>NC_022021.1:23974753-23994517 GCF_000317375.1 Microtus ochrogaster
AAAAAAAAAAGCTGATTCTTCCATATGAGGCAGCCATGATAATAACAGTAATCTGAAAAGGGAAGTAAATTACCCTGCGACAGAGGCAGTTGAGCATCATCCCTTTGGTTTCTTGCCTCCTTTACATCCCTCATCATCTGCCTTCAGTTTTAGAAGATTTCACATCCCTTATATTTCAGGCCAACCTCAGCTTTTCCTGCCAAGACCAGGCTCTACAGCCAACCTCTCTCTTTAAATTTCAGCCTCCCCTGTGCTAGGATGCTTGCCTTTCAGGCTTTATATTTATTGGTTTTATTTGAATTCAGTAACAAGAAATCTCCCTCTGGCCTACTCCCCTTATGCTCTTGTATGTCTTCTTTTATTACATATAGGCATCATAAAAGACTAACCTAAACTCAACAAACCTGCTTCATATGCCAGTCATTCAGTTTGCAGTCTCTATAATCTAACTTCTCATGATACGCTACCTGTACTCTTCAAATTCAAAAATGCAAGGGCTGTCATGGACTTTGAGTCACAGCCCAGTTCTGGGTCATTTGGCTCTGTTGGTTATATGTGGCACTGCCCCCCAAAGTATTATACTCTTGATCTCTCTTAAATTTTTTTTTCCTTTCCACTGTGGATTCCTCTCCCTCAATCCACCACCACTGTTTGGGTGGTCCTGATATCTGTCTCAGACCATGTTCTTGTCAGTACTGACAATCTTCTTGGGTGAACTTATCTACACTCAACATTTCTGTATGTTAATGACACCACCATTACCACCCAGCCCATCTCTCCCCTGATCTTCAGACTCAGCAATTCCATCACCTCCCAAGTATTTTTTGGGGGGTATTCTCTCGATATTTGGCACTGTTTCTCACAAACTAGGAGTAGCACTTTGTTCCATCTCTGTTTGTATGGCCTCTGTCTTCAATCATTCCTATTAGTCAGTTTTTTCATCCAAGAATCCAAGTTACAAAATCAGACTTCCTCCATCACCTGTGCAGGAAACTGAGCATCAGGTCCTCTTCCTCCCCTTCCTGTCTCTCAGATTCATCCCTTCCATTTCATTCTCATTATCCATATGCTGCCAGAATTGGGGCTTCTCTGGCCTGGACCACAGCAGCAACTGCCTAGCTGGTCCAGGTTTCTGGATTTGTTCTCCTGTGTCCCTGTCAAGAGTTGCTAGACAATGCTTGTCAGAATTCACTCAGATTCTTCTAGGAAAAGTTCCATTCCTTTGCTAGTGTCCCCTACTCCATTCCGTAAGCACCGAGTATGGCTGCTTTTCGTGCCTCACTGTGGCCGAAGCAGCACTCAGTCAGTAGTATTCTCTTCTTTGCTAATTAGCACGTTTTGCTATGAACACTTAGGTTGGTATTGTGAGTTTCAAATTCCTTCTCCTTATTCTTGGGTACATAGAAAAGACACTTTAGAAGTTGTAGTTCTCAGCATAGTCAGAGGGAGCATTGACCATGCCTAACTATTCATGTGCACCATGTGAAAAATTTGCCAAGCATTGTAGATTTTCACATCAACTTTCTTCCAAAGCCAGAAACACTATCTGTTCTGAAGCATGCACTGTCCCCTAGTGGCCCTTATTGGAAGGACATATCCAATCTGAAGTGTTTAAATGCTCTGTTGGTCATCTGAGGGATGTTTCCTGTTACAATGAGTTTTCCCCAAACATGGTTTGAATAATATCAGATTTTAATTCACAATATTTTAATTGTCTGTAATTAAATTAATTATTTAATTAGTTCTTTAATTCACAAATAATTAAAGACTATTTTTTGAGTCCGAGCCAGTTGTGCAGTCTTGTAATCCAAGATATGTCGGATGCAAAGGTGTGAGGACTTCAGGTTCCAGGTCAACCTACCCAAAACAATGAGACCCTGTCTACATACTGAGGAAAAGGAGGGGTGGGAACAAGCTCAGGGGAATAGTTCTTGCCTGATGTGCATGAGGTCCTAGACTCAGTCTCCAGTATTTTCCCCACCACAGCCCAAGAACAGTTTTGGAGCAAAAAAAATACATTATGGTTCTAAAACAATGCTTAACTTGGAGGTAGAAGTCTAGTTTTAATTACAATCTCCATGCTGATGCATGAGGACTTAGGTCTCCTGATGTCTAATCAAGGTTATCTGACCTCCAACCTGAGCTCTCAGAACAAACTCTTAGGGAGTAAAGCCTAGCATTTTCATTCACTCTGTAAATATGACACACTATGACCCCGGAAGACACACACTTCAGAATGCTTGGCTGAGATTCCAGGTCTGTACTTGGTATCTGCAAAGCTATTGAATATTGTGTTAAAGAGTAGATGGCTTTGAGACATTGATAAATTTAAACCTAATGCTACAAATACCTGGAGATGAAACTGAACTGAAGCCTTCGAACCTTCTAAGAATTTGTTCAGGAAGAGAGCCAAGCACAAATTACTGTGACAAGCTCCTAAGTCACTGGTGAAAATATCACTTAACCCTGGTTGTCCTCTTTGGTGTTCAACCAAAAGAAGAAAAATGATAAAAGTCAAATATAATCACAATACTGGTTGATATTATGTAGAATTATATTTGATGTGATTTATGGTTTTGCTATCCAGTGACTTTAGAGAAGTTTCTAATATGATAGAGGAAGGGTAAATTATTAGAACACTACTAATGAATATTGGATTATGCTCATAGACACAGTGGTAGGAAAATTCCCCAGAGCCAGGAGCACAGCAACTGGGAGTCAGGGTGTGCACATTCCTGTGGAATGTTCCTGGGCTGCTCTGAAATACATGTAGCCACATCTACATATGAGGTTCATAATGCTTGCTTGTGTGGAGAGTCACATTAGCATCCTGCTTGGCATCTGCCTCCTTAGGTGAAAGACACTGCTAAGATCAAAGCTGCCCTGTAAGTCCTTGGGGCTGTACCAGTGACCTGGAACTAAGAAAATATTTCAAACATTTTAGGAACCAATACAACTGTTGTTTGACATTTTCTTTCTTATGTTTCCAAAGCTGTGGGGAAAGCTCTTTCCCTCCTTCCCTTCTTCCTTTTTTCTCTCTCTTCCTTCCCTCTCCCTCCTTTTCTTCCTTTCTTACACCACTACCACCTCACCTCCTCCTCTATCTTCTTGTTGTCCCCACTTCATACACTCAGAAGCACTTGTTGGAGACACTGGAAGTAATTTTTAAAAGAGAAAAGAAGACGGGTGGTGGCGGCTCATGTCTTTAAACCCATTAATCAGAGGCAGGAGGATCTCTGAGATAGGGCCCAGCCTGGTCTATAGTTTATGTTCAAGGACAGGCTCCAAAATTACACAGAGAAACCCTATCTCAAAAACAAACAATCATAAATATGAGAGAAAGACAGAGAAGGAATGAATAGATGGACTTTATTGTGTCCACCCATATTTTCAAGACAGACATTTACAACACAAAAGTTGATTAACTGCTACTATGAACACAAATCCCAGTAAAAGCTATGTATTAGATTGAAACACTAAAAGAGAAACGAAGAAATGAAAATAAAATCTACTTTTGGTTCTGCTTTCATGTTGTAAATACACTAATGCATTTTAGATCTCTGGCTCTGAAGTGCCAGGTCAAGGTTGTACCTGGTTTTGCGTAGTTGCTTGTTTTATAACCTAATGCAAGGCTTCACCCTTGCTTTGTTTATTATCCCCCTCTTCTCTTCCTTCTCCATTTGAAATCCTTGTTTACTTTATTACAGAGCAGTTCCACAGGGTGCAGTTGCAGTACTGGTGACTCAAAAAGCCTAATAAATATATAAACATAATAAAATGCCTGGACTTTGACTGTGAAGGAGGACAATTGGATCTATTATTGTTTCCTCAAAGATATCTGCTCTCAAGTTTAGTCCAGAGAGATTTAATTTTCCATAAGTAGAAATGGATCTGGGGTCATCTGTTGCCTTTAGAGTTCCAGCCTATTTTTTTGGATGTGAACTCCGGGGAGAGGGGCTTTGAAATAGTAGGTACCCAGTGCAGAGGTGGAGTCCCTGGAGTACAGTATAGTACCCTTTTCCTGGGAGACTGTCAGGCTACTTGTGCCTCAGAGACTGTGCTTCTGGTCCTTGCTTAGACCTTTGCACCTTGGCAAACTCACTCTATACTTCTCTCTTGATATGTGGGCCATTCTGGTGGTGGCTACTCTTAAGTGACAAGCTATTTATTGGCCTATTGGTGTTGTAATCATCAGTAACAACAACTTACCAAGAACTAAATTGGAAATTAAAATGTATCTGAGGGAAAAGAGAGCAACAACAACATCTCTCTTAATACTTGATAAAACAATGAAAGGCCAAGTCTCTGGCTTCCTTAGTTCTCAGCAACCACCCTGACAAAAATGAGGTTTGAATGCATATGTTTTAGCTATGCAAAATTGATTTAAACAGTATATGCCAGAAGAGTGGAATCACAACTTTAAACAAGAAAACATGTTTATGATCATAAGAAAATTATTTGAATATCTTCAAGCATTTGTGCATGCATCGGTAAGAGAAAACTCAAATGTAAAAACAACATGAATAATAAAATAATAAATATTCCTCACTGGGGCTTTATAGAGGGTCCCAAGTGACCCTAGGGGTTATTTTAGGCCTTTAAAAATTCAAGATAGTGGTGGGGAAGAGATGGAAATCTTTAATAAATAAATAAATAAATTTAAAAAAAGAAATAAAGCTAGGAGACACTGTAGGAAACATATTCTGCTGTTACCCAAGTCACAGTTGTAGAAGGCATACACATATCGCCTTTTGTTATGGGCCTTCCATTTGCTACTGATAAATACATGGTTTATAAATTACTACTCTAATTTCTTTCTACCCACTTTTCCTTCATGGTGCCTTGGTCATAGTGTCTCTTTACAGTAAATAAAGCATGATTCAAATATGAAAAAAAATAAAAAATAAAAAAATAAAAATTCAAGATATTGTTATTTTCCAATTGTTAGTTGTGATATCACATGTTATATGTGTGACATGAAAGCTAAAAATCTCTCAGTGAGCTGAGGAAAACCTAAAGCATAAAAAAAAGCCACATTTGTTTTATGAGAGAAACAGAGCCATGTGTGAAAAAAGCCCTAGAGTTGAAGTAAGCAGGACACAACACAGCATGTAAGCAAGTAAAACATATTGTTATTTGTAGGCAGATGCAAGCCAGTTCTTATAACTGAGGAAGAACAAAAGCATGTCCAACTTAGGATAGAGACTTCTGCATCCAACTTGCCAGGGCAACTCAGGATTGCAGAGAACTCAGAGAACCCCAAGTGTGGTTACCTCCCTAGTATGACTTTCTGGGTAATCCCCTCTCAAACATTCTCGATAAAGATAGGAAGATAGGTTATGCTCAGACGGAGGTCAAGTGCTTCATGCTGTATGGATATAAAATCCTTTACCGTTCATAGAATATCTCTGCACTCTTTTCCTAGAAAACAAAACTGTTCAAGTTTTTAAGAAGAGTTGGTATTAAACAAAAGAAATAAATGTGGTTGAGCTTTGTCCTCATTGCCTCAGGTTTATATTTTGTAACACTTAATAACAACAATTAGACAAGAATGTAATATTTTCTAATTTGTGCTGCTGCCCTTCCAAGATCTGGATCATTTTCTGAAGGAGTGTACTTTAGTCTCTAGAAGTTTCTGGTTCTTTATGCTGCAAACAATGGGCTTCTTCTGCTCTCAGCACCTTTGGTAGAACAATATGTTGTTTACTTTGTTTTGAGCTGTGCTGGTCTATTCAAGTTTTTTTTTTCCCCTGCTGGGTTTAAATTAGTTAACACACTGATCTTGGCTATAAGTCTCTGAGATGATGAGTTGTCAGCCAGAATTAAATCAACTTAAAGGCTCCTCACAAACTCTGAAATACTGATGCTGTGCTCATTAATTCAAGGTCATGGTTCCAGAGGTTTGAGTCATGGTTAGCTGCCTCCATTTTTCTAGGTCATGGTTATGTGAAAGATAAAGACAAAGAGGAATGGAAGAAAAAAGTTATCAGTTTATGATGGCTCAGAAGCAGAAAAGTGTAAAGAAGTGGCCCAGTTCATGATAGAGAATTTAAGATCTCTTTATCAATGTTCTCCTTCATCAAATCTGGCCCCATAGGATCATTCTTTTTAGTTGTTAACTTGACCCAATCCAGAGCCACTCAGGAGAAGCACCATAAGAAGATTTGTGAGGTAAGGATAACCCCAAATAAGAATCTAAGCAATAGTGGAGAGGGTGCCTTAACTACTCTTATCCTGTAGGCAGATTGATGACTACCTAAATTGTCATCATAGAATCTTCATCCAGTAACTGATGGAAGCAGATGCAGAGATCCAAAGCTAAGCACTGGGCTGAGCTCCTGGAGTCTAGTCATAGAGAGGGAGGAGCAATAATATGAGCAAATGAGTCAAAACCATGATAGGGATACCCACAGAAACAACTGACCTGAGCTAGTGGGAGCTGACTGACTCTGGACTGAGAGCTGGGGAACCAGCATAGGACCAAACTAGGCCGTCTCAATGCGTGTGACAGTCATATGTCTTGGGAAGCTTTAGGGACCACTAGACGTGAAACCAGGATTTATCCCGAATGCATGAACTGCCTTTTTGGAGCCCATTCCCTATGGAGGGATGCCTTACTTAGCCGACATTCAGGGAGGAGGACCTTGGTCCTGCCTCAAGTGATGTGACAGACTTTGTTAAGACCCCATAACCTTCTCTAAGGAATGGATGGGGTATGGGATGGAAATAAGGTGGGGGGAGAGGAAGAAGGGAGGGAGAGGGAGTGGGGATTGGTATGTAAAAAGAAAAAAGATTGTTTTTAAAACCAACAATAATTAAGTAAATAAATACTAGGAACATGAAGGAAACTGCTGTGGAAAAAAAAGAAGCAAATGTGTTCTATGGACAACCTCAGGACATTCTTCCTATTTTAATTCAACAGTTGCTTTTGATATACTGTTTTAAAAAATAAAATAAAAAGATTATGTGGGATTTCCTTGATGATTTAATTGGTATGGGAGGACCTACTCATTGGAGGTGGCACCATCCCCTAGGTGTGGGAACCTAGACTGTATAGAGAAAGTAAGCTGAGGACTAGTATTACTCCATTCCTTTCTGCTCTTGACTGTGAATTACTGTGATTAGCAGTTTCATGTTCCTGTAGCCTTTATTTTCCAGGATAGACTGCAACTTGGAACTATGAGCCAAATAAGCCTATCCCCCATAAGCTGCTTCTAATAGAGTGTTTTTCACAGGGGCAGGAAACGAATCATTCTACTTATAAAACATTGACGATGTTTCTGCAATGCCTTCAAATTATGATGTCATTGATGAACTAATACACTAATAAGACCAGCACTCTCATGATTCAATCAATTCTACAAAGCACATCAGTGACTAATGTTGGCATACAAAAAGGTTCCATGATAGCCCAGAATGCATCATAACAAAGGTTTATTTGAGGATAAACTCACATAAAGGGTAATGATACACAGTCCTCTGCTAGTACTGAGAACTGGAATGGAATCCAGCAGCCAAGAGGGCATGTGCATTTTATCTGCATTTAAAATGTGTACATAAGACCACATTCAAAATGGGCTGGGATCTTAAAGACTATTGACTGAAGGAGTTCCTGATGTGGGAGTCCCCTCTGTGTGTTGCTTTTTTTGGGGGGTGGGGGTTAATGAATAAAGAAACTGCCTTGGCCTGTTGATAGGGCAGAACTTTGGTGGGAAAGAAAGAACTGAATGCTAGGAGAAGAAAAGAGTCAGAGAGAAGCCATGGATCATTCATGCTGGTTAGAGTCTTGCCAGTAAGCCACAGACACGTGACAATATACAGATTAATGGAGATGGATTAAATTGATATAAGAGTTAGCCAATAAGAAGTTAGAGCTAATGGGCCAAGCAGTGATTTAATTAATACAGTATCTGTGTGGTTATTTTGGTTCTGGGCAGCCAACATGAACAAGCAACATAAAGAGGAAACTCCCACATCACCTCCCCTTTTCTGTTTAAATAAAAAGAAAGGTTTTGACTTTAACATAGTAAAATTACATATAAAAGTTATTAAGCATGATTTACAGTTATAATATTTCTATTTACTTTTTTATCATAACTAAGAAAAACTATAACTGTCTATTCTTCAACTCCATCAGAGACTCTAGAAGGATATAATATTACCTAAGTAAACAGGAAGTACACTGCAAGCAACTTACAAAACTCTAGAATTGACAGAGACATCTTACTGCCTGGACAGTCACCCAAAGTTTTTCTGTACCATTGGGACGTCCATC
This sequence comes from Microtus ochrogaster, assembly GCF_000317375.1. Taxonomy (NCBI): domain Eukaryota; kingdom Metazoa; phylum Chordata; class Mammalia; order Rodentia; family Cricetidae; genus Microtus; species Microtus ochrogaster. The sequence continues at coordinate 23,983,029 of NC_022021.1, forward strand.
CTCAGCCTTTAGGCCCATAGTATCCAGCAGACTTTTTCACAAAGCAGGATATTTCAAGACAGTTCAGTCACTCTCTTCCATATCTTGCAGAATGTCTTTCAGAGTCTTTCATGAAGCAGGAACCCCAAAAGATCATCTCACCTTTAGGCAAGTTCAGCAGTCATTTTTATGCAAGTACTGCATGTCTAGTTCAGCACTTAAGGCAAGAGCAGTTTCTTGCCCAAACGGCTAAGGAGCCTCTTCGATGCCCATCTTCCTCTCAAAGTAATTGGTGCTGCCAGGAGTAGACGTGTCTCACTGTCACGAATAGTCCTAAGATCTTAAAGCATTTTAAAGGCCATATTCTGTAGTCTTGGAAACATATGAAGAATGCCTATCCATCTGAAGTATATCTATGCACATCTAGAAAATCTTACTGGCATGGCTACAAGCTTGACTATTATAGATGATTATTTATTAACCTGTATTTCTTAATTATACATTACAAACAAAATACCTTAATCAAGATCAGAAATACATATACATATAACAAAATTGACCTTAAATTTGTATCAATAAACCAAGATTCATACCAGTGCAAATCTCTTTAGCATATCCCCCCTAAAATGTAAAAGAACATTTATAAACAATATTTGGGAATATGGGCATAGTTTTGTCCATACTGCTTCCTACTGTTTGGGGGCGCTGTTAATCAGGTCTTTTATGGTGTATCCTGTGTGCTAGGTTCATCTCAGTCAGCAGTTGGGCAAAGTAATTTTTTGAGGGTGTTCACTGTGACCTTTCAGTGGGGCATGGTCTATCCAAGCGTATTTGTATATAAACAATCCACAGGTTCTCATCTTCTGTGAAAACAAAAGAAGAATCTCTTTTCCAAATCAACATATCCTTAGACCCAAATTTGAAAGTCATAATACCTTTAGAACATGTATGCTGGTTTAGCTTAGCAGCCCATACAATGAAATTTCTCTCTGTACTTAGCTCCTTCACAGTCAAAAAATTCAAAGAAAACACAATAATATACATAATCCAGGCTCTCTGTGAATTTTCCATCTTTACGTGGTTTATTTTTTTTTACTCCTTTTATTCTATGATTATCTGTACTCTGTCTCTTTAAAGACTTTATCTTTTATTTAAGCATTAACTTTATTTTATAACTCTCTATACTCCTTTTATTCTCTCTTCCAAGCCTGCATACATTTATCCAACACTATGACTCATTTAGAGTTCTTTTCCTTCTGAATTTGTCTTTATAGTGTATCTGTAATTATTTTTTGATAAGAAGCATTTCTTAAAATGCTAAGCAGCTTGGTCTGAGTGGCCCTGGGTGTTGTCTCTGCCTTTCTTTTTTTATTTTTTTATTTTTATGATTTATTTAACTTTATTTTATGTGCATTGGTGTGAAAGTGTCAGATCCCCTGCAACTGGATGTTCAGACAGTTGTGAGCTGCCATGTGGGTGCTGGGAATTGAACCCAGGTCCGCTGGAAGAGCAGTCAGTGCTCTTAACCACTGAGTCATCTCTCCAGTCGCTGGCTCTGCCTTTCTTAGGCTTTAAATATGGTGGAGGTAGTTCACCTCAGCTCTTGGACTGCCCGGTGGGAGCCATCCTCACCATCTAAACTCTGGATACTACATGTAGCATATTAATCCCTTTTTTTCTGAGTAAAAACTAAATCTGCTGTGCAGCCCACTGCATGGCCTGGAAAAATCTCTGTGTATGGTGGCGGGAATCTGTCATTCTCTCCTGCCTGTGCACACCTAGTAGACCTGATCCCGCTGCCACTGTATGTGTGTATGCATGTGTGCTTGTGTGTCTGTGTGTTTGCTACCGAGTAGTAAACCTAGGACCTCACACATGCTAGGCAATAAAATACTCTACCACTGAGCTACATTTCTAGTCCCTTCAGTTTCTTTTTCATTTTGAAAGCAGGTCATGTTGAGTTGCCCAGTTGGGCCTTGAACTCACTCAGTAGCCTGGGTTAGGCCTTTTGCCTCATTTTAAAAGTAGCTAGGGTTATAGGCTTATGCCATTAGGCCTTCTTTGTGTTTCCTAGACTCAAATCTTTATAAGCTTATATACAGGTAGATAATTTCTATGCAGCATATTAACAAATGATCATGATTCTCAGTGTGTTGATGAGAATTACTTACATTTTAAATTACTGCCAGTGAAAAACTGGTTTGTGTCTTTTTATTTATTCTCATGTAATTAAAATGTTTTACCATACATTTACTTCATGTAAACAAAACCTAAATATCTCAGTGTTTCTTTTTCTTGTTTTGTTGTTTTGGTCAATGATTAAAACAGTTTGAAATTCAAACTACTAAGTACATGCTTTCCTGGAGGTCAGACTGAAGACTGCATCAGAATAACACTTTTGTCTTTGAGTTTGCAGTCTCATTATTGTAAGAGGCTAGGAAACCACTTATGGTTTTTTAACATAAGGGTTTCTTGTACACATGTCCTCAAATCACCTATGTGATGATTTTCTGAATGTTTTTAAATTTTAAATCAAATTTCTTCATTGATAATTTTTTTTTTTTTGGTTTTTCGAGACAGGGTTTCTCTGTGGCTTTGGAGCCTGTCCTGGAACTAGCTCTGTAGACCAGGCTGGTCTCGAACTCACAGAGATCCGCCTGCCTCTGCCTCCCGAGTGCTGGGATTAAAGGCGTGCGCCACCACCACCCGGCTTCATTGATAAATTTTGCATACTTAGAACTTCTAGAGATGACTTCAGGGGGAAAACCAGTATTCTCTGCCACAATAAATTGTGACTCTGAAAAAAAGAATAATGACCAAGAATCTACTCAATTCAAGCTAGAAATTTTAACCTGTATGTGTTGAACCCACATGGTGTTCTCTTGCTCCCTTCTTTACTCCCATGACTATTTTGTTAACTGCCAAAAATATGTTAAAGAACCTGGAGAGCTGACTTGTGGTTAGAGGACTGTAGGTCCCAGCCCCCACTCATCACCCAGGAGCTCTGGTTTCTCTGGCCTTCAAGAGCACCTGTGCTTGCAGCACACCCCCCCTCCACCTAAATGTATATTTAAAAATAAATTAAAAAAAAAGACATTTTAAAGTTATCAAATAGTGGCTTTCTTCAGGCACATTGACATATAAAGAGATTCAGAGGGTAATAACTTCACAATTCAGTGCCATGGCATGAACACCTTTTCCTAACCCAAATTATCTTCATTTGAAGAAACAATTCCTCAGCAAAACTAGCTCAAGTACTCTAAGTTGAGGGTCAAAATCAGGGTATGTGTGGTCAGGCTCTCTATGTGAGACTGCAGGCCAGTGGGTCTTCTTCCCTAAGGTCCAGTTCACTTTGAGGGATGGATGCTGGCTTATCTGTATGGAATAAACTCACCTCCATGTTCAGTTGTATTCAATAATTCTGCCTCCCTGTGAAACTGTATACAATAAACACAGTGAGTTTCCAGGGTACTGTGGCACTTCCTTCTGAGAATTTAGCTTTTCTGTGTACATGTGTCTATGTCTACCTTTTCTTCATTCCATCATCTGTTCTATGTAGAATTCCAGGACCCTCACCATGTAAGGACTCAGCACCATGAAACCCAGGTGTAGTTGTTCCTGGCAACTTTGATTCACTGAGTTAAGGGCATGTTTTGTTGCATTTAACATGACTTTAAAAGTATAATGTTATGCAGGACAGAGGCAGGCAGATATCTTTGTCTTCTAGAACAGCTTGCTTTGCTTGCTTTATGGAGATACAAAATACCCTACTTTGAAAAACCATATATATACGTGTGTGTGTGTGTGTGTGTGTGTGTATGTGTGTGTGTATATGAAAAACATATGTTCAAATATAGTAATTGTCAACACACACATATAGATAGATATATAAAATTATAAAGTCATTCTGTATGAGGAAAGGAGTGAGGATATGGTAATATGGTTACATTTAGTATTGAAGCAAATTGTCATTAGAAGAATGATCACAAGTTCACAGTTATTCATTTTTTGTTTGTTTGTTTTTGATACATAGTTTCATTGTGTATCTCTGGCTGTTCTGGAACTTGCTCTGTAGATCTGCCTGGCTTTGAGCCCTAAAGATTCTCCTGCCTCTGCTGCCCAGTTTCTGGAATTAAAGATGTGCATCCCCACTGCACAGCTTACAATTCCACATTTTTAAAGAGCCCTAAGCTGTATTTTAAAATACAGCATTTAAAACATACCTGTACATTTAAATAATACAAAAAAATTATTCTTACTTAAAAGTAACACACTGATTTCTGTAAATTATTTTAGAGGGTGTTGCCTGAGATTTCTGTCATGTCCAGTCCCACAGTCATTCAGTTCTAAAGGAACACAAAGAGGACTACAATAATTATAAACTGGTTGGCCTATTAGCTCAGGCTTCTTATTGATTCTTTCTTACATCTTAAATTAGCCCATAATTCTTGTCAGTGTTAGTCACATGGCTTGGTACCTTTAATCAGCGAGGCATTCTCGGCTTGGTTCCTCTGCATCTGGGTCATGACTGTAGACTAACTCTTTCCTTTTCCCAAAACTCTTCCATTTTTGTTCCCATCTGTACTTCCTGCCTAGCTACTGGCTAATCAGCATTTTATTAAAGCAATACAACTGATAAATCTTTACTGGGTAGAAGATCATTTTCTTACCGCACTACCATTCCCCTTATTTTTCAAAACAAAAACTCTGACTCTAATCTCCTTTGTTTAGCTTTTTCCTGACCATTATCCATAACAACTTGTAACCAAGACTCTAAACAAAGACCAACATCCACAATTCATTCTTTTTTTTGGGGGGGGGAGGAATATGGGCATAGTTTTCTTGCTGATTGGAGGTGCTGGTAATCTCATGGGTAACTAAAGAAAATTTGGAGTTATGATCAAGTCCTGACTGTTGTATTCTGTGAGACTTAATCATCTCAGCCAGCAGTCTTGAAACTGTTATGGAACAGAGCTTAGATATCCGGGCCATCTACTACTATGAGATTTCTCAGGGTATCTTCCTTGATCAAATCTAATTTTTCTTTTTTTTAATTATTTATTTATTTATTATGAGTACAATATTCTGTCTGTGTATATGCCTGCAGGCCAGAAGAGGGCACCAGACCTCATTACAGATGGTTGTGAGCCACGATGTGGTTGCTGGGAATTAAACTCAGGACCTTTGGAAGAGCAGGCAATGCTCTTAAACTCTGAGCCATCTCTCCAGCCCAAATCTAATTTTTCTTAACCCAGAATGAATCTACAGCCTATCATTTCCTGTATAAACAAAAGCAAAACCTCTTCTCCAAGGTAGCATATCTTTTGACTTAAATTTTGAAGTAAAGGCATTTTCAAAATATATATGTTTGATTAATCCAGTAGCATTTATAATCAAATGTCTTTTAGGAGCTATTGTTCCTTCTTCAGCATACAACTCAAAGACAACACCATAATATATAGCATCCAGACTCTCTGTGTATTTTTCATCTTTACGTGGCTTTATTTTAAACTCTATTTCTTTTCTTTTTTCTTTTTGTTTTTTTTTTGAGACAGGGTTTCTATGTATATCCTTGGCTGTCCTTGAACTCACTCTGTAGACCAGGCTGTCCCTGAACTCACAGAGATCTGCCTGCTTCTGCCTCCCAAGTGATGGGATTAAAGGTGTTTGCCACCACACCCAATTTCCTTCCTTTTCCCAGAATTCTCCTGTTTTCATTCCCCACCTATAATTCCTGTCTGGCTAACTCAGTGTTTTATTAAAGCAATACAACTGACAAATCTTTACCAGGTAGAAGACCTATGTTTCACAGTAAGAGAAGCACAAAAAATAGTGTGCAGACCTCAGCTCCATCTTTAAGTTTATCAAATGGGTATCAATTTACTGACACCGGGGAAAAATCACCCTTTGTTACCTATACCAAGATCCCATGAAGGACAGTTTATTTCTTTGTAAATGTTAATTGGCACAAGATTTTTTTCAGTTAAAATTATGTTCTACATTTTAAAATTTTGCCTTAGTTTATTTAGTTTCAGAATAGAAATTGATAACAAATCTAGTAGTGTTGAAACAATAATGTTACACTAGAGACTGTTCCCCCACCTCATCTTTATTTCCTTTTAAATCAACAGCTCTATATTTGATATCAAAGGGTGCTGTATCTGAGTGAATGAAGCTGCATTTCTCTCTGCTGTGTGAGACACCTTTCATTTGTGAAGTTTTGCAGTTGAAATCTGAAAGCTGGGCCTTGAAAAAACAGAAAGTATGTGTCTAAACCAGTGACTCTCAACCTGGGGGTCATGATCACTTCTTGGGGAGTTGGACAACTCTTTCACAGGGGTTGAATATCAGCTATTCTGCACATAGGATATTTACATTATGATTCATAATAGAAAAATATAGTTATGAAGTAGCAATGAAAATAATTTTGTGCTTTGGGGTCACCACAACAAGAGGAACTGTTTTAAAGAGTCATAGCATTAGGAAGGTTGAGAACCACTGATCTAGACAGTCTCTGATAAGTTTTTATGTCTAAGAGAGTAGAGGTGTTGGGATGGGAAGAACATTGATGATTCTCTTATAGCCTGGCCTCTGGCAAATACTTAAATGTGTCAAATAAGTGAATGAAGTAAATGCAATATTTGACAGTTTCTCTATTGTAGTCAGTCTTTGGTGTTGCTGTGAAACCCACTCTATGCCTCCTTTAAGTCTTTGCTTATTTTTTTCTTGAGTTTGTGGGTAATGAAGGCTTCACCTGCTTCTGATTATTGTATTTCTTCCTGGGATAAATGGCTAACACATAGAAGCTTTCAGCAAGTGAACAGAAGCATAGATAACATACATTGACAATGCCAAATGTGGTTAGTATTCAGGCTAATTTATATTGGGAATTAGCTTGTATCATTATCACCCATCCAAATAAGGCTGAATAATTAGAGTAAGTGGCAAGGCAGAGCACAGTGATTTTATGGCTCACAGACACAAGGGGTCAGCATTTCAACACAAATGATACTGAATCACTTGACTTGATCAGTTTATAATTTTGAAAGGGATAGAGAGATTAAATTCAATTTGTTTTCAAGTGAAATTGTTTTCAAGTTTCTCTCTTCTCCAGTTTAGAATTTGGACATCTTCTATTTAGATAAAATAAGTCTGCTGAGACTGTGGGAGTTGATACCTAACACCCAAAAAAGCCCCTTCACCTAGAGTCCTTAGTCTTAACTTGGTTAACAAAGGTGCTAGATGATTCACAGGGCTGTGCCATTTTATTGACGAAGGTCTACAAAGAAGACGAGCTCTGGGCTAGTGAGTTTACATGCTGGTTCTGTGAGTACTGGGAATTTTGGCTTTCGATATTTCCGTTGGAACTGACCCTATCTTAGAGATTCCCTTTCAGTTCCTATTCCTTACTCTGAGAAAGTATATGCTTCAATATTTCTTAGACTACATTGTATTTTCCCATCAATATAAAAACAGATGTGCAATAATTCAGTCCTGTCAGTGATAAAGGAATAGACTTGAGTAAAACCACTGTAGTTAGGGTTAATATCCATCACCCTAAATGCTCCTTTGTGTAAAACTAACTTCACCACAATCTTCAATATGTAAAGGACAATATATGGAATATACGTATAGATTCCTTCATATCACATAATGAATTTGAGTTTCATCTGTGTTGCTTCATATCCAGTAGTTATTTTAATTGCTGGATATACCATAGTCTATTCAAGTCTCCAATTGTAGTATGCTTAGATAATATACAGGTTTTAGATATTAACAAATATGCTAATATATCAATACCTATATCAATAACACACATTAATGAAGCTAATAAACAGTCACATGTGGGCTTTTCTTTGACAACCTGTTTTCATTTCTCCTGAAAAAATAAATACCCAGGTGGAATTTCCATGTCCTGAGAAGACTGAATTTGTCATGATTTCATCCTTCTTTTCAAAAGCCTTTGACCCTCATAGATGAAATACATGCATGGAATCTATATTTCTGACCTCTGAGGAAGGCAGAAGAGGTTTCTTATGAGAGGTGAAGAGAGAAAAATTGCTCTAAGTTGTTTAGTCAACCAGACACAACTAACTGCCTGGTCTTTGAGGTGACATGACATTATTTTTCATGACTTTTAATTTAAATTTCTTAGCATTTGACATTTAATGAAAGTAACTCAGTGATACAAACATGAATGAGGTGAACTGACATGTGATTTTCTGCTTCTTTTGCCGACTGAAATGCAGAAACCCACTCTAGTTTTTCCTCACCACCACCATTGCCGACTGAAATGCAGAAACCCACTCTCTAGTGTTTCCTCACCTCCACCATTCACTCCATTAGTTGTGCCAAAGATTTTGTTACCATTCAAGGTGTTCAAGGCCGAGAAACTATTGACACAGAATACCACTCAATAAACACTAAAGAATTACTGAATAAATACATGCACATGGATGACAACAATCTGAAAGCTGTATAAATCTCATGTTATACAGTGGCAGACAACCATTTTTTTGAATGAGATGTTAGCAAAGTTATTTTCTTTGCCCTCATGAGTTTGCAACTTATTAGGAAACTAGACCAGGTGTGTGTCCCTTGTCATACGAATGTTATGGGCCTATCTCGGAAGTGGGCTCACTTAGTCTCGAATAGGCTTCATGAAAGTTATAGAGGCTGGTTAATTCATGAGGGAAATATAAAAGCAGAAAAGCTATAGTAGATAGTAAGGGGTGTCACTGAAGGCAGAGGGAACACAACGCATGAACTAGGAAGGAGTGTGGTATACATGGAAAGTGTGTATAAGCTTGAGTGGAGTGTGCTGTGCTAAACATGGAAAATTCAAGACAGTTTTGGAGCAGTGAGAGGGAGATTGTGTGAAAATAAGGTCCCAAGGAAGCAGAAGACAAATGACACATCTTCAAAAGTCAGGCTATAAATTTTGGATTTAATTCCAATGGCAATTGGAGACAATTTTAAACCTTTAAACAGGAAGTGACACAATTGTTATTATTATTATTTTGAAAATCATACTCTGGATCCTGTGGCAGTCTTCATTGCTGTGAAATTCAATACATCCAAACTTAGTTGCTTACATCAAACATTGTCTTACAGTTTCTGATGGGCAAGAGTCCACACACAGTTCAGATGGTAGCACTCACAAGGCTGCAACTGTGGTTCTACCCAGATATGCCCAGTCACTGTTGAGAAAAGTCTGTTATTAAAACATTTTAAATGTCATATTCCATTGATCTTTGAAGTGTTGAAGATTATCTATCTAGCTGAAATATATCTCTACATATCTAGAAAACGTAACATGACTACAAATTTGACTATTATAAATATGATATTGTCTTGGATATTATTGTCCAACTATGACCCCAAGCCTATCCTGGCAACTGTTTAATCAGAAACAATGCAGACTGTGCTCCAGCAACAGTTCTCATGACCAAGGAAAGCCAGAGGCAGCTAGTAAAGAGAAAGAACGTAATGAAGGAAGGATAATAATCTGTTTAATTTTGTATTATGCTTTAATTACTTTTGTGTAAGAGTCACAGTGCCATTTTCAAATATAAAGAAATTATAAATCATTGGCAACTAGGGAGATCAAGGGGTTCTTAACTACAGGCACAGTGCAGTCAGTTGTCTAATTGAATTCTCACAAATATTTTAAGATAAATATGAAACAAATGGTATCATTCCTAGTTTTACACTATAAAATTGAGGTATGGGGAGGTGTTCTGGTTCATTCAAGGTCACACAGATGAGGATTAGACTTGAGATTGTAGTGTGGCAGTGGCTCTATTCCCAGGATATGCCTCACAGTATCAATATAAGCAGCCACTTGGTGATACACTGTTGTAATATGAGCAGCGGGGCTGCTTCCCCAGCACCCCGGCTGCCTGCTTGGCTAGCTTAAGCTTATGCCCCTAAATAATTACACAGAAACTGTATTCTTTTAAACACCGCTTGGCCCATTATATCTATCCTTTTCTCGGCTAACTCTCGCACCTGGACTGGCCCATTTCTATTAATCTGTGTAGCCCACGAGCTGGCTTATCAGGAATGATCTTAACCTGCGTCTGCCTGGAGTGGGAGAATCATGGCGACTCACTGACTCAGCTTCTTTCTCCCAGCCTTCCGCTCTGTTTACTCCTCCCACCTATGTTTTAACCTATGAGGGCCAAGCAGTTTCTTTATTGTCCAACCAATGAAATCAACAGATTGATATGTGACACTCCCACATCAATACACAGATTAATGGAGATGGGTTAAATTAAGATGTAAAAGTTAGCCAACAAGAAGTTAGAACTAAGCCAGGTAGTGGTGGTGCACGCCTTTAATCACAGCACTCAGGAGGCAGAGGCAGGCGGATCTCTGTGAGTTCGAGACCAGCCTGGTCTACAGAGCTAGTTCTAGGACAGGCTCCAAAGCCATAGAGAAACCCTGTCTCAAAAAACAAAAAACACACACACACAAAAAAAGTTAGAACTAATGGGGCAAGCAGTGATTTAATTAATACAGTTTCTGTGTGGTTATTTTGGAGCTAAGCTAGCCGGGCAGCCAGGATGAACAAGCAGCTTAACACAACAAAAAGTCAACTTGGACTAAGAGGGGTATAGGGAAGTGGCCACAGGAAAGTGAGCTTTAGTTACCAGCAGAAAAAAAATCAACTTTGAAATGGTCTAAACTGTTTGTTATAAATTGAGGATACTGGAGAACAAAGCCAGGAGTTTGGGAACATGAACAGAACAAGGATTAGATTTGGGACAAGAAAACATGGAATATTAAGCAGACAGAAAATCTGATAAGATTTTTTTTTGAATGGGCATTACCCTTCTCTTTTTGAAACCCATGAGGGCATGATTACCCCTCTAATCACTAATGTGTAAAGTATACTTTACTTATGACAGGCCAGTAGGGACAATTTGTGAGCTAAATTAAAATAAGTCTTAGCAGGAAACACAGAAATGACTCAGTGGGTAAAAGCTCCTGCAGTACAAGTGTAAGGAGGTATGTCTGAATACCCAGCACCCATGTACAAAACTGGGGACAAAGACAGGCAGATCACAAGGCCTTGAGGGAAAACCCAAAAATGTGAGCTTCTTTTCACATTGACCAAAGTCAGAGAGTTGGATCTTACCTCTATTCCTTCAAGGTTACTGTATTTCTACCTCAAACAAAGGCCCCACCTAGATTTAGAGAGAGTTCTGCTCTCTCAAGGTTATTGTCAACAGGTGTAGCTAAGAGCCTGGCCTTGTATTTCAAGAACAGAAAAGTAGATCTGTTCCTACCTCAAACAAAAGTCTTAGGATCCAACTAAGTTCCAGTTCCTTTAAGGAGATAACTTGGGATTCCACCCAGGGAGTGGTTTGTCTACAGAATGTTTTGGTCTAGGGTGTGAGCGTGACTTGTTTTGTTCTAGCCATAGAATGTTTAACTATGAACATAGCCCACGACCTTCAACTGGTCTGTTCATTTCCTTGTATCATGTTTATGCAGGGTTTTTT
>NC_022021.1:23994617-24018026 GCF_000317375.1 Microtus ochrogaster
TTTTTTTTTTTTTTTTTTTTTTTTTTTGTCTCACTCCTACCTTTTGAGGTCAGGGTATTTTAAGAAATTAGAAATTAAATGTGGGCGAATTCCAGTATTCACTGGAACCCCCCCTTCCAATACTATTCTGTATGTTTCTCTATTTTATTATTTTTATTCCAGTCTTCATATTCCTTACTATATTCTAAATCCCAATGCCCCTACTCTTGCAAGAGGTATTTTTGTCAAGGCTAGACCCTGACATGAGCCCTAGGTCAGTGAGGGTCTGTCTTATGGAATCAGAGTGGGAAGTGATAGAGTAGTATGTAGAAAACTCATGTGGGACACACCAGCATATACAAGTATGAATACATATGTATCGCATCACACATACACACATGCATAATAAACAAATAAATAAATGAATAAATTGTAATAAAAATTTAATTACTTCTGATCTAAACGGAAATATTTCTTTTAAGGATACATTTATATTTAGATAATAAAAATTTACTGCTTTGCTATCATTTTAATTATGAATTAATCAATTAATAATTTATTAATAAATTCATTAATCAAACCTTTTAAAAATCTCAATTTGACATGCTTGAATGTTCTATTTTAACCTTTTAAAGAGCTACTTTTTGTCTTTAGATGGGACATCCAAATGTAGCTATTCAAAACTTGACTACAAACATTTTTCGTTTAGCACATCTATTTCTATAATGGGGCTTAGTTGTTTTCCTGAGTCTATTCATTCTTCTTACATATATGTGCATACATGCACACACACAGACACACACAGAAATAGTAACCACATTCATAAAGTGGTTACTATTAAAGTTTAAAAAGTAAAAACGTTTATAGCTTAAAAATCTTTATTAAACCCAAGGATGCCCAAATCAAGAATGAAATGAAATTTCACCTCAGTTTATTGAAAGAAGGTCAGGCTATAAGAGTGAACACCATTTTGTAAGTAGTAGGGAGATTTCTTTTTGACAATGCAAACTCCCACTTGAAGAGGACGATTTTCACTGCTGCATAAGATATGAGAGAAAAAAGTTAGAGACAAGAAAATGAGGAAAGCTGTGTATAGCCTGGGTCTGAAATAACACAGGAAACTGAAACAGATGATCAGGGACAGAGGGAAGGTTCAACTCCCTGGGACAGCCCATACATGTTTGGCAACCAGTTAAATTGCTTATTTGTAAATTATAAGGAAAGTTTGTAATTTCTAACCTCATTGTTTTTTACCACTATCACCTCAGTTCAATCTCTCAATTTCTTGTAAGAATTACTCTAAATCCAATACAGATGTGATATACACACACATCATTTATTAAGTTAAGTTGATATTTTCCTATAGTATACAGTGCTTGTTTTAAAAAGAAATAGCACGATTCCTGTTTCCATAAATCAGGGGGAAGGGTGAAAAACAATTGTAATCACCTTTGCATAAGCACCTGTGGGGTAGGCTCTCCAGTTGAAGCTGATTCTTGATTTTCAGGTAGAAATGACATGGATAACCATGCTGCACACTGTCTGACGCTTGAAACATATCCAGTAATGAGATGATGCCCGCCCCCTTTTCTCCACAAAGTGTGTCACCATTGGTTTTTGTTGTTGTTGTTGTTGTTTTGTTTTTCGAGACAGGGTTTTGATGTAGCTTTGGAGTCAGTCCTAGAACTAGCTCTTGTAGAGCAGGCTGACCTCAAACTCACAGAGATCCACCTGCCTCTGCCTCCCAAATGCTAGGATTAAAGGCGTGCAACACCATCGCCCACCATCACCAGTAGTTTTTAACCAAACATATTGAATCAAGGTTGAGACAGTGGCTAGGAATGTTGAATCTCAGATTTTACATGTTTTTAAATGTCTTCTCTTTCTATGGCTTTTAATATGAAACCAGACATCTACAACTACATTTTAGTGTATATAATAAACTTGTTACCATCTGCTCATAAACAATATACCATTTAGAAAACATGAATATCTATCTTACTCTCTAGAGTTAGATTTTGCCATGTTACTTGTACAATCCAAAGAGATGTAGCTGAAGAAGGCATGTGTCCATCCCATGCAGGGGATACACATTCATCCATCCAGAAAACACATGTCCATCCCATCAAGGGGACACATGTCTGTTCTATCCAAAGGACACACTTCTGTTCCATGCAGAGGGCACACATCTGTCCCATCCAGGGGACACCCATCCATCCCATCCAGGCAGAAGCTTAAGAGCCAGCCTGTCATTATTTTGCTTTCCTGTCTTTACTTTGTTTGTCCGTGACCAATGTAGATCCCAACTGCTTTCTCAGGCTGGGTCTCTGCATGACAATAAAGTGTCGGAAGCAGAGCCCTTACCTAACACAGGAGGAAACTAGCTGTACCACAAGCAAAAAATAAGGCCTTGTTTCTGTAAGCCATTGTAATTCAGTGTCATTCGTTCCCAAAGCATAATCAAATGAACCTGTTTTGATTGATGAATGGTATGTATATCTACTGAACACCTACACCGTGTTTGAAATATTTTTACAAGAAAGAAATATTGAAGAAAAGATAGTGTGGGTGTAATAAGAAAAATTGGTAGCAAATGATCTTCCAATTGTCACTAGCACTAGATGAAAACAACCCGCTTTTTCTTTTTATATTTAACAATATGCTGCTATAAAAATGGTCAAATATTTTAAGTGATTCAGCTTAGGGAATGGGTGGAAGAGTTGAGAGCACAACATAATAAATGTGCAAAGAAGTTGAAAATTCTCTCCAGCATCAAAAAGTTGAAGAACAGTAATGCCTCTTATGTCAGAATAGCACAACTGGTGCCTGGAAATTTGTGACTGCTCAGCTAGAATTACCCTGTATTCTTCCACCAAAATCATGTCTCAGAGAAGTGAACCATCATGTCCCTGATAGCACTCAAGGGTTTGCTGGACTGTAGAACATTGTCTGCGACACTTGTGAGCATGTTCTGATTAGAAAGGAGTACTTTTTGTCTGTCCAAGGAGTGTTCTCTACAGAGAAAAGTGTGGTGTGGGTTAAAAAGTCTGTTGAAAGGATACTGTGACATTATCCAAAGAAATTAAAGACAGGATGCCTTATGTGTATCATGAATGTGTTTTGTTTTGTTTTGTGTGTGTGTGTGTGTGTGTGTGTGTGTGTGTGTGTGTGTGTGTGAAACAGAAATATTTCAGACTGTTGTTTCCAGGGGTTCAGAGGACTTATTCTTCTGGCTCAATTCTTTTTCCCACAGAGGAGAAATAGGAAACATCTGTGGCCATCAGCATGTTTAACATATCTCTCCTTCAAAATTAGGTTTTTTTTTTAACAATTTCATACATGGATATAACATGTGTTGATCATATTTTACCCTTCTTATTCCTCCCTCTTTGCAAGCATCACCAAGTCTGTTTCCTAACTTTAAGCTGTTTTAAGTCAGTGATCCTTAACCTTCCTAATGTTTTGCAACCCTTTAATGTAGTTCTTCATGTCGTGGTGGCCCAAAATCATAAAATTATTTTCCTTGCTATTGCATATCTGTATTTTTTCTACTGTTATAAATTTATAATGTAGTTTCCAGTGGTCTTAGGTTACCCCTGTGAAAGTGTCATTTGACCCACAAAGGGGTCACGACTCACCAGTTGGGAACCATTGTTTTAAACAAATCCTCACCAAGTTTAATTGATATCACTTGAATGTGCAGGGGTATAGGCCTATATCAGTTACTTATCTATTGTCCCAATACCAAGGCAACTTATAAAAGAGTTTATTTGGACTTATAGTCTCAGAGGTTTAGAGTCTGTGTCGACTGGGCAGAGAAAGCAGGCGGCAGTTCTAGCCTTTAGAGCAGAAGCTGAAGGATTACATCATGAAACACAAGCACAAACCAGAAAGAGTAAATTGGGAATGCCATGTGGCTTTGAAACCTCAAAGCCTGTGCACACCTAATGACTTGCTTTTTCAGTTAGGACACACCTCCTGGACTTACTGAAACAGTGCCACCAACTGGAGACCAGGGGTTCAAGCATCCAAGTGTATAGAAGGTAAAGAAGACATGCTTATTCAAACTATCACAGTGACCATTCAGGGGAGCATAGGTAACCTATCAGGGGCCACACATCCCCCAAAAGAATTGGCTTTCCCCAGCAGCCATTAACTACTAAATCCTTGCTAGCAGCAGAGACTTGGGAACCTTCCCCTACTCCATTCTGCAATGGTGAGAGTGGCTTGATTTGTGCAGGCCTTGTGCAGCTAACTCCAGCTGTCCTAAATCCGTGTGTACATCTACTTTATCATAGTTACCAGAAGAGCACTGATTCCTTCTGCCTGCAGGAATCAGAATCTTAGTAAGGAGTGCTTACATTTTCTGGACAGATATGCTATCACATAGACAGGGTAAGAGACTATTATCAGCTTAAGATCCTGAAGACCAAGTTCTCAACACAAAAGAAATTTATTTGTCCCAGAGGGAGAGGAAGCAGGGAAGAAGAGACAAAGACAGCAGACAGAGAACAAGGGAGAAGAGGAAGAGAACAAGGGAGTGGGGAAAGGGCTATTTGTCTCAGAGTGGGACAAAGGATTGCCACTGGACAGAGAAGACAGACATGGTCCACAGGAAAATTAGAATTTTTAGAGGTATTAAAAAGAGGCACTGAATTTTAATTGGGCATGTTAATTAGGTGACTAGAGGGGCCTTTTGATATTTAGAACTTTGTAGTCAGCCAGAGGAGGAAGAAGTGGCCAAATAAGGGAAGACCTTGGTGGCTAGCTTTGGGTATGTAACCTAAGAGTTTTTAGCAAGTGAGAGGGAATTGGGGAAAGGGGCAATGCCTGTAAGAGCCACATTTTCCATGCTCAAGATGGCTAGAGTACCTTCAAGCAGCATTTTAACAACTCCAAAGGGAAATAAATATTTGAAAAGAATGTATTATTTTTAATATGCAATATTTTAAGATTTGTCTTTGAAAAAATTCAAGAACAAAACCTAAAGACTTAACATTTCGTAGGGTAGGCAGATATATAAAGAAATAAATCATATTTGTCAACAGTCTAGCAGGATCAAAGTTGCAGGTCTCTATATACATACACAATTTTCTTAAAAATGGCTTGTATACACATAACAAATTTAAACATATATGACCATTTTCAGTATTGATCTTCCTCTAGTAGTGATTGAGTTTACATGTCATGGTGACTGACTTAGGAACACTGGGTTTCTAGTTGTTTATGGGAATATTTTAAAAGCACCTGATACTGAGTCTGCACAGTCCTGACCAGCGTAGGTAGTCTCCTCCCACTTACCAAAGCCCCTCATTGAGCAAAAAAATGAAGAAGATAAATCTGCTGTCTATTCTGGATCAGGAGATCCATCTTCTGCCCATGGAATCACAGTTCTTGAACCTCAATCTCCAGACTCCCAGCGTCTCCAGCGCCTTCTTTCCACTAGTACTTCGAAAGTGTGGCTTCGTTTTCTTCTAAAATCCAATTGTTGCTTGAGAATTCCCACAACCCCTTTCCAGGAAGTACTCTTCACTTTGTGGTGAGTATTTTGAAAATTCACAATGCTTTGTCAATAATCCCTTGAAACACTTATTGATGGTTTCATCCCTGCCCTCAATAGTCAGCTCTTTTCTCAGACTTTATCATTAAAATGTTGGCTGTAGAGACAGCCCAGCTGATAACAAGCTTGCCTTACAAGCATTATTACCTTAGTTTGTTCCCCAGGTTACAAGATAAAAATAAAATCAAAAGCAAAAACAAAACTGGCGTTTCTGGTTTAACGCCAGAACTGAAGAAGAGCAGGAGACAGGAAGATCTCAGGAGGTCATCAATATCTAGCCTTGCTTACATGTGATAGATTCTGTTTCCTAAAAAGAAAGTGGACAGTGCCTGATGAGTTGACACCTGAGGAGCTACCTTGGCCTCCACACTTGCACACATATGTGTATGAGCACCTACATGCACATGGATACACATGCATGCCACATGCACACAAACAAAGGTTCTTCACCCTCTTCATCTTTCCCCACCTCCCCCCCCCTCTCTCTCTCTCTCTCTCTCTATATATATATATATATATGATATGAATATATCATGAATATATTCATGCTTTTTTTCTACTGTATTTTTATAATCTGTTTTATTATGTAAATTTAGTTTCAAATGCTTGTCTGTTTCTTCTCTCTCTATTGCTAAAAGATTGTTTTAGAGTTTCATTCTTGTGAAGACTTAAATTGTTGGTTGTGACTTCATCCCCTAACCTTCAAGGCAGGGTCTTACCTTCAACCCCTGACAGGCTTCAGTTCTGCCTTCAGAAACTGCAAGTCTGGGCTTTGCTCTGCCTTGTTGCAGCTGAACCATGTGTCAATGAATCCCAGCACAAATTCTTTGAGAGTTTTTTCTCATGAGATAATACTCAGAAAGAAATGTCATGATCTTCTTTCTGAGGTTGATCACACAGCTGCTAGAAACTAAAGACCCAAGCAGTGAGACATATCTGAGAACCTCAATGTTCAGGCCAAATTCTATTCACTGCTCTTCTTAGAGGACTTACCCTTTGCCCAAATTTGACTTTTTGTCTTTATCCTCTTTAATTTCCTTCTGGGCCTTCTTCACCACATGTCTCCTTATATTTTCACCTATTAATAATTTATTTTTTATTGTCCCTGGTCAAGCTATGAGATTACAACTGTTAAGATTTATGGCACGGATGACCCTGACAGGTCCCACTTCAGGTGGGAGAGGTTGAGGTGGGCGGGAGACAGACAGACATGCATAGAGAGCTTGGTATAAAGTTTTTGGAGGGTATTGGGTATTGGGAGGGTATAAGGATAAGGGGATATGGGGAGAGAGATAGATGGAAAAAGAGAGGAAGAGGGAGAAGAAAAAGAGGAGGAAAAGGAGAGGCAGAGGGTGCTTCTTCAGAAGAAGAATGGACAGAGAGAGAAAGGAAGAGAAGAGGTTCAAGATTAGCTTGCCTTGGTGGAAGGGGGCGATTGGGAGTGGGCTGAGCTTGCCTCTTAAAGGGACAGGTTACCCAGGTGACAGGGCAGGCCAACAAAATTATAACATTCCTGTATTTTTTTTTAATAATAAAATGGTAAAGAGTTAGGCATGGCAGGTTAAGGGGATGAGAACGTCAAGATCTTGAGACTGCTTCCTGCTGATTTGTGGGCACTGAAGTCTTGGGGGAACCTGAGAAAACGGTGATGCTGGCCACATCCTGGAATAGCTGGTTGCTTCACTCCTGTCCAGGATTGGTGGTGTTGAACTATCTGGTGTCTCTTGGACCTGTCAAGGTGTTGGTAGAGCAGAGGACAAGGTTAAGTTTAGGAAGAAAAAAAAATCTTTAGGTCCTGGTAGTTGAGGAAGAAGGTGTCAGGACTAGAGAATTGAGACGGGTGTATCTGGCCTGTTTAAGGTGAATCCTTTAGTCTGGCTCCCTGGAACTCACAAGAACCTTTCTGAGTTTGTAAAAACATAAGTTTTAGAGATGTACATTGTATAAAGAGAAGCATGTGCGAAAATGACTATGACAACTATTTTTGAACAATGAAAAATTTTTCTCTCCCAGGAGAACTTAAAATCTTGATATTACAGTAGTGGTAATAGGAGTACTATGCCAGAGTTGGATTAATGCCCTACCAGCATTTTATTGATAATGTTAAAATTTTGAACTGCAGCCTAATGAGAAAGAAATTTGATAACTTACATTTGTCCTCAGACCTTTATAAAGTACACAACCTAATAACTTGTGTTTGTATACAATAAAAACACCTTTTGGTTTGAGCTTTGCATCTTAAAACACCTTTTATTTAAGCATGGTAAGAAGTTATGTTGAAATCTCTTTTGTGAGGTTGTCATTTTTAAACTGGCAAAGCCTTTCAGATTTTTAAACTGGCAAAGCCTTTCAGGCGTCAAACTATGTCAGAGATCTTTGAGAACTTACTCAATTGGCTACCATGGTTGTTGAGGGCAGGGCCTTCAGGGTTGTGTTTGCCTTTTGTTGTTGGCATAGGACCTGCCAGGCTTCAGAAGAGCCTGTGGGTTAGGAAATCTGTAGGAAGACAAACCTACCTCGCATTGAATAGCCAGGCAGTCAATTCCCGTTTTCCTTCATCCACTGTCTGGAGATCTTTCGGAGTTTAGATAAAAGGCAGTTTTTCACAGTGGTTAGAGATTTCACTTGATGAAACAAATTGTGGTTGGACTTTGTTCTGTGCCCATCTGTCTTCTGTTTCTTTTAGAGGAAATGGGGTACTGCTGCTAGGAGCCAACCTGTTTCTCTGTTATGAAAAGCCTTTTAATAATTAAACATTTAAATGCCATATTCACCAGATCTCTGAGCACTTGAGAGCTGTTTATTAGGTAAATATGTTATGACTACAGCATAGGATCTGCCTGGAGAGCTGAGTCCAAGCTTTACTTAACAGGTGAGATTTATACTTGTGAAGGAAAAAGAAGAAAAAATTGTTTGTTTACATTTAATATTAAACTGACTATAGTGGAGAACAGTTTACAGGAAAGGCTTCAGATTAGCTTTTGTTAATCTGAAATAGATCTTTATAACCTAAATTTTTTATTATTATATAGAATATATTTTAAAACAGAGTTAAATCACATATGCAGTATGTTGTAACAGATTTAAAAGTTAGCCATTTAAAATATTTGAGACTTATTTTTTTCTTAGTCTGGAATGAGATACAATGAGTTAATTAGAAATGCTTAAAACATGTAACAGTAAGTATATGCACACATATACACAGTTGAATTTAAGTTACACATAAAGTTAAATGAAAAGTGAGTGAGAGAAAGGTGGCTTTTTTTATTTCTGACTGACACTTTGTAACAATACAGACATGTTCAGGTCTTTGGAACAACAACAACAAAGTGGAAAACCAATGACGCCAGTGAATGGGGGAGCAGAGTTAGTGGCTGCAGGTAGAGGAGAGCAGATATACCGCAGAGGTGAGTCTGCATGTAATGGACACCTCAGCGGGCCCTGACAAGGTGGACCATCATGCAAACACCATATGTAACAGAGCAGAGCATAAAAGTAACTTTTAAAAGCATAGCTGATGGCTTAAAACAGGACCTGTGGGGAACCTGCAGCCAGCGCCATTTGACTAGATGCAGAACCTCACGTGTCTGTGGCTCCTTCCTTTCTTAAGCTCAAACAAAATGATGCAGTCGTGGTTACCCACGTGCTGGAACTCTTTACATTTAACATTGCACTGGTAGAAGTTAGAAATGTGTATGGTTTTGTAAGCCTGCTTCCCTCGGGTGAGGCAGAAATAACTAGCTAAGGCCATTATCCTTTTTTCCACAAGATAATAGGGTCTGAAAAAGGGCAGTTGCCCGAGAGGCACTAGGCCAAGAGGGAAACTGTATCCCAAAAAGGATCTGTAGATCCTAGAAGCTAAGGCACCATTCAGATGGTCCTAGGGTCCTGGTCCTGAAAAACAAATCCACTGCTCAGTAAGTGCAGTGCTAGGGCAAACCCCAAAACCTTGCTTATGGGAAGTGCTGGAATATGACTGGGAGAAGAGGATCTTACCAATTGTCTCAGCAGCTGGAGTCGGAAAGTGGTTTGGTAGGAGGTCCTGATCTCTCTTTTTATTCATGGTTAGATTCCCAAAGTCTGAAAAGAATGCCTTGCAGATGGTATTGGGCAATGTTTAAGAATCATGGAGTGCATTATAGACCACATGACATTTCTGCTACTCAGCCCACGCTAGCTACAAGGTGTCAGTTTCAGGTAGTTCACACCAAATAGAAAAGAACTTGAATGGCTAAGAAGGACAGCCATTTAATTTGTGATAAAGAACCAATTATAGGAGGTATGGGATATCTTTTATATTTTATCGTATAAAAATTGTCTTATAACTAGTGAGCACAAACCCAGATATGCTGAATTATTCTTTGCCTCTCCCAGGAGGCTATGATACTCAGCAATCATAAAACCAGAACAATAGTCTCGCATATACCAAGCACTATTATAAGCTCTTGGAAAAAACAAAACAGCAACAGCACAAATAATGACTAAAATTTATGGCTAAGCATTTCTTGGAGTGAGAAAGATAAACAAGACCCAGCAGAGCATTTAACAGAATTGTTTGGCATTTCTTGCAATTTCAGCAACTGGCCCCAAACTGAAGACAATGCAACAGAAACCTCCTGACAGTAGAAGAGTGTGGAGCTACTCTATCCAATCTCCATAACAGACTCCCCATTTTCTCTGGGAAAGGAGGGTTGATTCCTAGTAAATGGTCAGCTAAGTAGAGAGAACGGGCGCTGAATCTTCATCCCACTTTCATTTTCTGTGGATGCAACAGGCAGAGCACAGATTTCTTTGACTATAAGGTATACTTCTTACTCGGAAGGTTGGATATGGCAGAATCACAAGACAAACCTACTGACAGAATGGCAGAAGTAAATTATAACTTTCAACTTTTCTTGAAGAAAAAACAAGAGGGCTTGAAGAGTTATCATGAAAATCTACCTCAAAGTCCAGTCAGACAGCTCCCCTAATCACGCAGATTTATAGGAAGGAGCCTCCACCATACACTGACTGACTTCCAGTTCCTGGTATCAATCTTCGTTTCACAGGAAATGTAGAACACCAGCTGAGCAGATGGCAGGCCCACGACAAGACTGAAACACATCACCTGGAAAACCACACCACACTGGAACATCTGTTGACCTGAGCTAACAAGTGTCATGTTTCCATTAGTTCAGTATTCATCAGGCCATCTGCAGCTCAGTGCTAAGTAAATGGAGCCATTTTTCCATAGGTCATTAGGCAGAAATGCTGACAAGGCATGACTGCTGCAAAAAGCAGGGCATCAGGGGTTCAGCAAAGTTTCCAGGAGGTCATCATAGAAAAGACCACTTAATAAGTCCCCAGAAATGCTGTACTAACCCTGTGGTAGCCTGAGGCAAAGGATACATCTGCTGGGATTGTTGTGGAATATCCATTAGTTATGAGCGAGAAGCTTAGAGATTCCACATTTACTACATTTTTTGATAGAAAATGTGGTCCTTTTTTTTCTTTCACACACATTGGCAACCAATGATATAAGGTAACATATTTTATAAGATGGAAAATAGAACTCTTAATGTTTATCTTCTAGTAGGAAGTTGAATGGCAGGGAGGAAAACCCATTCTGGACATTGGATCCTTATTGCTATGCAACATCCATCACATAGCAGGTGTTCTACACATGCCTGATGACTGAATGTGTGGTAACCCATATACATTCCTCAGGAATTTTAGGCTACATCCTAGATGAGGAGTCTATAAAAGGGCACACCTATAATTCCAGACCTTATGAGGCAGAGGGAGAGGAGTCATTGCAAATGGAAAGCCATCTGGTCTATATTGTGGAGTTTCAGGTCAGCCAAGACTATGTAGAATCCCAGCTCAGAAAACAAATAAACAAAGGAGACTGGGGAGATGGCTCAGGAGACAATGTGGTTGTTGTAGAGGTGTACAGACTGGAGTAAGATTTCCCATTACTCACATAATGTGACAGCCCACCATCACACCTGTGTTTAGCAGACAGAGACAGGAATCCCTGCTAGAGTACCAAATCAGTGCACTTTGTATTCAGGGTCCGCCTTAATATATAAAGCATGGAGCAATATAGGAAGACATCCAATGCCAGTCCCTGGTCTTCATATTCACAGGCCCTCCGACGTGTCAACACACCTGTGAACATGCATACACACATGCATGCACACAACACAGACACATAAAAGAACAAAACAAAAAATATGTCAGATCCCTAGCCAAAACTGTGATGGAATATACCCATAATCCCACTATTAGTAGTCAGAGGCCAGGAGATAAATTTTGAGGCCAATGTGGGCTACATAGAAGGACTGTAACTCAAAGGCAAAGGAATACCGTATTGTGTAGCACTTGTGATTGATGTAAAAGGCAACATTAAAGCAGCACATGGCTATGTTCTGTAAATCACTGATAAAACACCCGCTATATTGCCCTTTATTTTTTTTAAAGCTAACATTAATTTAGCATTGATATTATGCCAAGATAATTTGCATTTGTTTTATCTTGTAAATTCTATGAATAAGGAATCATTCCTAATTTGTAAATGAGAGAAATTCAAGAGCTGGGAGTTTTCCCATAAGTTTTAATCAAATATATAGGTGTGGAACTGAGGTTTATTTGACTGTTACCATGCACTGTTTGTTAAATAGTCCATGGCTCTTTTTGTCTGTATTCCTTGGGTTTGGTGGTAGCTGTCTTCAGAAGCCAAGAGATGCTGCAGACAGACACGTTTGGGAAGGCAAGCCCAGTAATACGAAGAAGAAAAAAAAACAGCTCAACATATTGAAAGAATGAAGAACTCAAGAACTCTCCAGGATATAGCACAGGATCAGTGACTCTTGATGCCAGGGGTGGGGGTTCTCAGGAGGCCCCATTTTTTTCCAGATTTAAGCATCCCTTTCTCTGCAAGAGGAATAAAACTTGTCTAGGGTTTCCTCATGTTTTCCTGTCTTAAGCTCGCCACACTTCTGCCCTTCTAAAGGCTGTACTTTGGGAGATATATTCCACATCCTCTAGATTCTGTGATTCTTTACTCCTGCTCTGTGGGCAACCTCATCCCGAGTTACCATCAGTAAGGTTGAAGACAACACCTTCTTAGAGGATCATTTCCTGGATGGCTCTCAGGTCAATCTTGGAATTTGGAACAGACGGCGTCTCACATATGTCTTTATGTGTGTGTGCATCGGCCCAATTTGGAAAAACAGCACGGCAGCCGCACACGGATGCTCCCAATGTACCTATGGCTCCTCCTAGTCACTCACCATCACTGAACCCCCCCCCCCCTTACCTTTAGCTATGATCACTCTTCTCTTTGTTCTTCAAGTCAGGCCCCACAGTGAACCACAGTTCATTTTCCTCATTGGCCTTGGCATTTAATTTTGGCTGTATTTAGTATGATGTCCAGGTACAGCCAGAAAGGGAAGTACTAGTTAAGACACAAGTCCCTCGTTTGAGCTGATTGTCCATTTTCTTTGCTTTCTTTGCATGAGGGAATCTTTAGCATCTGCTAAATAGGCATGCAGGTTTTTCTGCTGAAGTATTCATCTCCATTTGACAGGCAGTATTGTCTTACAAGAAAAAGCTGGCCACCCTGACACCTGATTATATTATATTCTGTACCTCCAAAAGGTACTGGATGACAGGAACGGTGACCTATGAAAAGCAATTCAGGGTTGAGGATAATTTCTGCTGTGAGCTGGGAATGAGATGCCAGGGGACAGTTAATGGTAATGGGCTCTTTGTGAGAGTCACAGGCTAGGGTATGGAAAACCTTATGTTCTATGACATTGTGTTATTTTTCTCTGCCAAATGGTTCCATAAATGCAATAGAACTTTGCATGTCTAATGTCTAAGAGATCAACTTAATCTTATCCCCCTTTGCTAAGTATGTCTTAGAGAATGTGTAACCATTTTCTTGTTTGAGAATAGCTCATTTTTTTCTATCATGAAGGTATAGCACTGTCAGAAAATTGCTTCAGGTCTGGAAAGCATTGCAGCTCTGTGGGTTCCCGTGGGAAGGAAAAGTAGCTATTCCCTTTGAAGACAGACTTGTTAATAGCTTCCCATCTGAGATGGAACTATAATGGTGCAGGACAATTGTCTATATTCTGTCAATTATGTTTAAATAAACACTGACTGGCCAGTAGCCAGGCAGGAAATATAGGCAGGACAACCAGATAGGAAGTAAAGGTGGGTCAATGAGAACAGGAGAATTCTGAGAAGGAGGAAGCCCATTCCTCCCCAGTCCTATCCCAATCACAGAAGAAAGAAGATGTGATTGCCCCGCTAAAAAAGATACTGAGCCATGTGGCTAACATAGATAAGAATAATGGGTTAATATAAGTTCTAAGAGTTAATAAGAAGCCTGAGCTAATGGGCCAATCAGTTTATCATTAATATAGACCTCTGTGTGATTTCTTTGGGGCTAATGGCTGTGGGACATGGTGGGAGGACAGAAACCAGGCAGGACAGAAGCCTCAGTCAACACTATAATATTGGAAAACATGGGGTGGCCAGTTCTCAGCATGGAACAGGAGAATCCATATGGGTGGACTCTGAGCTGCTGTATCAACAGAAGTATTTTTCTTTCAGTTACTAGATGGAAGCACTTTGACAGATTATGTTTTCAACTGTGTGAGTGCTGGTGGATCCCTGGAAGAATTTCATAGATGTGGCTTCCCCTGTTACCTTCCAGAACTGCTTATTTTGTTTTAAAGTTTTTCTGATTGTAGGCAGCAGGGACCGCTCATTCATTCACCATGCAGAGCTGCCATAAAGCATGCATTATGTCACTTCCAGTGACATAACCCAGACCCAGAAAGACAAGCACAGCATGCACTTACTCATAAGTGACTTTTAGGCATAAAGTTAAGAATAACCAGCCTACAGCCTAAATTGGAAGCATGAGGGGTGGGAGGGAGGGTGGAAGGGGAAATGGGAGAAAGGAAGGGAAGTGCATAAAAATACATAGCTCATTTAAAAACAATAAAGTATAAAAATCTGATTTTATTTTTGTTGTTTTTTTGCATGTTATGCTTGTTTGTTTTTATTTCATTGCAAGAGATCTCGGAAGTCCATTTCATCCATTAGTATTCACTACGAACATTTAAGATGGGAGTGTCTTTCTCAGAATCTCTCTAGACAGATTTTTCCTGGAGCATCTGCCAGGACCAGAATTCTCTCAACTTGAGACATGATCTTGCAGTCAACACCCTCCAGCTAATAATGCCAGAGCTTGATTTTAAGTTCTAAAGCATGAGTAAAGCCTACAATCACCATATGCCTGATTATTTCTGGGATATTACAGCTCATACCATTCCCTTGTCTTGGTAAGAAATGAGCAGCACCAGCTGACAGAGAGCAGATGCCAACTGTGGTCAATAAGGAACATGAGTGATAAAGAGAAAAGAGACTCACTTTGTGAGGAGAGAGAACTCCTCCTTCTTTTTCTTTTTCTTCTTCTTTTTCTTAAAATCTGAGTGAAGAAAAGAAAAAGGATGAAGAGGAGGATGCGGAGGATGAGGAGGAGTAAGAGGAGAAAAGAAAGAAAGGAAGAAAGGAAGAAAGGAAGAAAGGAAGAAAGAAAGAAAGAAAGAAAGAAAGGAAGGAAGGAAGGAAGGAAGGAAGAAAGAAAGAAAGAAAGAAAGAAAGAAAGAAAGAAAGAAAGAAAGAAAGAAAGAGCAAGCCCACTCCATCACTTGGTCATGGTAGAGTGGCTATTGTCCCAGTCTGTTGAGAATGTCCTTGATTTTTGCTATTGAATTAGTATGATTATGATTTCATATGCATTTTGTCTGACAAGATACATACTGTTATCAGAACAAGGACTGTCTTGCACATTTTAAAATGTGTTGTCAGTACTAAAATCATTGTGTCTCAGAATTAGAAAGAATTGCCTGTGTTTTACAAGTTTTTCACACTTGAGGTAGATGCTGCTCATTCATAGAGAGATACAGAGCAGAAAATATTGCTTCTCTCTTGTCTCTATCACCCTGTATCTATTTGTAATGTCAAGAGCTTTGACAGTCATCAGGGAACATAACTGAGTACAGCCATTTTTGAAAGATTTCCCTAATTTCATGTTTCAGGTCATAGAAAACCTGATGTTCCTCCTCCTGGGTCTTCCTCCTTTATGTCTCTGTCTTCAGTCATGAAGTCTAATCATTCAAACCTTCCAGTTTCTCCATTGTCAAAGTTATCATCTGGTTCAGAGTATGTCTTCAGTATCACTACTGTGGACAGAGTTCTTCCTGATCTCCTTTCATACTGTGATGCCACCAAACTGTACATTTGATTATAGCGCCCTCTCTTTGAAAATTGACTAAATTTAGAGTCAGACCCAAATGATTCACCTGGGTTAGAAACCCTGGAGAATTTGGCCTTAACTCTGACTGCAGTTCATGCCTTCTTGCTGACTCACTCTCTGAATTTAGCACACTAATCCTTTTCCAGCTGCGCTAAGATCATTGTTGGGGACATACTATTCTGCTAACATGCCCTACTCCATATTTTTCTAGTTAATTCTTTTCTATTCATCTTTAGAAATCAGTTGACAAACCCTTACTTGGGAAAGCTTTTCTGATCACTGGAACAGATTCAGTGAAATCTTCTCATTTATGTTACCATATAATATGTATTAGAGGTTCAAACACAACTGTTTGATTTTGTATCTGTAAATGGCATGCCAACACCATTATTATATCTCATGTTAATTATTATACCATAAAGAAAAGCAAAGTTTCTTATATAAAAGGATGAATGCACAACAAATCTTTATAGAATGTTTGCTTCGCACTTGATTAGCTTAACACTGAAATCTAGAATTTGTGAATTAGAAACTGAAAAGTGAAATTCACCCTTCTCAAGTATCATGAATCAGTAATTTGAGCTTTTCCTCCTATAGATGCAGGTACTGGCTCCAAGCACACAATCTAGTCAGTGTGAGTGCATGATACAAACACTTTCAAAACATGGACAGGACCTTTAAATCCCATCAAAACCTTGCTGTGAGTCCCAGATGCCAGAGAGGAAGAAGAATATGAGAGAGAAATTCAAAGTTCAGAAGAGAAAATAAGTAACATCAAAAAAGCAGCAGGAAAGTTTATGTCTCTGCCATCCAGTTGCTTTATTATCAAATGAAAAATTTGTATATTTTGTTCCTTTGTGTTAGATGTCAGACAATAATAGATTCAACTATGCTACACTATAGTTTTTAGAGTTTACATTTTTAGATCATCAACTGAAGCATTGACTCACAAGAATACTATATAATTTTATGTATTTTGATAAATAAATACACTTAAAACAATTGTAGTCTGCTGATTCTTCCTCGGGCTGATTTCAAAATCACTTGATAAAGTAGCATAATAAAAGATAAAATGAGAAACAAGCAATATGCCAGATGTATTAAACATAAGGAGCCATGTAGATGACTAGTATTTGAGATCAGAAGTCTGTGTCATATGGCAAAGTAAACAGCTTCCCTGAGAGACCAAGATTTGTGGTCACTGTTTTACATCAGCAGCCAAGCGCAAGGCCAAGTGCATATGAATCAAACATCCAGGAAGTTGCCTAGAGCTTTGTTTTCTTTGCAATCTCTTAATCCATTATTTATTCATGTAACCATTATTGGTTAGAAATTAACTTTCCATTCAGATAAGGAAGGCATTCCAATCTATTTTTAAATGCTTTAACTTGCATGGTTTGGCCTATAATGTCCAAATGTAACATTGCATAAGAGTAATATGAGGATAATAGTTGCTAAAATGCTTGGACTTGTAACATATTCATTCTAAATGTAATTATTTAGAACAATAATGAACCTTCATAAATGCAGGCTTTGTTTATTCAAACTAGGTGATTAAAACTCAAAATGAAAAGCTAAATATTTATCTGTTAACTGTTTATCATAATCAAATTTATATAAAAATAATTTTTCTATGAAAGTAACTTTATTTCTCAAAGTAAAATGTCAGTGGAAAATATTGTTTTCATACACTTTTCCAAATCTCTTTGAGGTCTGGCTTAGTAGAAGAAATCTGTACACTGCTATCTAGTTTAGCCTACCATTAACCTGTCACACAGCAATATTTTGGTATATGTATATCAAGATATAGCTACAAAAGGAAAAAATATACTTCTGGATAAGCTTAGATCCTAGAGTAAGAGTCAAGTTCTATGTCTTCAAAGGTAAAATGTAGATTTTTAGAACATATCAAGGAATACTTGTGCTCTCTTATATTACAACACATCGGCTTGTCTTGGAGTAATTTATCCATGCATGGTTTTGTAGCATCCCACATTGTTACCCAGACAACCTTGAAGCACTGAATTATGCTTATCTGTCAGATGTTTACACAGTCCATCACAAAATGTTTTTAATTCATACTAGTTAATATCACTAATCTCATTTAAATGTCTTTAAATATTGAGAAATTCAAGTTTATAAAGATAGAAATGAAATCCAAACATTTACATTACTTGAAAGATTATATTCTACCGAGAACAACAAATACTTTCAGTTGTTTGTCCTTGAAATGACAAGCACATTTTATTCATTTTCCAGAAAATTTCTTCCAAATAACCAGGGGAGAATAACTACAGCTAACCTATTTCTTAATAGTTAAGTTGTGTGTCATGAAGAAAGACCCCAGCCTTCAAGTCAGTGGCTATACAAGTGCTCTTCTTGAAGACAACCATATCACTTGGCTCACAGAAAATCAAATGATGCAGGGTTCTAATTTTGTCACCTGGTTTAAAAAACACAAGTTCAAGGCTAAATTTTTTTCTCTGTTGTTTTACCAAAGGTCCTTTGAAGTTTTCTTCCTATTTGCTAACTGTCAAGGCAGCAGGACAAAGCCTCCACAGCAGAATGACAGCTTCTCACCATTGGTGTGAATGGCAACAAACAGACAAAGGCAAATCATGTCAGGATTCTTTAAAAACTAGCTTTGGCTTAGCAGGTCTGTCTGGCAAGCCAGCTGCTGGGCAGAGGAAGGTCCTAGGGTTTCACAAACTGGAATGGCTGCCACTGGTGGTACACTCATGCACTGGGAACTGGAACTGAATCTCGGGTGTTAGCCAGGGGACACATATTTATAAGCAGGGTCAGTGATGTATTTTGCAAAATTCCTTCTACGTTAGGAAATTCTCAATAGTGAGTAATATTGGCAAACTTTTTAAGTGAATTCATGTGATTTAGGCAAAAACCGATAGGTGATGTTGAAGAGATGGTCCTGATCAAACTATGGCTAGCACTGAGACCAAGCTATCTGTACTCCATCCTTTAGTCCTGCATCCATATGCAAACTCCTATCATTGGTTAAGATGTTGGTTAAAGGCTGGTTAAGAAAAACTGAACTCAAGCAACAGAATCCAACATCTAAATATAAATATGTTCTCTAAAAGACAAAAGAATGTTCATCTTGAGACAATTTAAATCTTCAATATAGCCAGGTTTTAGACCCCACATTTGGGAGATTGAGGCCACACATTTGGGATTTCGATTGTAAGACCCTGACTCAAAACAGTAAAAGTCAGCAAATAAAAAGTCAAACAAAAACAGCAAAGCTACCTTATTGTAGCTTTTCTGTTAGCTCCCAATTCTCTCACCCTAGAGAGCTAGTATCTAGACCAGTGTCTGGTAGCAGCTCTTTGGTCCTAAAAGACTTCATTTCCAGTTTCTCTTAACTGCTCGGCTTTAGCTATTAATCTACTTCCTGGACCAACTCAAAAGCTTCCCATTGAGCCAATGAAGGGTGAGTTACTGGTAACAGTAAATTTGTCTCCAACATCAATACTATGGATACTTGCAAATGTTTGTAATTGCTCATTTATAATTCATCAACAATTAATATTTAAAGTGTATTGCTTGATCGACTCTAATTACTGGCTATTTGCCCTATGCCACCATATTCATTAATGCAAATATAAACTAGGAAATTTCTTCTCCACAGTGAATGAACTTACTAAAGTTCATTTCACATGTCTTATTCACATTTGTAGAAAGAAGTGCAGATAGAGGGAGAGATTGAGAGAAGAGAGAATGAAAGAATCAAGAGGGAAGAAATGCAAAAAGAGATACTGAAATGAAGATGAAAGAGAGAAAATAAAGAACCCTAGATATAACTTACTCCCTATAAATAACTAAAACTTTGTACCCTTTCTCTCACATCTCCCCATTTTTTGTCCTTCTGATCTCCAGGAACCCTCTTCTATTCTCTGCTCTCATGACTTGACTGTTTCATATTCCAAATAAAAGTGAGCCTGGCTTCTTTGACTTAGCATTCTATTCCTTTATTCATCCACGCTGTTACAAATGCCAGGATTTTCTTCTTTTTAAGGCTAAATAATATTTCATCCAGTTTGTACCCAATTTTTAATTGATGGAAAGCTGCAGCCAACCTAAATGTGGGGCCTAGTTCCAAGGGATATATTAATAGTACAACTTGTGCATCCAAGCCTCAGGGAACATTGTGGAACAGAGTAGCAAGATTTCAAGAGTCAGAGGAACAGAGAGTTTACTATGAGATTGGGTCTCCTAGGAAGTTCAGAAGCTCCACCCATAAAGTCACCAACATGGCTTCCTAAACAGGAACTGAACAATCAGAGGCATGAAAATGTGAACCAGGAAATCCCAGAAGGCCTCAACCCTACACACACAACTATAGGCAAATAAGGGATCCTAAGAATGGGAGAATTGTTCTTCCCCATCAACTGGTTATCAAGTACAAAATGGTCAGCCCTGAAAACACACATACAGTAACATTACATAGACTGAGCAGGCTGTACTTATGTATTTAGGGAAAGTATATGTGTACATACATATGTATGTATGTATTTATGCATATAATGTATATATAAATATAATATTGTTTATACAATATATGTATGTGACAACAATTAGAGCCAGTAGGAGTATATGGGGGGCATTGAAGAAAAGAAAAGAAAAGACGTAATTGCATTATAATATCAAAAAAAAACAAAAAGAAATAATTTTTTAAAAATATTTTGATTTTGACCTATGAGAAGAGAGTGGCTGGACATGTGTGCAGTTCCTGCAGAGGCCAGGAGAGGACAACAAATTCTCTGAAGGCTGCTGTGAGCTGTTTGACATGAGTACTAGGAGCTGAATGCAGATCCTCTGCAAGATCAATCTGTGTTCTTAACCACTGAGCTATCTCTCTCTACATCCTAATGAACATGTTACATGCAATTAAATTCATGAGGCAAATGTATATGCATAGTAACAATAAAAGGTAAAACATCAAAAAGCAAATAATTAATAATGAGTTCTTCTGAGTGATGATTCAGACCATTAATTTCCTTTACATCATTTTATAAGCTACTGAAGCAATATTTCCTTGATGTATTCTCTTATGTAGCTGTGGGGAAAGATAAAGGGGTAAATTCTGTATTTAAGGGAGACAAGAACTTCTATATTTGGAAAGCCCTGAAAACCCTCCAGAACCTTTTATTCTGTGCCCATTTTCTAATCTTTTATTAGATTATGTCACTGAGGATGATTTTTCTGCTTCCATTCATTTACCTGAAAATTTCAAGATGTCATTTTTTTTTAAACCACTGAGTAGTTCTCCACTGTGTAAATGTAGCATATTTTTCTTATTCATTCTTCAGTGGAAGGGCATTTAGGTTGTTTCCAGGTTCTGGTTATTACAAATAATGCTATTATGAACAGGGCTGAACAAATGTCCTTGTGGTATGAATGAACATCCTTTGGGTATATGCCTAAGAGTGGTTTTGCTGGGTCTTGAGGTAGAATTATTCCCAGTTTTCTGAGAAATTGCCATATTTATTTCCAAAGTGGCTGTACAAGTTTGCACTCCCACCAGCAATGGGGGAGTGCCCCCCTTACTTTACATCCCCTCCGGCATAAGTTGTCATCAGTGATTTTGATCTTGGCTATTCTGACAAGTATCAGAGTTGTTTGAATTTGCATTTCTCTGATAACTAAGGATGTTGAGCATTTCTTTAAGTGTCTTTCAACCATTTGAGCTTCCTCTTTTGAGAGTTCTCTGTTTATGTCTGTACCCCCATTTTTTTATTGGTCTATTTGTTATTTTGGTGTCTAGTTTCTTGAGTTCTTTGTATATTTTGGAGATCAGTCCTCAGTCAGATGTGGGGTCGGTGAAGATGCTTTCCCATTCTGTAGGCTGCCATTTTGTCTTGTTGACAGTGTCCTTTTCTCTACATAAATATCTCAGTTTCAGAAAGTGCCATTTATTAATTGTTGCTCCCGGTGTCTGTGTTATTGGGGTTATATTTAGGAAATGGTCTCCTGTGCCAATGCATTCAAGGCTACTTTCCCCTTTCTCTTTTATGACGTTCAGTGTGGCTTGTTTTATGTCGAGGTCTTTGATCCATTATGACTTGAATTTTGTGCACGGTGATAGATATGGATCTATTTGCATTCTTCTACATGTTGGTATCCAGTTATGTCTGCACCATTTGTTAAAGATGTTTTCTTTTTTCAATTGTATAATTTTAGCTTCTTTGTCAAAAATCAGGTGTTCTTAGGTGTCTGGATTAATACCCAGATCATCATTTCGATTCCATTCATCCACCTGTCTGTTTTCATGCCAATAGGAAGCTGCCATCATTACTATAGCTCTATAGTAG
Organism: Microtus ochrogaster; assembly: GCF_000317375.1. Taxonomy (NCBI): domain Eukaryota; kingdom Metazoa; phylum Chordata; class Mammalia; order Rodentia; family Cricetidae; genus Microtus; species Microtus ochrogaster. Next base: position 24,016,807 of record NC_022021.1, read on the forward strand.
AGTTTGAAGTCGGGGATAGTGTGTCCTCCAGAAGTTTCTTTGTTATACGGGATTATTTTGCCTATGCTGGAATTTTTGTGTTTTCTTATGTTCCTTCTATTTCTATTGTGTGAGACAATTTGAAGAGTATTGGCATGAGTTCTTTGAAAAATCATGCAAAATTCTGTGCTGAAACCATCTGGTCCTGGGCTTTTTTTGATTTGGAGGCTTTTGATGACTGTTTCTGTTTCTTTAGCATTTACAGGTCTATTTAATTTGCTTCTCTGGTCTTGATTTAATTCTGCTATGTGATATTTATCATGAAAGTTGTCCATTTCCTTTAAGCTTTCCAGTGTTGTGGAGTAGAGGATTTTGAAGGGTGATCTGGAGATTCTCTGGATTTCCTCCATGCCTGTTGTTATGTCCCCTTTTCATTTCTGATTTTGATAATTTGCATATTCTTTTTTGCATTTGGTTAGTTTGAAAGAGGGTTTGTCTATTTTGTTGATTTTCAGAAGAACCAGCTCTTTGTCTCATTGATTCTTTGTATTATTTTCTTTGTTTCTATTTTGTTGATTTTAGATTTCAGTTTGATTATTTCCTGCCATCTAGTTCTCCTTGATGAGTTTGCTTCTTTTAGTTCTAGGGCTTTTTGGTGTTGAGTTAATTCACCAGTGTGGGATTTTTTTCAGTTTTTTATGTATAGTGTAGGCATTTAGTGCTATGAACTTTCCTCTTAGCACTGCTTTCATTTGTGTCCCATAAGTTTGGGTATGTTGTGTGGTAATTTTCATCAGTGTTCTTTAAGCTCTTTCTTTATATCTTCCTTGACCTAGTAGAGATTCAGTTGAGTGTTGTTTAATTTCCACGAATGTGTGGGCTTTCTAAAATAGTGTTGTTGAATCTAACTTTAAACCATGATGGTCTGAGTTTTTTTGGACCTGTTGAGATTTCTTTTGTTACTGAGTATGTGGTTGATTTGGGAGAAGAATCCATGAGGTGCTGAAAAGAAGATATATTCTTTTGTGTTTGAGTAAAGTGTTCAAAAATGTCAGTTAAGACCATTTGAGTCATAATATCTGCTAGATCATTTATTTCTCTGTTAAGTTTCTGTCTGGCCACCGCCTCCCATTTCCCTCCCCCTCCCCCGATCAAGCCCCCCTCCCTCGTCAGCCCAAAGAGCAATCAGGGTTCCCTGCCCTGTGGGAAGTCCAAGGACCACCCACCTCCATCCAGGTCTA
>NC_022021.1:24034746-24035256 GCF_000317375.1 Microtus ochrogaster
GTCTTTCAAAACCGGATCAGGTTTCTCTGCTTGCCAGGGGCTCCTCTTACAAAATGCCCTCACTCTGTTTCCTGGCTCCTGCTGGGGGCCAAGATCCCTCTCACCCTTCAGAAGGGTCTTCAGGAACAGGACCAGGCTCTGCGTTTGCCAGGGACCTCGCCAATCAAAGGCCTACCACTTTGATTTAATTGTAGTGAGGCAATCTGCTCTCAGTGTTACACACCGGTCCGCGCCAGTCGCCTCAGGTCCCAGCCGCCTGCAGCCTGCATTGTCTGCCGCAGTGTAGGTCTCTGCCAGTCCCGACCTGCATTGTGTGCCTCCTGCAGTAGTCTCTGAAGTTTCCAGGAATAAGATGGGGCCTCACAGCAATAACTCTACCTAACTGAGATGACATCATGATGGTGACAGCACTACTATAAGACCATTTGATGGGGGGTACCAGCTGCTGAAATGGTGCACCTTCTCATGATGTTCTGGCCAGAACTCCAAATAAGAACTTTGAGCCGGGCT
>NC_022021.1:24035881-24070316 GCF_000317375.1 Microtus ochrogaster
CCGGCTTGATTATTACTTTTATTAGATAGATGATTTGGGTAAAAACTATGTTTGTTCAAAAAAAAGGATAATAATAGTGCGTAAACAGAGTGAATACTTGAAGGTATTACTTATGGATAATTTTCATTACATTGGCATAGTTTTTGTATATTGTCACAAGTTCAAATTACATTCGTTATTTTTCTTTACATTATTTGTACACCTATGCAAAGTTATTCTGTCAGATTGCATATATGCATTTTTAGCTCTGTTTAGAACATTTTGTATATTGACACAAACTTTAGGATATACTCCTAATTCTGATCAAGATACTTATATATTGTTTACATTTCGAGGTCATTTTCCTTATTTGTTGCACCTTTGTTTACAAAATGCTTAATATTCTGACACAAAGTTTTAGACTTTAAGCTATATAGATATTAAATATTATAGGTCAATATTTGTTCATGTTTGTTGTACATACAGTCAGATAAATTAGGTTCTTTAGGTATATAGAGATTATATTCTGTCCAGACAGGTAATCTTCAACCACATCAAAAATCTGTAGAATATGGCATTTAAATAACTTTGGGTTCTGTTGACATGAGACATGATTGCTCCTGAATAGCAGCAATCTATTCCTGAGAGAATGCTGAGCCCTGAAGACACTCCACCCAGAGTTTGTTTTCTTCATGGCAAAATTGGCCTTTGGTCAAGGAACTGCCCATGCTTCAACCACTGACAAGGTACATGGTATCCAGAAATGGATAAGCTGGATTGTCAAATCTTGCCAAGACAGAATGAGATGGTTTTGAAAAATTTCCTGCCTCTGAAAATGGTCTGTCAGTTATGCTAGGCCTTAGCCAAAGTTGGTTGCTTCTACATTGCAAAATGAGAACTTGGATAATTGCTTAGGTATCTAATTGTCTCCATCATATATTGCTCACTTTGGAAGCTGCTTGATTGTACTTCCTGCCTGCCCAAGTAATATTATCTCCCTTTTTAGGCCTTCAATGGGGTTGAAAATTAGATAGTCATAGTTACTGTACTCTTATTAACTAGCCAAGCCTTTTCCTATACAAGACTTACACACCATAGGATAGAATGTTTATTAAAACATCCAGCATATGTTCCTTGCTTAATATTGTTTATGCTGGTTGTAATTCTAATTATACTTTATATTTGTTCCTAGTGTATATAGTTTTGTTTGGAGCTCTCTTATTCAAACAAAAGGGGCAGTTGTTGTGGGAGCACATTCTGTTCCTTCAATCAATAGCCTTTAGGATACCAGCCTACTTGGGCATGGTCTTTTATACTGTAAAAGCAGCTCTAAACATGCACCCACTCTCTTACTTCTGGCCCCCGTTTCCAGCTGCAAGACTCTGTTCCTATGTACACAGGGAACTGTTATCTAGGACAGTGATCTGTAAGTTTTCCCCTTAAATAAATAACCCTTTTATTATTCATAATTCTGAACTGGTATGGGATTATTTGTGACTTCCATTATCATTACCCTATTCTGACTTGACTAAGCATATAAATATCTTTTAAATATACATGACCTGCTTGTATTGCTACTATGAGGTACATCCTGGGAATAGAGCTACTGCCACATTACAATCTCAAGTCTACTCCCAAACTATCTATGTGACCTTGAATGAATCAGAACACCTCCCCATACCTCAATTTTATAGTGTAAAACTAGGAATGATACCATTTGTTTCATATTTATCTTAAAATATTTGTGAGAATTCAATTAGACAATGGACTGCACTGTGCTTGTACTTAAGAACCCCTTGACCTCCCTAGTTGCCAATGATTTATAATTTCTTTATATTTGAAAATGGCACTGTGACTCTTCCACAAAAGTAATTAAGCATAATACAAAATTAAACAGATTATTATCATTCCTTCATTACGTTCTTTCTCTTTACTAGCTGCCTCTGGCTTTCCTTGGTCATGGGAACTGTTGCTGGAGCACAGTCTACATTGTTTCTGATTAAACAGTTGCCAGGATAGGCTTGGGGTCATAGTTGGACAATAATATCCAAGACAATATCATATTAGCTAGAGATATTTTACAATATTTCTATTTTTCCGTTGATTCTGACACTTTATCTTTTGTTGGATTTGGAGAAAGGAGTTATCAGTTCACTAGAGAATTGGCAAACACAAATATGTATGAAAATGCCACAATGAAACCTATTTATTTGTGTGATAAAAATATAAAACATTTTAAACTTTGACTGATATTGATTTTAATTCTGCATCCAGTTATTGCTGCCCAAATGAGCATGGGTGTGAGATCATCAATGGGGGCATAGAAAACCTACCAATAGTGCATATGTTCAACAGATATGACATGTTCAGAGGATAGCACTTCAGAACACCCTTCCTTATCTTCTATCTTATTCTTGCTACCCCCTCTTCCGTGATCTCCTTTGAGCCTTAGAGAAAGGAGTTGCTATAGATGCTCCATCTGTGACTGAACACTCATAGCCAATTCCTTTTCAACACTTTAAACAGTTAATATACTGCTGCATTAACCACAACTAGACACTTCTTTGTTGGGGGAAGGGCCACTTGTTCATTCTGGCCACCCAGAACCAAAATGACCACACAGAAACTATATTAATTAAAACACTGCTTGGCCCCTTAGCTCTAGCTTCTTATTGGATAACTCTTACACATTTATTTAACCCATTTCTATTAATCTGTATATCGCATGTGGCTGTGGCTTCAGGGTAAAGTTTTGGCATGTTTGACTCTGGCAGTAAATCCATGTCATCTCTCTGACTCTGCCTTCTTTCTCCCCGCATGCCATTTAGTTTGCCCTCCCTACCTAAGCTCTGCCCTATCAACAGACTGAGGCAGTTGCTTTATTCATTAACCAATAAAAGCAACACATAGACAGAAGGACCTCCCACACCACTTCTTTGATTGAGGTTAGTATCAGTATAAATCTATGCTTGTAAACATAAACATTTAGAAGGCAGTTTATCAACATGATCATAAATAAAAACAAAATAAAAATTACTCTCTTGGGGTCTGTGACTTTCTTAGCTATGGGATTTGATCATATTTGTAGTATGTAGTAGTTGGTTACCTTATAAATAGTCTTGCTGCATCTTGTCTGGCAGAGTCCAGCACTGGATAAGACCACTGATGTAGTTGGTTGTTTTTCACTGTTTTTATCTTTGCTTCTTTGGCACTTTTGAGAGCCAACCACCCAGCTCCCTTATAAATCATACACAGAGTTTATCCTTACTTATAAATACCTGGCCTTAAGCTGACTCATTTCTAGCCAGCTTTTCTTTTTCTTAAATTAACCTGTCTTCTTAAATTATCCCACCTACCTTTTGCCTCTGGGCTTTTTCCTTCCTCATATGTCTGTATATCTTGCTATCACTCTTATTCTGGGACTGACTGTATGATTGAGTGGTTGGCCCCTGGAGTTTTCCTCTCATCCTCTTTCTTGCTCCTTGCTCTGTTCTCTCTTTTTCTTCTTCAGTTTATTATCTCTGCCAGCCAATCACATCTATCCTTGCTTCTGCCTTGCTGTTCAATTCTTTATTAGACCAGTGTTTTAGACAGGCAAGCAACACAGCATCACAGAGTTATACAATCTCAACACAAAAGAATGCAACACATTTTTGTATCATTGAAAACATGTTTCACAGTATAAACAAACATAACACATCTTAAAATAATATTCTATAGCACATTAATGTGTTTTCTTCCCCAGTAGCTTGCATAACACCCCTTAACACTGAAAAGGAACCAACAGGGAAAGTTTCCTGGTCAGTTCAACATTAATTTCTCTGTGACAGTCAACCGAAATATGTAATATCTTGAGAATTAAGCTCTTACCATCTATGGTGGGAAGCTAAAAGCAGCTTCAATATCCTATATTGTTTTGGATATCTCAAGAGTCCTCTTTGAGAAATAACTCAAAGGGAGATGATCCATGCTTGGTCCTATATTTTCTGTCAATAATCCACGTCCTCTTGGAGTAGCACGGTTCACTAATGTGGAGTAAATCTATTTAACTCCTTTTTAAAATTTTATACTTTCAATTAGCTTACAAACTGGTGGCATTTCATAAGTCTTCTTCATACATCCCCTCTTCCCTGTCCTCTGTCCCCTCCTTAAACTTTTAGCTCCCAGAATTCTCCCATATTTTTCACATCAGATCTGTTCTACTATACATTATTATTATAAATTTTACTTGGTTTGCAAGAACACACTCCACAAATAGTTTCTTCATGCACATTTTGTTTTTCTAAAGATTGGTTTTTATGTTATTTGTGTGTGTGTTCACACATGTGTGTGTAGGAACTCTGTGAGGCCATAAGGGGTGTCAGATTCCTTGGAGATTTGTGAGCTGCACAATGCAGATATAAGGTCAAATTCTGGTCTTCTGCTACAACAGTAAACACTCTTAACTGCTGAGCTATATTTTAAATCCCAGTACTTTGTTTAAGACTTCAGTTGCATAGTTCTTTTACACCATTACCTGTTTGAACTCTGCCCCATATTTCTGGTCTCTACTTTCATTTCTTTTATATTCTACTATGTCCTGTCACGTCAAATTCATCATTCTGTCAATACTTATTTCTGGTTTTCTACCATCCATATCTATTCCATGTTAGTTTTAAATACACAAAACAAAAGATTTGAGGATACTGCTCTCATATGAGAAAGAACATGAGACATTTGTCTTAGATGCCTGAGTACCTCAATCAGTATAATATTTTTCTAGTTCTACCCCCACCCACTTGAAAATTTCAAGATTTCAATTTTCATTTCAGCTATATGCACAACTTTTTACTATCCAGTCATCAGTTGATGGGCATCTAAATTGATGGATAATACGCTTCTGAAGAGTAAGGACCATATTTATATGCCTCATTTAATTTTATGAAGGATTTTGTACACTTCAATTTTATTGTAATACTTATTATAGAGAAATTTTACTTAAGTTGCTAGATATAACTGGATATATAATCTAGAACTTGAACTGTGATCAAGGGTGTATTAGTCTAATGAGCTATCAATTTTTATTGAACATACTTCTGTATTTAAAATTTTATGTCATAATAATGTGTTCATATATTATTTGTATAACTTCATAAAATTAAATCATCACTTAAGATTACAAGATATCCCTTTGCGTGCAACAGTTGGTACAAATGTTATGATTATAATCAACCATTTTATAATTGGATTAAGGCCTGCATCACAGTAGAAAAAATTATGTGTATATGTGTACTAAAAATATAGCCAAGAACACTAGGTTGGAAAGCCATGAATGAAACAATTATATCACACTTTGCCCCCAAGATTCATAGTCATTATGGAAGAAGAGTTCGAAAGAGCTCGATATTTGGAAGACTAGAATGAGACAACATCGTCTGGACATGACAAGACCAGTACATTCATCAAATCACAGCCTTAAAGGAAACCTAGTACTATTGTTTTGCTAAATAGGCATAAAAGTATAGATCTCTCTTTAAATTCATGTTTCTTTACCCAGTGCAACTCTTATTCCTCATCAGAGAAGTGTCTTTGCATAGTGGATGGTGCTTAACACAAAAACTCACCATGGGTTAAAGTGCAGAAGTGCACAGAGTAAGTGCTGTGGAATGATTGGCCATAAACGAAATACCTATATCACACCTTTCCCCAAGATTCAGGGACCATCATGGAAGAGAGACTAAAGACTGTAAGAGCCAAAGGTTGGGGAGGACTGGAGTGAAACAGGATCATCTGGGCATCATAGGCATGTAGCCTCCATAAATTCATTCTCAGGGCCTCAACAAAATCAAGTCAGCCAGCATTCTAGAATGGAACAAGAAAGAGTTCATGAGCCCTTCCCTAACCAAGGAGCTGTGGTACCAGGGGGATGGAGAGTCAATTTTCTTTTAGGGTGAACTCCTAGGTCCATCTTACTCCAGTGGATGTTCCTACACTCAGAAGTATATGGACAATGCAAATTGAAGCCAATGAATTATTAAATTAAAAATAATAAGGATACAAATTTGGGGTACTAGGAGGTAGAGGCTTATCTGAGAGAAATTAAAAATATTTTTAAAAACTCAAAAATTAAAAGTTTTTTAAATATAAAATTACTACTTTGATTTAGTTAAATTACATAATGTCAAACTATCCTCTAACTACCTATATTTATACCCATAATGAGAAGTCCCCTTTTGCAATAAACTGTAGTGAATACTCATTCTAGGGGCTGAGAATAAGTGACAGTTGAGTTCTCAGTCACAAGTGAGACATTTGCACCTCCCAATCTATGCTTCAAAATGTTTCAGGACAGAAACAATGTGAGAGCTGAAAAGTAGGGAGAAAAACTGAGAAATATCATTTTCTATATGCAATACAGCCATTGGGATCTTGAACTTATATCAGCTGCTGTTGCCATTGCTAGGACTGCACAAAACTGGCCCTGCAAGAAATCTGTTATTGGATCATGAGGTCCTATTCATCCCTGATGAAATATTGGCTACTGAAAAATTCTAGAGGGGAAGTCATTACCTTTACCTAGTTCCAATGGATAATTTCAAACAAATGGCCACAAAGAGAGCCGTGGTTAAACTCAGTGAATCATGAAATAAAACAAAATGTTATGCATGGCAAGAATTTAGAGGGAGGAGGGGACACTGATGGGGCTGAGAGGTAATTATAAAGTACAAATTCAGTTAATAAAAGACAGCCCTGTATCATGTCTTTCTTGGTGGACTCTCTTTGGATTGCCAGTCTTTAAATAATGTCACAGAGACTTATTATTAATGATGAAACTTGGTCTTAACTTAGGCTTGTTCTGCTAACATATGTCATTGATGTCTGACTCTGCCCTTCTGCCTGCGGTACCAGCTAGGGGCTGTGTTTACCTCCCCCAACTCTCAGAAGCTGCTGAGCCTTCTTTCTAAACTCCCCATGAGTGGCAGCTAACTGTTGTGAGTACTCATGGAGAGTCCCAGGCACTGACTGCTGTGATTTCTCCATTAGTGTGGTCATGCCCTATGTTGGGTACCAAATGTAGTAAATCTTTTATGTTGGACTTTTTTTGAACTGACAACTCCCAAGTAATGGCACAGAGACTTGGTATAAATTATGAAAGCTTGACTTTAGCTTATGTTTGTCCCACTAGCTCCTATATTTTCTTTCTCTGTAGCTTTTTTGGTTCCTGTCCTGGAACTAGCTCTTCTAGACCAGGCTGGCCTTGAACTCATAATTAATCTGTTTCTATTTATCTACATTCTGCCACATAGCTCTTTACCTCTCATCCAATACATTCTGCATGCCCTACTCCCTCTGTGTCTCACTGGCTAATTTTGTGGGCCTAGCTTTATCCCCTGAGTTCCTCTCTCTCTGCCTGGAAGTTCTGCCTAATCTCTTTTGCCTAGTTATTGACCAGTCAACTTTTATTAAACCAAACTTAGTGACACATCTTCACACAGTGTACAAATATCCCTCAGCACAACTCAAGGACTTTTTTTGAATTATGTATGTTGCCTCTTCAGGTTCAATAGAGAAACCCAGCTGGACATGTGAGGGCAAACAAAGTGTTTTGCAGCATTTTAGAACAAGTGTCTGGAAGTTGTACATATGGTAGAGAAACCATAAAAGTGATCTCTATCTATCTGGACAATTGCATGACAACAATGCACATGAAATGCCTATAGTCACTTCCTTATTGATGCATTGGTCAAGAGTAATGCTTACGAAATGTCTGAACTATAAAAACAAAGCGCTTTTAGAACAATCCCTCTGGAATACTTGAAATATTATTTTTGCTTAAATGATTGGTCTCTTAGGAAAAGAAAGTTGGTTGTCAGGGAAACCCATCTTCAGGGACAGAAGGGTCTGTTTCTGAGCTGTGGAATTTTCAGGGGGATGGTAGCTTGTGCATGAGGAAATACTGTCCTGAGGATTGAGACTGGAGGCTTGATTACGGGACATCTTGGAAGACGTGGCCAAAGTTTGGCTGCATTACTTTGGCCTATAAACCAAAATGTCACAAATGATTTTTGCAAGGCTGTGAGTCCCTTCAGTTTTGCCTGCCTTTTCTCCTCCTCAACACCTCAGTTAAGGCTCAGTCACACAGTGAAAGCCTGGGTTGAGTAGGAAAATGACATGTGCTGTTCAAGTAGGCACTTAATCTGTCTCTAAGAAGGTCTCGCTTCCTAAAAATGAGTTAATCAACATTTTATTGCAAACCTCCCATTTTTCTAAAAAGTCCATTTGGAAAAAACATTGGGAAAAAGAGAGAACCTATTTTTTTGTTGCAAATATGAGCCTTTCCTTTTTGACTTAGTGAAGAACCATTTATTCTTCTTATTTATAACTGTATTTACATATTCTGATTAGTACATCAAGTGTGTAATGCAGGAAATCCATTAAGAATTCTAAGACCATGTTAGACTCAGTTGTACATTGTTTTAGGATATTAGATGAACATTACTTTTATTATCACATCACATACATATGCACACACACATATATACTTTTATACATACACACACATTTATCTATCTATCATCTATCTATCTATCTATCTATCTATCTATCTATCTATCTATCTATCTATCATCTATCTATCTATAGATATACTTTTCCATTCACAAGGGGCATGCCTTTCAAAAATATTTTATTGGATGAAACATTCTTAATATCATGAAAGCTTTTGATTCTTCAATATAATTTATTATGCTTTTTAAAATTCTGTGTGATAAAAGAATTGGTATATTATAAATACCTGTAAAGAAAATATAGCTTAAAATTCCAAGGGAAATATTATATAATTATTATTTTTAACATTTTCACAAAATCTACATAGGCACTAAGAAAGACTGACAAAAATATTTTATGTCTAGACAATATATACTGCAGGTTGGAAACATTCAATATTGTCTACTATTAAAGCTTATCCAGAGTGAACCTTTGGCTATAGCCCATGAGTTGATTAAAGTTTTTACAGGGAAAATATATTATTAGAGAGGGCTGAAGAAAATCTCCATATATTTAGTATAAGAATTAGGGAAGAATGGGGTCAACCTCCAACTCTTTCATTATTTTAAATCACTAATTATCAATTACCAATATTATCCTCCAGGCCATTTATTAGTTGAAATTTAATGTAATAACTCATAAGGCATGTATAGCTTTAACATGCTACAACAGTGGAAAATTCATTTAAACTTTATAGAAAAAACAATGTAAAACCTTCATGAACAGAGGGCTACTTCAAACCTTCTAGGCATCATGGGCATGGCTCTGGAGAGAGCCTTGCTATGTACAAATTCAAATGATGAAACAAGGAGGTGAACATTGTCATACTAACCACACGCAAACCAAAGCTAATGAGTTGTCTTTCTGAACTGGATCAATGCTAGGAGTGGCTGTAGAATGCTCAGATTTTGTAGAAAATTTGCAAACATAAATTCAATTGTAGAATGGAGGCATACACTTAACTAGAGTCTATATTGACATATTATGATAAGGAAGTGGGGGTCTCCAGTCAAAGAGAAGTACAAATGAACATCCAGGTAAGATAAGATTAAGTGCTCATATTAAAACTTCAGAGGTATTTTAGGATTCCAAGTACTCTTTTCCTTATAAATGCACCAAACTAACTAGGTCATAGCAAACTCAATTATTAATGGCAGAGCCTGCCTGGAAGTAATCATGGGTAATCTTTTTTCTTAATGCATTTACACTTTATACAGATCCATTTAATGTGGGAAAAAATCACATTCATAGAAAGACAAATATCACATTTTCTCTCATATATCGAATCCAGATGAAATGAAAAGACAAGGAGTTGGAAGCAAGAATACTTGTGGATAGAAGGAAAGTAAGCGGGGACAGGCAGAAAAGAGGTTAATGGGGATAGACATTGACCAAGTACATGAAATACTTGCAGGAGAATGTCAAAATGAAACCTTATTTTCTATAACTAACACACTTTAATTAAAAAGGGATAAATTCCCATGGGATACAAAGTAGTAAAATAAAGTAGCCATTGTAAGAAAGTTGGCCAGGGAAGCCTAAACTTCGAATCTTACAAGGAAGGTGCTATCTCGAGCCAGCTATTGCCATGATGGAAGATGGGTCTGAAAATCAGATTTTATGTGAAATCTCAAACCGTGAACACATTTTCACATTTTCAATACATTATATATAACTTACAGGACAAATAAGATTTAAGTGCTGCCTACCTGTTTTCTGATTTAAAACATGGAAGAAAATTGGTAAGAATTTGAATATTGTCCTCGGAGATTGGAGAACACCCTGTGGTATCCAGAAATGAACACTCATTTGCAGAAAGTCAGAAGAACCTGTCCTAGGAACATGATTTGTGAAAACACTCCCATTGCTTCTCCTCTTTAATCAACATATTCCCTGTTAATACATTGGCTCTCTATATATTGAGTAGTTACTTGTTATTAAACAAAACTATGACTAGGAATTTCCCAACCTCAAGTTTAATTTTGTTCTGAGAAAATGGCATGGATGAGTTCTTTGAGTTTTGAGCTTGTGTCTCAGAAAGGAAATATACAAGGCAGAAGGGAAAATAAAAGGCCAGACTATATACAGTATGAGTCACAGCCATTTCTGGATCCACAGAGATCTCTGCATTGCATGCCAATCAAGAGGAATATTCTTTAACTATTCTAGTTAGTTAATATAAAATTTAAGATCTGCTTCCATATGTAAATAATGTATTTTATTCTACCCTCTCTAAGATGGTCAGATCAGCAGCCTCGGCATGAGCAACACATGATACAGAGAGGCCTAGGGTCCTTAGTGAGCTGTGAACTCTCACTAGATGCTTTATAAATGCTTCCTCAAGATAAAAATTCAAAGAACTCCATTGCAAAAATAGGAAACAAGATAAGTTGTAGCCTCCAATTTTTGTAGATAACTTTTCCAAGTTAAAATTAATCTCCTAGTCTTTTCCTATTCTTGTGAGATGAAATGGGGAGGCTCAAGGACCCATTCCATTTGGTAAAGAGTTGTGTGTCAACAGTGACTTTACAAAGATGGTTGCTTGATTCATACAGATAGGGAAGACATTCTTAAATACTGAGACCCATTCATGAAGTTGATTTTCCTTTTGGAACTCACCCCAAGGTACAGTTTGAGGAGAAAAGGTAAAAGAACCACAAAGGACATTATAAGCATAGGAATCAGTGACACAGCTCCAGACCCAGGACCATCTACGGGGAAGGAGGATTCATGAATATTTCCAACTTGGGGCCACACACTTAAGAATTTTCCTCATTCAGAATGTCTACAAGAGCTTGAAGCAGCCTATCATCTCTGTGCTTATAGGGTTTGGTATTATAGAAAACATCAACATAGTCACTATACAGATTGTCCTCAGAGTCTTCAAGCCGGGAGGGTTTGTTTAGCTTTTCTAGTGCTTCATAGAAATTCGCATAGGGGATGCTGAGCTTTGCACCTGGAGACGTCTTTGGTGATTGCTTTGAAGGTGGGATTTTGCTGAAAGCACTTTGTAGGAGCCGTAGTATGGCCTCTGAAGGAGTCCCTTGTGCTAGCTCATCTCTTCTGCCCTCCACACTGCTGCTGCTGGAGCTTTGAGGCACCGGGAGATTGTCATTCAGGCTCTTTTGTGTAGGCCGCTCCTGAAATACAAAATATCATCAACAAAGGGGGAAATTCATTATTTACAGCCAGAAAAGCTAGATGCAGACTTAACTCAAGCACACTACAGGTCCCTTGAGAAGCAATTTGCAGAGCAGAGAGAGCACAAGGTTTGGAGTTAAAAGGTTTTGTATCTCACCCCTTATTTTCCCACTTACTGGCTCAACTTTGGCAACATTTCAGTCTCCCGAAATTTTAGCTATTAAGTAGAAATCAGAATGCTTCTATGTCTGGTGGCATTGGAGACTGAGACTATGCAAGTATGTATTCAATGTGCTATATTCCTTCACCATAAAGACTGCTACAATCTAATCCATTTGGGGAAATGACAGTAAGTATTTAACAACTCATTTGTATGACATCAGTTGCTTGCTGTGGTCAAATGCAGCTGACTAGAGGACCTATGCTCTTCTCATAAATTATTTGACTTGGAGACCCAGAGAAGGGTCATGAGCAGAAGCTGGGAGATCTGAGAAATGGCTCTTTGTCAACCATTATGGAAATACAGTGTCATTTAGGTCTTTCCATGATACAAAAATCAACAGATATTCAAGTCCTTTGCATAGAATTGAAGGGATTGCTATATAACCTATATACATCTTCTAGTATACAGTATCATCTTTAGGGCATTTGTAATACTTAATAAAGTGTAAATACTTGTTATATTGCATTATTTAAAAGAATAGATAGAGGTAAGTAAGTCTGTACTTGTTCAGTACAGAGGCAGTTGCCTCAAATATTTTTGATCTCTACTTGGTGGACTATAGGAATTTAGAACCCACCATAAGGGCTGATCATATTTCAATACTTCAACAAGAAAAAGTCTTGTTAATACTTGGAAAGGAACCAAAAAATATGTGGCCTCTATAATATTGCCCCCACATTCTTTCAGAAACACCCACAGTGTGAACTCTCCTCAATTGTTGTGGAGAAACTGTACCTGGACTATGCTTAGTAGAATACAAACAAAGCCAGAAGCCTATTTGAGGATTTTTCAAAGTTAGTTTATAAGTTCGTCCTGTAAGTGTCATGCCTCAAAACCTTCTAAAACATCCAGTAGAGAGATCTCCCACTTAGGGTAGATCATTCCAGCGAGGCACTATATCAGATGCTGGGGATGTGGGGAAACAGATGGCCTCTCTTCATGGCTTCTAAAAAAGGCAGAGCCAGTAGCTCCTGGAACTAGGATCACATTGGCTACACTATGATTTTTTTTTTCTGAGAGAAGCTGTAATTTCATAACTCTTCTTAATGATGACAAGGCATGTCAGCTAAGTGCCAATTCTAAAGAGAAATTAGTAAAGAGAAGCTTTCATGATTTGACTGTCTAAACTTGATCTCCTTTCTTTAAATATTTTCTGTCTAGATTAGAGAGATTACAGTTTAAATAAAATAAAATAAAACTGACATTATTTTTTATAAAGTTATGTTTTGTTTGTTTTTTTTTTTTGAGACAGGGTTTCTCTGTTTAGCCTTGACCATCCTGGAACTCACTCTGTAGATCAGAGACCAGGCAGGCCTTGAACTCAGAGATTCACTTGCCTCTGCCTCCTGAGTGCTGGGATTAAAGGTGTGTGCCACCACTGCCCAACTAATATGGAATAATTGCCCTAAAATAAAATACTGCATAATATATTATAATAGGTATATACAACCTTGTAAGACCCAGTGTGATTTGTAATATGTCATCATACATGAATAAAATTCATGTTATGAAATTTAATTTTATGTTCATCAGCTTTAATTAATGAACTCCAGATTTAAGACTATAAGAAAAAACAAAGGTTCATCCAGTTCAGAACCAACAGTTTTTCTCTCCCAAGTCCTTTCTCTCTATTTATACATGAATTCTTCCCTTTGTAAAAACTAGATGCATCTTGCCTCGCTCATTGTTTACTACTGTTCAAGAACAGAGTACACACAGCAGGAGCAGAGCTATACAGACCTCTACCACATTCACCATCTTCTCCACTCCTCTCCTGTCATTCTGGACAGTATTGTAGGACGTATACACACGGGGCTGTTTCATGTGCTCTGGTTGAGAGGAGGTCCCGTGCAAAATCAACTTCCAATTCACAATCCTTCCTTCATTTTGCATTCTTCCAGACTGGCAACAACAAGCACATGTATATTTTAGTCTGTGTTTCAATTATAAAACAAACCTATTCAAAATGCCTAGAGAATCTCATAGTTAAAATCTAATTTTAAGGGGTTGTGCATTTCACATTCAAAGATCTGCTTTGAAAGGAACTGCTAGATCCACTCCTCTAATGCTATGGAAGTCCAGCATTTTGACTGATTGATTGCCTCACACTCACGTTCAAAAAGCAGAGTTCCCGGGTGAATCTCTTTTGTCACATTGATCCTGTTCTTGAGAAGCTGATTGTTTCCGAAACATTCGTAAGTCAAACATCTACACCTGTGGCATCAGACTGTATGGATGTGACATGAAGTGGACCCATCATAGTAAGCCATTGAGCTTAGTTTCCCACAGCTGAAACTGAGCTGAAGAATTCAGGAGGGGCTAGGAAGGTGGCTCAGTGATTAAGAGCACTGACTGCTCTTTCAGGGGATCCAGGTTCATCTTTTGAACTTTAAAGTGATTTATTTTTAAAAATTATCTAGGCAATGAGATCTGCACTGCTGGTCCTTACACTTTTCTCTCACACTTCAAAGATGGAACACCATAAATTTACATCACAGTCTTCAGCGAAAGCAAGGGAATGGCGCAGAAACTAAGAATTCAGCTATTTGGCTTCAAGTCTGAGACAGCCCTGCCATTTGATCCTTGTGGCATTGTACTTTAACAAGTCATAAAGAGTATTAGCACAAATATTTCATCTGAAATGTTTGCAACCAGAAGTATTTCAGAATTCCAAATCTCTCTGGTCTTAAAGGTTTTTACCAGCTGAGAGTTTCTATTCTCAAAATTAAGTCTGGAGGGTTCTAAACCTGCAATGTTGTTGAGTATCATTTGAGCTTTAGAAGTCAAAATTTAAAAAACTGTAGTGTATTTTTGTTACTAAAAGTAGAAATAAGATATTAAATAAAATGTATTGCTTAACCTGAAACAGGAACCTGCTACTCAGTGAGAGCTGCGGATGAGTTGTAGGGATACTCTCCTTGACTCCAGCAAAATATCCTACCAAAGGTGCTTTCATAGCCAGGTGTCTCTGTGATTATGGATGATTCTAGGTGTTATGGTTTTGGTCCCTTTAAGAGACAAGCCACACCCATTCCCATCCCCATCTGCTGAGGCAGGCTGATCTTCAGCTTCCGGCCTGAGCACATTCTCTCTTTTCCATCTGCCTCTCTCCCCACTTCTCTGCTTCCCCCTTCTCTGTCTCTTTCTCCTTCTCTCTCTCTCTGTCTCTCTCTCCCTCTCTCTCTGTCCCCACCTTCACCCTTCCTCCTCCATAGCCCCTTGAAAAAACATTCAACTTCACCCTGCATGTCGTGTCTATCCATGTTTCTGTCTTCTGCCCACCCACCATGTGTCTCCCTGCCTGGGACCAGCCATTGCTCAGGGACCAGCAGCCATCTCTGCCTGGTGCCCACTGCCTGCTGCCACATGGCCCTCCACCATTGCTCTGGGACCAGCAGCTGTCTCTGCCTGGGACTGGCTGCTCCCAGGGCCTGCTGTCTGCCGCCACATGGCCCGCCACCACCTCTTGGGCCGCCGCTCTGGGACCGGCAGCCATTTCTGCCTGGATCTGGCTGCTCCCAGGACCCACTGCCTGCCACCACATGGCCCACCGCCACCATTTGGGACCTACAACATTTCTGCTTCCTACTGCCATGGGGATCTTGCAGCATTTTAAAAACAAACAAACAAACAAAAAAAACAACACCACCACTAGGGACCACAGGTCACATGGCTGGCTGCATACATTTTTTTTCCTCCCTTACAGCAACTGAGTTTAGTAGTCTCTTAAAATTATTGTCTATATAACTAAGGGGGCAGGGCAACCCTATACTTTAATCTTTCTTCTGCTAAGAAGTGGATGGTCAAGTTTATTAGGACCTAACTAGGGATGTCATCAACATTTTAAAGTACTTCAAAGTATTTGAAAATGAATTTTGTTTCTTTGTCTTCTTACTCATGCTTACCATGTCTGTAATTTTCAATGTCCAGATGCCTACAGGATTCTCTCCCCATGTGTGAACAGACATGAAGTCCCAATTTTTAAAGCCATTGGGGGATGTATCCCGCTCCCTTTCAGCCAACAGTACGGTGCTGGTTCCTATTTTCATACAACAAACATGTTAGTGAATATCCTGACCTGACAGTCTGATCATAGGATTCACTGTAGCATTTAATAACTGATGAATAACGGTAAGATTAACTGAACTATATATAGTCTGTCAGTGTGAGAAGCTAGGAATCTTAGTAGTATTTTAGGCAAACTCCAAGGCATCTAGAAAGTATACTTCTGCAAGCTCCAAGACTTCATATGCCAGAAAGATCACAGAGTCAATTAGCACATCTTTGCTTGTCTATTGTCTATGGAAGATGAAATTATTCAGCTGAATATTATCAAAATATTTTGCAAGAAATTTTAATAATATATTTTTATTTATTTGTGTATATGTGTTTGTGTATGTGTACATATGTGTGTGCTTGAAGGCTTGTGCATACACGTGTGTGAGCCAAAGTACATTGTGAAATTCAGAGATGACTTGTGGGAATCAGTTCTCTCCTGTCACATGGGTCCTGGGGATGGCACTCAGATCATCAGGCTTAACAGCAGGTGCCTTTACCTATCTCATCGATCCATCAACATACTTAAATATATTGAGACAACTTTTAGTTGGTTTGTGGTTTATGGCTCAACAGTTCTTAAATCATCTTAACTAGGACACCCTCAGGAATAGGGTAAAGTCTATATTATTACGTATTTTTATTTGTATCACTGTGAAGATTTAATCATTATTCTCATTCAACTTTATGGGTCACAATTCTTAACTTTTCAATTGATTACTTCAATAATCCAGACATATTTATAAGCTGATAATTATTGAAAATATATCACTGTCACCTAAGAGATGTAAATGCTCAGTCTTTAACCTAGGGCAAAGAATGTAGTTTGAAAACAGTGATTTCAGAAAAGTTTATGAATTAGCATACTGGAGCAGGTCAAACCCTTTACCTAGGGTCTAGTGTTAGTGAGCAGGAAGAAAGAATCTACCACCAACAGAAAGAGGATGTTTTAAAGAATAGTATATGGATACAATGAGACTTGGTCCTACAGTCATTGATTGGTTGTTGAAGCTTACCTGCAGCAGAAGTGAGTGTGACATGAAGGTCTCCTCTACGAGAATATTCTATTGTTGCTTCAAACTGTACATGTTCCAGGGACTTGATAACATTTTCTTGTCCTTCACAAGCTCTTGTTGGGATTTCAACAATCACTTCTCCATTAGCTTTCAGGGCTCTACATACATTAGAGAAGCAACATTAAAGAAAGGGGAACTTTCCTGCCATCCTTTTGCTTCTTTGAAACAGGTGCACAGGTGCATGCATGTCTTGACCAGAGAGTCAGCAAGGCTTATAATTATTATATAATTATCTGAATGAGAGGTCAGTTCAGAATTATCTGTAGGAGAATTATCTTATAATTATTATATAATTATCTGAATGAGAGGTCAATTCAGAATTATCTGTAGGAGAATTTAATGCATAAGAAATGGTAAGGAATGCAAATATATAAATATGATGCTATTGCTGTACAATCAAGTTCAGTTTTGTCTTCAGTCCAACAAAAGTGGTCCATAACAATGATAGCAATCAGATCCTCATAAAAATTAGATTCATGTATAAGGCCTTCCTAAGGCATGTTTCTATGCCTTTCAAGCTTGGGGGATTTGTGTGAGTGGATTTTTTATTAGCATTATGGTCACCTTGATGAAAACATAATGACAATTATAGCAGATTCTGTTTCCATAACCACACACAATGAGCCAGGATAATCTATAAAGAAATGCAGTAGGGCTTCTGAAATAAGCTTTAGGTAACACTAGTTGGCAAGTACTGGATTCCATCAATGCTAAATTGCATTTTCAAAACAAACTTAATATTTTTATTTGAGAAAGAATATTTTTTCATATTTCTTATTTAAAAAATTTACTTTTCATTTTATATACTAACCCCCGAGAAAGAATCTTAAAACTAATTGTTGACTGGTATTGGTTTGAGGATGTTTTGTCTTACTGTTATACAAAACAAAGATGCCTCTAAGGCTTAGCTTTACATTGCAGGTAGCCTGCAAGAAGAAAATGGAAAGACGTTAGCATGACTAGCAGATCTTTGGTTTCTCCATGACTCCCCAGAGGGACACAGACAAAGTGAACACTGTTCTGTGAACTCCATCCTCAGCTATTTCATATGACCAAGTGTATGAGAAAAACTGCAGTGACAACACCTTACCCAAAACGTGCTGGGAGCATGACATTGTTTAAAATTCCTGCAGATCCTTACCTAGGCTCAAAGGCATCGTCTTTTACAACACATTCTTTCTTCTCAGGCACACTTCTCCAGGTCCTAGGATCAGCCAGATCCACCAAAGCTTTGGCATTTAGCAAACCAAATCCAAACCGACTGTTCACCATCAAGCCTGCACCATTCTTTTTCCAACCTGGGTTATTGGCCAATGGGTCATACTCAGAGGTCCAGACAACCAAATGCTGCATATCTCTCCAGGTGAGATTTGGGCTAGAGAGAAAGTGACCCAAAGTATCTTTTAGGGATAAAATAAACTATTATTATTATAAACTCAAGTGCTAAGAATAAGCATTTTCTTCTAGGGATTATTAAATACCGTTTATAAATATATATTCTGTTGTTTAATGCTACGTTCTTTTATTTAGAACTCAATATAATACTAAAAATTCTTACCTAGAGTATTCAAGTTAAACTCTTACTGTCAGTAAAATTCAACCTCAAGCACTGTTGACATGAGAAATTTTGTTCTGGACTCTAGTTGTTTGTATTTATCTAAAGCAATTTCTTTTGTTTTTTATTTAATTTTTATTGATTCTTTGGTAATTTCACATCGTGTATCCTAATTCTGCTCATTTCCCAGTCCCTGCATATCTCTTTCTCACTGCTGTAGCATCCTCTCAAAAGAAAATTTAAAAACATATTAATTTAAAATGGACCAAAGTAAACAAACAAACAAGAAACCCACATCTCTCATCCGTCTTTCCCACCTTTCCAACACCTCTTCATCTAAGTGTCATTGAGAGCTATAATGTGCCATGCAGTATCTTGCCTTCTTCTTTTTTTTAAATGTAGTCAGAGCTCTATATTCCTGGGTTCCACATACTTATGATTCAACCAAACACAGATCAAAAATATTTCAAAAGAAAAAATTTTCATTTGTACTGCTGTGTATATACTTTTCCTTGTTACCATTCTTTAAACAGTGCCATGCAACATAGGCTTTACATTGTCTTACGTATTGTAAGTAATTTGAAAATTACTTAAAATATATGAGGTGTGCATACATTGTTTACAGTTACTATATCATTTCATATAAGAGACTTGAGCCTTGTAGAACATGATCCTAAATCTGATCCTTGGCAGATAATGAGGGATGAAAATAAAAGAAGGTTATCAAGAAACTCTTGGCTTCGTGAGATTAGTCTTGAAAGGTACTATGCTAAATTTTATTAGAATATTCAAGGAGGTGGTTCTGGTTCTTCAAAAATGTGCACTGCAGTTAAAAAGCCTTTTATGTAACTTTCTATGCTGAATGCTGCATTTATAACTTAATGTACTATGAAAGCCTGGAGAAGATCTTTTCTGGGAAGATGTATGTGAGGTGAACTTTGAAGGGTTAGTAGAGCTTCTGAAAGGGAGTCCATGGCAACAGGAGCAGAAGTAGCATGATGTGGGAGAACAGCTGGGGCCAGATTACAATCTGTATGCTATAGCAGAGAAGAGACAATGAGGTGAGCTGAGTCAGAAACCTGAAGATGCTGAATGTCATAGAGTCAGCTTCAATTTTATCATTTAGACAGTGGAAATTATTCTGGACTTTTGATTAAGAAAATGGTGACATTTGATGTTTTAGTAAAATTACTTTGTCAACAATATGTTAACATTGGAGACTCAAAGTTTTACAATAGGTTGAGACCTTCCTTTACTACTCTGATGAGATGACCAGCTCTTCCCAACATGCTCCTGGAGGTCATACCATGCTCTGATGTTTCTCTTTTCTCCATATTAATACATACTGGTCCACTCATCTGTTTCGTGTCTTATTTTCAGTTGCTTTAGCTAGGATTTAGCCACAAGGACTGAAAACTTATTACCTCATTCCATGATGTTCAGAAAACACACAGAAGAATGCCAGGCACAAGAGTAAATGGGATTGGCAAACAAGTAGGGGAACCTCACATCAAGCCTGTTGATCTGACTGCTACCCCCAACAGCTGCTTGGTGGAAGGAGAGAGAACTGACTCTTGTAAGGTATCCTCTGACCTCCATATATGTGTCTTCTGTAGCACATACATGTGCACATACGTCTACCAGGAGAATATAACAAAATATCTAAGCTGCACACAAAAGTCTCACCAACAAGTCTACCCAAACATGAACTGAACAAAGACAACAATAACAGACATGTTAAAGTGGACCAAAGAAAGTCTATGAGGCCTCAATCCTACACAAAGAACTACACAAAGAACTACAGGTACCTGATGAATACTGAGAGTGGGAAAAATTGTCTTCCAAGAAAGAGCACATTGCTTACCTTGAAAACATGCACACAAGTTACATTAAACAGACTGAACAGGTTCTATTTAGGAACACATATGTATATACATATGTGACAAGAACTAATAAAACAAGAGGTCATGAATTTTAAAGAGTAATGAGATTATATAGAAGAATTTGGGAGGAGAAAAGGAAAGGATAAAATCATATAATTATAATCAAAAAATAATAAAAAAGAGTATATGTAAGCAATGTTGATGAATAAGAAGTAGGCTATGTTTAATACTGATTTAATTTAGAAGCTTATTGCTGTTAGTCATTGAACTATTTCAAGACTTTAAGCTTTTCATTGCTTTTATAAACTTCATTGTTTCCCTCTTGTCAAATAAAGCATTATTTAATAAATAATGCATATTTCTCAATGGTTCTATCTTACCATGAGGCTGCAGAATCATGGAAATCTGGCTCAATTTGCTATCATTTCCCCCAAAGCCAATAATGTATCAGTTAACCAATGCCCTATCTGAATTAAAATACTGAAGAGTTTCTAACTTGAACTTTCAAAGAGAATTCCATAAATGTTCTGGGGGTTTGTCCCCTGAAGGCTTTAAGCAATATTGATGGTTTATTTCTGTTTCTCTCAACTTTAATAAAGTCAGAGGTTCATCTTTTTATTGACTATCTGCAAAGGTGTGGTAGGATCCAATGATTCTCTTGAAAATTTTTCTTTCCTACTAAAAGTGTTCTGATTTGCCTTTGAAGACTAAGAAGATTATCTATCTGCAAGCTTTCTTAGATATGCTTAATACATACTAATCATGGTACCACAAATATTTATGCAGAGAATTTCTTTCTCCTGAATTTGCTTATTTGGTACCCTACTGAACAACCCCATAATCACAGCTGGATGAAGTCGTAGAATACAATTCTTAAGAGTAGAGTATTAATTCCCAAAGTTTGATTAAAGTACCCCAAAATGCCTTGGATGAACACAGAGCTTCTAGAATGTACTCTTTAGAATCTGGGTCCTTAGCAATTGGGAAAGAGCATGGAAATAACTTGCCCTGAGGGATTCTGTACTCAAGGGTTACTGCCTAGGGAAGGAAAGTCTTGCTTTATAGATTATTTCAGCCTGAAATGATTCTTTCTCCTTCCCTTTCTTCTCCAGTCTCCTAGCTCTTCCTCATAAGTACAGTAACATGTCTGAGACTGCAGCCTTTTATGGAAACGGCATGTTCTTCACATCAGCCTCCTTTGTTTGGTGAGATGATTGGATTCCATTCAACACTCTTTTCCCTGTCAGAGCTGTCGGGAACAGCATAGCGTAGTACCATTTCAGGACAGACAGGCCTGAGTTTACATCTTTTTGTGAGATATTAATCACATATTTCAACCCCTCTAAGTCTCAATTTCTTCATTTATAAAATGTGACTGCTAGTTTCTATATTATAAACATAAGGATTAGAAATAACATTGTATGTAAAAGTTTAGCACATTGTCTGGCCCACAATAAGAACGTAATAAGCACTGGATGCCATTCTTGATAAGTTTAATCAAAAGTCATTCATTCTCTCTGGCTGTTTCTTAGGTGGTGATGAGTGTTTGAATGATTCAGTCTAGAGTGACTATGGACATAGCTTAGGCTTCTATGTAGAAATTCTAGCATTCAGATTATATATATATATATATATATATATATAGTCTTGAATAGGCCATTGAATAGGGCTCATGCAATTGAGAACAGACATCTCAACAATTGTTATATACTTTAGCAGGATAGATACAAGTGCTTAGACAGATATGTCCATTGTATCAATAACTAGAATCAAAATTAGGGAAAGTAACATTGTATGTTCTGCCCCTGGATGATCACAAACTACTAATGTTTTAATCATGAAAATGATGTTGATCTTCCAGAACCCACAAGCCAGTGCCCATAAAATTCTCTATATATTTTCTCAAATAATTCTTCATTTAGGGAGCAAAAAATTGGCAGACTACTTAGTAACTAGGCATGGATTTCACGGCAATGACGCCCCTCCTTTAGGCAAAGCTCACTAGTGGTAAATAAGATTAATTATGCTAGATAATTTTTAGACAGTTTACCTCCCATGTAGGTATGAAGGTTCAGAAATTTTAAAATCTCAGTTCTGGGGCTGGAGAGATGTCTCCATGGGTTTTGAGCATTTGCTGTTCTTGCAAAGGACCTGAGTTGATTCCCAGCACAGAACAGGTTGTAGGCAACTCCAATTATCTGTAACTTCAGTTCCAGGGGATATGATGCTCTCTTCTAAGATGCAGAGGCATTGCAGGCATGTAGTGCGCACACATGCATTCATATAAATAAAAAGTAAACTTCTAGTTCTTACATAAAAATTAACACTGTAAGGTTTTTATGTTATAAAAACACTGTAAACCAAAATGGGCTTGGACTGGTGTACTGTATTTGTATGCATCTGATAGACAGTGAATAGAGAAGGGAAAAAGCCCAACTTAAACATCTCTCCAGTTCTTCCCAATAGACACTAGATAGGAGCCTGGACAGGGGTCATGCCCGGTCTCATTGCTGATACCCAGAAATTCCACCTTCATCTCTTCAGGGAGCCCCAGGGGAACCAGAGCTTCACCAGACTCCTTTGAACAAAGACTCAGCTGCTCAGAACTCCTCCGGGTGCTTTGGAAGGCAGCATGTCTGTTCCTGTGAGTCTAGTCTGCAAATATGTGGGAGGCGGTTACACCTCTTCCAGCTCGGTTAACCTCTTGTCACCAAGCATCAGAAGGCAGGAACAAGGAGAAAAAAAGCTGTGGAAGCATGTATGGGGTAAATATGCTCTGCATTTCCCCTCTGGTTTAAGTGTCAGAATGTTGAACAGCTCTTACTAAGCAAAGATGTTGCTAAATTCATTTTTTTTAACATCATATACTAAAATAAAGACCTGAGGGACTTAGAAGTTAGGCGCAGTAAAGGAGATACAATAAATACAAATAATTTGAGTCTAATTTTGGTTTATGAGATGTTTTAAAGAAAGAAACTCTAGAGAAATAGACCAGCACACATAGCTGATTACTTATTAGCTTCATTACACTACATTACCTATGAGTAAACAGAAGGTAAATGCCGAACTGATAAAATAGTAATGGACCTTTGGAGCCCAGGTCATAAAACAAAGCCAGGCCTATAAAGAGGCTGTAACACAGGGCAACTGGTCAAATTTCTGAACTTCATCAATAATGACTCAAGTATTAAACAGGACACCATTTCCTCTGCACAGCAAGCACTTTAAAGGTGAACACTGGTCGTATTTTAGAAATTGGCAGTTTCAAATATCTACTCCCGGTGAGACAATAGCATGATATGGTCTTTTAAGGCAACAACTTGTCAATATGATTCAAAATCATTGAAGCACACCTTTTCTTTGGCTCAGAATTCCCAATTCTGTGTGCTCGCCTTAAGGACCATATCAGAAATGCCAGTATTTATAGAAACATGATTGGATGGTTTTACCAAAATTTGTATTTATAGTCTGTAGTAGTATGAAAAGGTAAAGTCCTGTTGTTAATTACCATGTCTTATCTAGTTACATGAGCTCCAGCATGAAGGCTTAATAATCTGAAGAAAGCATTCTTGATCTCAGCATCACTCCTAGGAAATGATTTAAAAAGAATTCTGCCTGATAAGACAGGCTTGTTGTCCAAGAGGAGGACTAGGAGAAAACATAAATTTAGAAAGCCAAGGAACACTGACTTAAATGTGAGTCAATATCTCTAATATATTATAAATTTTTAAATATTAGAAAATAATTTAAAATAAGAAATATATATATATATATTTAAATCTATACTGAGATGTCAAAAATGAAAATTTCAAAGGGCCACGATTTATCTGGATTTTGTTGTTGTTGTTGTTCCTCTTTTTGCAGTTGTCCAAAATTTCTCCTATAACCATATATTCAGAAAGCAAAAACTGACCAGAATTGGGAGCCTTACTTTGCTTCCAAGGCCAGCGCGAAGATGCCAGCAGCCAGAGGTGCAGAGGCTGAGGTGCCTGTGTGGGTCTCTGTGCACTCATCATGCAGGTCTGCGCTTGTCTGAAAGAAGAAAGGCAGAGACATGAGGAGCACAGGAGGAGCGACAGTACCAGAGTCTGCGTCTGCTGTGACCAAGAACCCCAAGATTCCATTCTCCACTTCCTCCTCTCAAGCACCAGCAACCGGATGTTTGCCATCTGCTGATATTTTAGTTCACTCGCCTCTATATGCAACTTGTCTGTAATTCTGGCAGTGAGCTGTCTTTTCTGAGAATGAAGTACTCCCACTATGAATATTTTCTCTTCTGAGATTCCTAAACGAAATGTGTCTATAAAAAAGGAAATGTTTCTAAGTCACTATGAATCATCCCAGCCCATTAATCATCAGGTCCATTGTGCACGGTCTGACATATTTAGAAATTATAACTCAAACAACATTCACTCTGGCCTTCAGATTGACATCTATCTGCCACTGTCACACAAGAATATAAAGACATCTTGATCAAAGCTCTTTGAACAAAACTTACTTAGAATAAATTTCGCATTAACTTCAAATTTGATTGGAAAGCTATGAGTTCATGTCTTCTGATTTTAGATGGTCAGATTTAAAAATTAATCCACATGTGGTTCAGATTATAAAACTACTGTGTATTAGATGTGAACCATGGTCACATGATATGGTCTTCTCATTAGCAGAATGGGATTCATATTTCCAGACTCAGTCTGAGACATAAGTAAGAGCCTGCTTTGTGAAAGTATTTGAAAACAGTATTATTGTATGTAAGGAACTGTGCAGGCTAACTTTAGGATAATAAAGGAGTTACTGAGATAAATCAGAAATACCAAAAAGCCTTCCAGTCAGTCTCCTGGCTGAACAAGCAGTGGGACCAAGGGATTACTAAGCAGACACCCGCCCAGGCTTTGGTGTCTTTGTGTTAGCTAGAGATCTCAGTGTGTGGGAGGGAAGTGTAAAAAAATAATTTGTTCTATTAGCACCTCCTTCGGCTTTCTACTTAGCATCCTTGAATTTCTCACGTTATGGTGGCTCTGCTTCTCAGAGAGCTGCGGAAGTCAAGATGCCCTTTATACCTGTTGACGCAAATAAGCCCCCAGAGATGACTATGTGGAGGAAAAGGGTTACATAAGAAACAGCATTATTGCCACTGTCTCAAATAGAACTCACCATCTGTCTCTGCCAGAACTGGTTTACCTAAGGACAAATCTTCACCAAGGTGGAAATCTCTTCCCTGCTTCAGTGCACTGGGTTTTGGGTGTGGGGAAGTCTATACAGTAGCAATTCTAAAATGCTTAACAGGTAATTTTAACATTTCAACTAAACAAGCCAACTCTGGATGCTGCAGAAATAGCAACAGCTAGGGGCTCTGACACCCATGGACAGATGTCTGATATGTTCCTTTGTAAAGCTATAAAGTCTGCCTACCATAAAGAACCTTTGAGTAGAATGTCACAGTCTATTATTCAAGTAACTGAACATATGGCATGAGAGGGAGGCCAACACCTTTTAGTGGAGACTAAACAGCTCTGTTGCCTAAAGTAGGTACAGAAAAGGAGAAATAAAATACTCATCCATCGTGTGCAAAAGAGACATTAGTGCTGGTGATCTTTTCAGGGCTGTTAGTGGGAATTGTACATATATTCCAGGACCCTCATTCCCAGAAGAGTAGACAAAGACAGAGCCCTTACTTTGTTTCCCCCCAAAAGACAGAATGTATAATACTATCTATCATAATCTATTGGGGTTACTGGCAACCAATCCCCAGACCCGGTCATTATTAACTAGGTCACAGCCTGCTAATTTATTGAGGTTAGTATCTACATGTTTTATTGACTGGATTCTATGTCCAGAGTTAAATTTGAGGCTTTAAAAGTTTAAATTTAAAGTGCCCATCTCTGTTCTCAACGCCACCAAACAGTTCTTCATCATTATGCCCTTGAAGGGAAATCCAATAATTGTTCATGACTCATGGAAGTGAAGGCACAGGCTTGCGTGGGCTGGAGGAGATTGAAGCCTGTAACTCCCTGTGCTGTTCCCTGAAGGCTGAGTTCACCGCAGGCAAAATTGAGACTGTTATTTTTCATGTAGGTCATCTTTTCTTAAGCAATATCACCAGTGGACAGTCTATACTTTTATCATTTGCTAACAGTCAAGTCAGACTATATCCCTGTTATTAAAGGATCACAAAGCACAGAATGATAAAGCCCTATGACCCTGAAATCTCCTTCTAGGCTGTTTCCAGAGATGCATCAGACAAGCGGAAAAGGCCTTTGGAGTGTCTGCTGTATGTAATGACAAGTTTTGCGGCTTCTCTGAGCTGAGTTTTAAAAAAAATGACAGGGAAGATCATCTTGGAAGAAGTGCTGTTATCCCTGGAGTGAAACTCCTCAATATGTGTCAATCTTTCAAGTGAGTAAGCTCGAGTCTCCCCAACAGAGACATCAAGCTGAAGCAAATCAATTTCACCAAAGGTCAAGGAAGAGGATTGTTCTGAAAGCCTGCCTTGATCTGGAAGAGATATAGAAACAAAAGCAATCTGAAACATACTATTCGCTGGTCTGTGTAATCACCGCTGCTGTAGGAGGTGGCCAGTGTGGAGGAGCATTTCTCTGCATACCAGGGTGACAGGCCTTGTTGGGAGGCGCTGCTGATAGAGATGGTGTAAATGCTGTCTGTGTAGCCATCACAGTCACAATTATCTCCCTGACGACCCCCATTCCCAGAGGCCCAAACAAAGATGGAGCCCTTCCCTTGTCTCCCCTAAAAGAAAAGACAAAATATAAATCAAATGATCATCATCTATTGTGGTTACTGACAAGACCACAAAACTACCAGAAAATACATGTAGAATGTTCTCAGAGTCAATTCTTTGGACTCTGTCTTGAATTTCAGGGTCTCAAGGGTCAACGTCAGGCTGTATATTAGAGAACAGAACTAGAGTGTCCTGGCCAGTCTCTAGTTTTTACGGTCCTCTCTGCAGTGGGGTCCAGCAAGGCTTTTTCTTTCTTCTTTATTAATCTGGCCTTTAGCACAAGAACTATAATTCTCCTCACCCTTTTCTTGGCTATGTCACTCTCCTTGAATCTTTGAACTTCCTCTATTTCTGCTTGAATCGTCTGACTGATAGAATGACAAAATCAGGCATTATTCAGATCTGCCTTGCAGCTGCATTAAAAAACTCTGGATTGAATGAAACTCGTCAAGGCCACTTTTCTGTGATTTTTCAATTGGTGCTCTCCAAAGCATCTACTTTTGTCTCATCCTGCTTGGTTCAAGGTCTTAGAATCTGTCCAATAATGCAGTAAACTCAAGCGAAAGAGCAGCATCGGACGGGTGAGAGGAGTCCAGTTGCAAGTGCAATGTAGACAACAGCTGTTGCTGTATTCAAGCATGCGTTCACAGCACCTGGAAGAAGTCTGGGTTAGAGATGACTCAGCACGTGTGCATGTGTATGGGGTCATGTATGTATGTGTTCAGATACCTGTGTGTGTAGCTATACATGCACGTCCATGGAGGTCAGACGTCGGCCTTGATTGTCATTCTTGAGATATTATCTACCTATTTTTTTTTTAAATAATCCATCTTGTTTGTTTAAGGCAAGGTCTCTCATCAAAGGTTGGCCAGACAGTGAACTTCTGGGATCGTTGCCTCTTTCTGCTGCCTCAGCACTGGGAGAGCAAATGTGCACTGTCCTTTGTGACTTATAACCCAGATGCTGGGGCTCCAAATCAACCACTACTTTTTTACATGTTTTACAACCACTACTTTTTCATCTGAGCCATCTACCTCACCCCCAAAGTATTTCAAATGTAAATATTCTAAACATTATGAATCTCTGTGCCATGTAGTACCCAAATATGGCTCTTAATCTTGAACACCCATTGCCTGAAGAGTAATTTAGTTATTTAAGTGCAATTATACTTGTGAAGGTGTTTTCCACAAAGCTCACTGTATTTTCTGTCTAACCTAAGTGTTCTCCTCTCCTAATAGTCCCCTGCAAGTCCGAATCAAGCATCTCACCTGTTTGACGCCGTACTCAAATGCCTTCTGAGCTAGTCTCCCAGGCCCCTCCACAGTTTTCCCATCATCATTAGGGCCCCAGCTTGCACTGTAAATATCCACATGGCCAGGGTTGAATCCAATTGAACTGGCCTCAATTGCATCAGTTACAATGCCATCCAGCATTCTTATGCCTGAGCAAAACAAAGAAACAACACAATGAGAATGTAACAGGAATGCCAGTGTGTCCAAGCAGAAAAATCATATTCTTAAATGATTTTCTGAAGCAAACTAAAACAAACACAAATAAGACAATAACAACAAAAAGCAAGGCTGTCCCTGGATGTTTGCCACAGCTGTGAGGCAGTTCCTAATAGCACCGAAGACACAGCCCATGCCTCTGTGAGAGGACTTTAGAGTCATAGTAAGTACTATAAAGTAGCTGCATTTTGTTGCTAGTGTTGATTCAAATTATCGTCCCTAATACTGAGATCAAAAGGAGTGGCATCCTTGCACAAGAGGAAATGCCATCGCTACTGGTCATTAAAAGTGTCTCCTCTTTCTCTAGCATAGGAACAAAGTGACAGATGACAGAGAGCTCTCAGAAGGAAAAAGAAACCAAACATCCCTCCCTCAACATACCTGCTCCTGACTGCCATATAACTATGGCCCAAACTTTCATACAAAGACCTTCATTGGAAACACCAGACACAGAGGATCCATTTACAATAAGAAACTAACACTAGGAAGAACTGTTGTTTCTAAGCACAGATTATAAGTAACCCAGAGGTCATTCTTCTATATGCTTGTTGAGAAATATTCTTTAAAGAACATGTTGTCTTTTCTTCTAAAAAGTCTCAAGGATGAAGTCATTGCCACAGATTTTACTCCTAAAGGAGATTGTTTTTCATCAGGAGAGAGCTCTCTGTGCATTCCAACACCCTGTCACCCATTAGACTCATGAATCCAAGAGACAGAAAGGAAAAAGAAATTTGAACAGGATAGACAGCTACCTGGTTTTTCCTGGCTTTGGCTTAATAATTCAGTGCACTTCTCACTATTATTTATTATGGATCAGAGAAGGAATAATACATAATTCCGATGATCAGTGAATGTCCTGCAGTTTTTAGAGAATTGCTTTTCTAAGCATGGTAGCATTTGCAATTCCCAGCAGTTGGATGGTAGAGGCAGAAGGATCCATAAAACAAGATCATCCTTGGCTGCACAGTGAGTTCAAGACCAGCCTAGGCTATAGACCCTGTCTGAAAACAGCAACAAGATGCTTTAAATGTGTTTGAAAAAAATACTTTTGCTCTAATTCTTCATAGCTGTATGGATACCGAGGAAGCTATTCCACCTCTCTATGTTCACTTTCATCAACTCTAAAATACAGGTGATGATAACAGAACACTCGAGTTATACGCAGTCATTATTCCACACACATTACATACAGAAACTCATCTCTTTACCACTGCCATTTCAGATGGCTGCTGTAGTTCTTGTATTTTATAGGTGGGCAGACTGAAGCCTGAGAGACACAGTGGATTCTTTAAGACCACACAGCTTGAAAGCAGTACGCCTAAATCCAAATTCCAAAAACACAGCACCAATATCTACATTGCCTTCTACAGGGAACATGTTCTATAACGTATGATATTTGACAGATATACAGTAGATGCCTAGTACAGTAAATTGTTGTTCAGATTGGGACTCAACCATCAAAGGCAGAAGTGAAGAAAAAGCACAGTAGATTTAAGATCAGAAGTTTTACATTTTGGCTCAATGCTGCCACTGACATAATTCTTCTCCAAAACATGAAGTATCACATAATTTCTTAATAAACTATGACTGTTTGGTTTACAGATACTAAAAACTGAATTCTTTTTTCAGTTGGTCACATGATCTGTGCCTGCCTTCATTTTCTTTACATTAGAACAGCCTGGAGAGCTACCTGCTGTTGGAAATTGTCTATGCCCTTTGTTCTATAATCTACTTTCCTTAAAGCCTGGTCTCACATCTGTAACCATGCCTGTATGAAAAATTCCCTCACTTTATGGTTTTGCCTTATATAAGGGGCTTAAGAAATTGACTTTGGGGCTGGTATCATGAATTCCACTTTAGAGAGAGACAGCTGCTGATTTTGCTCTGATGTGCGCCTGAATAAACCTTGGTTTAATTTGGCCATAAAAAAAAAAGAACAGCATTTTGAAGATGGCACTATTGAAAGAATCAGGAGTGATGCATGTGTGTTCTACATAGGTGAGAGATGTAGACATAACCATGTTACAATGTATATTAACTTGGTTTCTAAAAAGAACTCTATAACCAAATTCAAAGTATAACCATGTAGATCCTAATGTAACTTTACTATAATGACATACTCTACAAATGGTCACTTTGTGGTTATGTCTTGAAAATAAAATTAAGTTTAAAGTTTACTAAATAACTGTGAAAGCCCAAGATAGGAAGTAAAGGAGACAGTTTTTATTTCCTCCCTATATCATGACAGATCTGTTCTCCACTGTTCTCCATTGGAACATGGATTCTACCAGTGGGCTCTCTTGCCTCCGAGTAGCTTTATCAAATTCAGTCACCCATAGGAGGGTGCCCACGGGAGGTGAGTAAAGTCTTGTTCATCTGTAACCTGCCTGCTTGTCAGTGGCTTCTTTTACACATGCGAAGCCAGAGCTCCTGCCCAGGAGTTTTCTATGGCTATGCTTTTCTCTCTCTGCTTTTCTCTGTCTTCCCTTTTCCCTCACTATTTTGAGACCAGAGGTGGCAACCTCTGCTTATTACAATTAGCCCCTTGTTTGTTACTTCTAATTTATATGAATGGCCTCAGTTACCTCAACTGTCCTCACCTGCTCTACACTGAATAAGTCAAGTAGTAAATTGTCTTTGCTTGGCATCAAAAGGTAGCACTGGCTACTGCATATAACAAAAACATATTTTGAAAAACTCATTGAAAAACTAGTCTTTGAGCCTGGCATTGAGGCACCTGTCTTTAATCCCAGCACTGGGGAGGTATAGGAAGGCAGATTTCTGTGAGTTCAAGGCCAGCTTGGTTTACAGAGTGAGTTCCAACACAGTCAGGAATATTATACAGAGAAACCCTGTCTTGAAAAAAAAAATTAAAAAAAAAAATAACCAAAAGCACACGACCTTTACTAATTGGCAAAGAATTGAGAATCAGGGAAAATCTGCCTAAATTTATCTATTCCTTCTGCTTTCTTAGCAAGAATTCAATAGCTATCTATCCTCCTAAAACAGAATATAGAGATTAGATTTCACTTGAGAGCCATTCAACATGCCCATTATTTTTCCTGCATATATACATATATACAAATACACATATACATACACATACATATACATATCCTAGGAATTCAGAGCCACTATCTTCTTGCAAGTCACCCTCTAGTCCTGCAATAATGTTTCTTAAGAACTCATTTTGCCCTTGGGTTGGAGAAAGTCCCCCCCCCTCATTTTATAGCAGGGAAGACAAGCCCCAAATTAGGTACAAACTACAGGAAAAGGGCAATCTTACCTCCAACTTTGGAATTGTATGCAACTCCAACACCACACTTGTGATTGTTTGCTTGCATGGCAATTTCTCCTGCACATCTAGTTCCATGTCTGCAGATTAAAGGAGTAAAACTTACAAAACAGCAATAAAGATAACAATTGGGTTTTTCACATGACTTCATGGTATTTAGATGTACTAACTTTTTATCAGTGTTTTTCCTTGTCTTCTTTCTACAGAAGTTATTACATAAAGTTTGTCAAGACAAAGGACATAGGCAGTGGGGACAAAACATGTGAGCTCAGAGTCTGGCTTCTGTCCCTAACCAATAGAGTAGTCTTGGCTTAGTAACTTATACTCAAACGTCTGCCATGAAGATCGCATGAGCTGTGTGCAGAGCGTTGAGAACCTATGTTAACAACCTGGTCAGTATCGCTTCTGACACTGTTGTAAGTAAGCCAACACCCAGGGACAGTGCCACCAGCACACCTTCTGCTCCTTACATCCGCCAGGAAATGGTTCCTCACTTTCTATCCTAGGAACGGTCTTTACTGACTAGTATCCATGGTGTTGATAGGCACTCTGCACACTACTGGAGGAGAAAAGCTCATCACTAAAAACACTGTGACCTACAACAGCAATCTGCCTACAATATATACTAGTGCAATATTAGCACCCATTCACTGCAAGACGAAGGTTCTTGATGAGGGCTGAGTAATGTACTAATTATGGGCATAGTAATATGTCATTAGGAGTCCTTCTATTGTCATGCTGCTTTAGTATTGGGCTTTCTCCTAGGCCCATAACCTATCTTGTCTTAGACTCCCAATAGCAAAGTCAGTTATATGTTCCATTTTATAGAATAGGCCTTAAATCTAAATAAAATGTGGTTGGTTATCCAAAACAATCAATTTCCACTAACTTAGAACAGTGGCAGTAACTGGCATTTTAAAAACTGATTAAAAATTTTTCAAAAAGTAATGACTATTACTTTGCTTATAACATCCTTTTGACATTTAACAGGAAACATATTTGATAATTAGTGTTGAAATACTGAATACAGGTTCATGCCAGCTTAACAGTAAGAGTTACCTAAAATTTTATGATTTATTGTTTTCTGATTCCCCTTCTGATTGGCAGAGGGCATTCATATGTGGCTGTATGTGGCTCTTGTGTAGTAGTTATGAAGAGCAGTGAGAAGGATGGATTAAAGAGTACTCATGGATCTGAAACCCATTGCTGTGCATGGCCACTTATTCCTAAGGAATGTTATGTCTGACAATGTGTGAGAAGTAACTACTTTTGGATTATAACTTTTGAAAAGTGATAGGAATACTATCATTCTGGGTGACAGTCAAGAGTGCTCTGAGAAATATTGCTATCTTATTTTCAAATACAGATTGTGAATTGGCTGAAATAACCTAAAATATTTTTCTCCTTCTGCTCATATCAAATGATGCTATTCTTGCTATGCTGATCTTTAATGAAATGTAGTCCGTGTCACTCTCTAAGTGAGAATCCACCATCACTGTCAATGCCCGTTCTATAAATATGCACATAAATATATACATATCTGCATGGTTTCGATAATAAAAGTTATTCAAGACACTCATTTTCAAAAGATGCTGAAATTAAACATAAAATCACCTCACTTTGTTGAGTCAACTAGAAGTAGAAGAGCTGAGACTAATTGTTGTATAGATGGCATGTTAACTTTACACTATGTGGAAGGCCCATGATGGGCAACGTTCTGGAAACACAGGGTTTTCAGGATAGGCATAAACAACACTATATGGGACTTTGAAACTCACTATGATGAGGGTAACAAGAAAGAAAGAAGGTCGGCTACATTTTTATATGGAATGTTTCTCAAATGCCCATGCGCCAAGGGCCTGGTCTCTACCTTAGCCCTATTGGAAGGTACTGGAACAAATAATAGATAAAATTTATATAGTCAGGGACATATCCTAAAAAGTTGATTGTGAGGTGCTGGGCTCTTCCTCTCTGGTTGCTTCCTGTTGCTGTGAGGTCAGCAGCTTATTCTACCACAGTGACATACTATCTCACCACAAGTCCAAAGAGCAGCAGAGATAACAGAATATGAACTGAACACTCTAAAACTGTAAGTCAAGAGAAACCTTTCCTCTTTTCAAGTTGATTTAACTTTATTTGTTACAGTAATGCATATAATGACTCATAAAAGGTCTAGGTCTTTCTCATGATCAGAGAAATGGCAGAGTACCACTACACAAGTTATCATCCATATTGCACCATATAGCCAGACCCAAAACTCTACACAGGATAGAGGTACACTGCCTGCTCTCTCACTAAGTCTCCCAGTGTAGCGATAAGTCCTGCCCCTAAGGGGGCATGTTCGCCTCGGGCTAATGTTTGCCTATAAATTTGGCGAGCGTGCTCCCAGCCACTGCTTCTGCTTTCCTGGTCTCCATGGGAACGGTGGTTCTGTAAGTCTATTTCTCCATTAAA
>NC_022021.1:24070416-24085590 GCF_000317375.1 Microtus ochrogaster
ATATATATATATATATATATATATATATATATATATATATATATTTACAATCTGTCTGCATACATTTTGGCACCCAACGTGGGGCCCAACACCCAGCTAGCTCAGTTGGTAGAGCATGAGACTCTTAATCTCCATGCTCCAATGTTCGAGCCCCACATTGGGAGCCATTCTGTAGTGGTGGCAGCGGCAGAGCTGCGTCCCCAGCACCCCGGCCACCTGGCTAGCTTATGCTCCAAAATAACAACACACAAATTGTATTCATTTAAACACTGCATGGCCCATTTCTATCTAGCCTCTTCTGGGCTAATTCTCACATATTAATTTAGCCCATTTCTAATCATCTGTGTAGCACCGCTAGGTGCACTTACTGGGAGAGATTCTAGCCTATGTCCATCCTGGGTCTGAGCTTCATGCGTCTGCCTCAGAGAGCAGAGCTATCGCCTCTGCCAGGAGAGGGGAGCATGGCATCTCTGAACTCACTTCCTCTTCCTCCCAGCATTCTGTTCTGTTTACTCCTCCCACCTATGTTTTACCCTATCAGGGCCAAACAGTTTCTTTATTGCTTAACCAATGAAATCAACAGATTGATATGACACTCCCACATCATCCCAGACTCATCATTTGGCCACAGGCAGATTGTTCTTAGTCTTAACTAGGGGTGCAATTAAAGCTATTTTTATACAATTCAAATAAGGTCATGCCTATTCTCAAGTATTTACTACCCATTTGAGAAATGAGTTATTTCCCCATGAGTTACTCCAACTCTATTCTAGTAATTGGCAAAGCTAAAACTCCCAGCTGGGCAAATACCACATGGCATTAGCCTAGTGTTCTAAAAAGAACTTGTATTCCTGTTGTTTCTGACTGTCCCAACTGAGAAGTGTTTCTAAAAACTTGTTCATGAACTCAGTTGTCATTCTCACTCAAGATATTCCCACTTTCCTCCAAGGAGACTCCACTAGTTTTCCCCTGTATTGTTATTGGGATGTTCTGAATTTGTGGTTAGCTCCTTTACTCAAACCCTTTCCCCTTTTTTCAAGGAAAAAAACAAGCACTAGAATTTGAGCTATATGTTCAGTCTTTCTTTTTGATATGTACTATTCTTCTGGAGGTGGGCTTGCAGGGGCAGTCCTGGCTCAGTAGCCTAGGAAAAAAATTATAAAATTTTCAATCAATCTTTAGGGATCTGGAAGAGATTCTCAGATAGTAGGTGCTGATAGAGTTGGCAATGCACATCTGGGATCTCTACCTGAAGAGGCGGTAAAAGGCAGGTGTAAGACATGTGGAAGGTGCTTAGCTCAGGGGTGAGTAGAGTTGCTACTGTATGTTAAGCGCCCTTCTTGGAGAGGGGTGGTAATGTGGAAAGTTCTTCTTTATATGTATTGCTTTTATTGGTTAATGAATAAAGAAGCTGTTTTGGCCTGTAATAGGGTAGAATAGACTAGGCAAGGAAGACTGAACTAAATGCTGGGAGGAAGAAGGTGGAGTCAGGGGGATGCCATGTAGCCACCAGAGGGGGAAGATGAGAGCTGCCTGTTGAAACCTTGCCGGTAAACCACAGCCATGTGGTGATACACAGATTAATAGCAATGGGTTAAATTAAGAAGTAAAAAATAGCCAATAATAACCCTGAGCTAATAGGCCAAGTGATTTAATAAATATGTCTGAGTGATTATCTCATACTCTGGGCAGCCAGGAACAAACAAGCAGCCTCCCCCAACAGGGTGCTCCTTAGGAAGTGGGGATGGACGTGGTTTACTGCTCGAATTTCATGTCTGCCTAAAGAAGGAATTAGGTATCCAAGTACAAATAATGAGGATGCACAGAGCTGGTTGGAATGAGTGGAGTGGAGGTGGAAGAGAGTCTAGTTTTCCTAGATAATGATAAAGCAAGAATGAGTTGGGGTAGAAAGGGATACAATGTGAGTTGGGGCTCCTTACATGAAGGAAGTATACCAGAAGGGTCTCAGGAAGGCAGACAGGATGTGTGTTCCTTAGGGAAGTCAAAGAAAAAATAATTTTAAGTTAAAATTACTACCCAAGGCGTTCAGGCCCCAGAGGAGAGAGAACCGCTTCATGTTTCATGTAGAATGCTTCACCTACCAACAGCTGTCAATATGGCTTCTAGCCTCTCAGTAACAAGCCTCAATTTGACCCCAATTTCAAACTGATGAAAGTCTCTTCTATGTGGAAAGAATATAAAGTTTGAATGTCTCCTTGAAGCCTGTAAGAAATATCAATATGATAAAAGGCAAGAGCTCACATGGGTATAGAAACTTTGAGACTCTAGGTCTCCAGGGTAAAGTTCCTCTAGAGTTAGGAGAGAGGACTAAAGTTTTTGGCTGCTGAATCATTCTGTGGCATCTAGCTTTGGAAGAACTCACTTGTTCTTGGTTTCCCTTAGGAAAACTGTTAGTCTAAGAGACAGAGACTCTCCCCTTTCTCTTCCTTGGAAGGCGCCCGGCTGCTTCAACATCTTAGAGAATGAGCCAGATGTAAGAAGCAAACCTCACCCGAGTTCCTTTGTTTGCTGCCTTACTATGGCTTTCTGGAGGAACTAGATTAAAAAGCATTATTGTTACTAGCATGGAAAGTTGTTTGGTGTTGTTATTTATGTACACATATTTCTTTATGTTTCTTTTTCATAATTAATATCAAGCATGAAGAGAGAAGGGAGGCACACAGCTTATATCCATAACATTCCTAAGATTCTTTGTAAATTTACAAATATTTACTTGCACTTGAGGGGTAATTTCATGATATAAAAATGACAGTTTTATAAAATAAAAAATTTAACTAAATATGCTTTTATAAACTAAAAGGAATATGAAAACAGGTTTTTGTTTCTGCTTTAAAAGCAATGAAATATGGTACAGAGAGTATGTAGCAGCATTTACTAAGACTTGAAATAGGTCTACATTTATAGCACAAATATCCCAAACAAGAAAAAAAGCAGTGTATATACTTTATTCCTCCAAAATGCACATTTACTCACTTGTTTTCATTTGTGAGATCGTATCGGGGAAATGGATCATGATCATTATCGTTAAAATCATAACTAGCCTCTGGATCCTAAAGAGACAATGGAAATAACAACATAGTGTCATAAAAAGCAGCATTTCTTGAGCTTTTTCTATCCTGGCAGATAGCTCCAAAAAGTGGATCTTAGAGCTTCTAGCCTGACTTAGCATGTATTATACCCACAAACCGGCAGCAGTGATGAGCAAGGCACCCAACGCTCAGTGAATGTACCAAACTTATATTCCACAGATGCTCAGAAAGCTGTACAAACCAGCAATCCATGGATTCTGCTCTCTCGTTTTTCAGAAACAGTGAGGCCCAGAAAGTTGGGTGACTTATTAAAGCCACAGAGCTAATTATTGATGTGGCAACTTGCATCCCTTTATAAGCAAAGTACGAAGAGATGGCTGTGGGGTGGGTTGACTTCTATAATGCTTTCCCTCAGCCTTCTTACACATAGTAAGAAATCATGAAATTTAATGACTGAAAATTTACTTGAAACTCAAACAAGTTTAACTTGTGTGTTTTCTTTTCCAATCTTACTGTGTTTTTACGCATGCATCTGACTTAGATCCATTACCACTATTACTATTGCTCTGTCTTTTAAAAATTCATGATTTCTACTCTGGTCTATTTTTTAGGTCTCTTCTCTACAGTCCTTTTCCTTTGCTGTTTAGTTTTGAATTATGGCTGGGGAGTTTTGGATGGGTGAAAAGGACAAGCGAATGATAGAGGATAATTTGATAGGTGAGATATTCACCATCCTGTTCTAAAGGAAATAGGTCAATAATTGGAATTCATGTTTTATTAGAAACATCATTAACTTCCCACTTGTAGTAAACTCTTTCCTTCTTGGCTTCATATTTTTATTGTGGCACACATTTTGCTTTTGCATAGTGGGAATTATATTCGTGTAAAAAGGGATACTAACCCATAAGACATTTGAGAAAATGACCAATAAAATGATATCAGGCATTAAGCTTGATCTGATAGCTTTACTGCCTTAAATGGCGAATGATCTGAAGGCTTTTAACAGCTCCATTGATGAGAGCACCCCTCATCTCTCTTCCTAACAAAGGTTTTTAGCACTTGTTTTTCACTTCACTGGACTCTTCTTATGCCTCCTGGTACAGGCAGAGAGCAGAGCCCAGAGGCTGACACCCAGGCAACCCACCTCTCTCCAAGGGAAGAAAAACCCTTCATGGCTGCACAGATGACCCCCTAAGTGATAAACTTTAGGACAGCTCAGACTCACATAATTGGCATATATGTCTGTGTGATTCCACTCCAAGCCATCATCCAGTACAGTAATAACAACTCCTTTGCCTGTAATGCCCTTTTGCCAAACGGGTATCACGTGGAGATCCAGTTTGGGCAGAGCTGCAGTCATTCTGGTGTCTTGCTAGTGAAGAAAAACAAAGAAACATTGGTAAAATTATGAGTTTTCTTACTTAATCAGGAACTTAAGGCCATTTTTTTTCTTCATCTTTGGGTAACAAAGAGAAAGCAGTCTGGTAAGATGAAACACGAAGTTGAGAGTACAGGCCAAACAACCTGTATGCCGCTCTTCTAATTGTCCTGATTTAAAAAACATAAGAGATGAATTATCTTTGACCTCCTAGCTACACATATTCTGCTTTTTTCCCCAGTTACATTAACAAGGTCAAGTTTTCCTCATGCTGAAGTTATATTTTATGATATATGTTTTCATCTCCCCAAAGTCCTGAGCCTTCCTTGCCACATAGTGTATGGTTGTGGTCAAAATATTCTCCCAAGAGGAAACTAAGCATCTGGAATGCTACGACACAGGAGTCTCACTGGAAATCACTATCCAGTAGCCTTTTCCTTTGTATATGTAACTTAGGGACTACTTTCTTTTCTTTTCAGGTAATTTCCCTGATATTTACAGAGTATATGACTGTATAGAAGAGCTAGAAAACAAGGCAGCACCGATATAATCACGTTTCTAAGCATGTGCAACTTCAGTAAGTGAGTGCCAGGTACTTTGTGATAGAGTCAGCAAGCAATGTGTAAGTAACCACAACAAAAGCCCATGGATGGGCTGTCCCCTTGTGTCAATGCTTCCCACGGATGCTCCCTACAAATATGTAGTAGTAAGGAAGGGTCACTAGGTGATTCTGAGGTTGAATCACAAGAGTTAGAAATATCTAACCTTTTGATTAGCCAGTGGTAGAGAAGAAGGTCCCATGTGAGTTGCAAGAGTAATTATAGTATATAGTTGCTAAGAATATAGCCTCTCAAGACTTCCAGTAAAGGGAATGGGACACCAACTCAGCCATGTAACCTTTGACTGACAATTTGTCCTGCTTACAAGATGTGCTAGGGTAAAGGGGGTCCAGAAATTGTGAGAGTGGCAAACCAATGACTGGTCCAATCTGAGACCCCTGTTATGAGAGTGAGCCCCCCTCACACTGCCTGGAGTACCAGGATCTAGACACTGAGTGGCCTAGAGACCTAGGATAAAACCAAACATGGTATAAATAAATAAATACATAAGCCAATATAATGATACTTTATGATACTCTGCATTTATACTCAATGATATTCATGCATTGGTGCCTAGCTCAGTTGTCATAAGAGAGGCTTCATCCAGCAACTGGTGGAAAGAGATACAGAGACCCACAGCTAAACATTAGGCTGAGCTCAGGGAATCCTGCAAAGGGTGGGTTAAAAAGGATTGTAGGAGCCAGAGGGGTCAAGGATATCACAAGAAAACCCACAGCATCAACTAACTTGGGCTCATAGTAACTCACAGAGACTGAATCCACAACCAGGGAGCCTACCTGGGACTGACCTAGGCCCTCTGCATATAAGTTACAGTTGTATGGCTTGGTCTTCTTGTGGAAAGACCCTCGTAACAATGTGGGCAGAGGCTCTCTGGGACTCATCTGCTGGCTTTAGGGAATCTCTTCCTCATCCTGGGTTGCATTGTCTAGCCTTAATATGAGAAGATGTGCTTATTCTTGCTGCAGCTTGATATGCCATGTTTTGTTGAAATCTATGGGAGACCTGCCCTTTTCTGAACAGAAATGGAGGAGGATTGGATGAGAGGTGGAGGTAGCAAGGGGAGGTAGCGGAAGGGACTGGGAGGAGAGGAGGAAGGGGGAACTATGGTCTTGATATAAAGATTAAATAATTAGTTAGTTAATTAATTTTAAAAATAATATAGCTTCTGACCTGCCCTTTTCTGAAGGGAAACAGAGGAATAGATCTGGAGAAGAGGGCAAGCGGCAGGGAAGGGCTGGGAAGAGAGGAGGGAGTAGAAACTGTGGTAAGGATGTAATATATGAGAAAAGGATTTTTTAAAAAAAGAAGGAGTATGTCCTCTGGGACCATGGATTATGGCCTGGCTACCAGTGGCCACACAATTTAAATAAATTATTCAACTTAGCAATGTCTGTTTCTTCATCAGTGAAATGGTTGTAATTAGTAATTCCATCTTTACAACATAAGGTAGCTGTGAGAGAAATGAGTTAGTGATATCAAACACTTAGAACTTTGATTTCTTTAAAATAGTCAATATACACTATGTGTTAGTGGACAAGTGTCTTCTGCTGGAATCAGTAAGTGTTG
The DNA here is from genome assembly GCF_000317375.1 of Microtus ochrogaster. Classification (NCBI taxonomy): domain Eukaryota; kingdom Metazoa; phylum Chordata; class Mammalia; order Rodentia; family Cricetidae; genus Microtus; species Microtus ochrogaster. The sequence continues at coordinate 24,077,031 of NC_022021.1, forward strand.
CTTAATTTAAAAGAAACACATGAGGAACTAATGGCCTTCCCCATCTAATATATGAACAAAAACTTCAGTCTATGGTTGTGAAAATTATCTTTATTCTATTTCCAGCAACAAATTTCTTCTGTTAGCAGCCTATTATAGAACGTACTGTAGCAGCCTGCTATAGAGGCTTGACACCTCAAAAAACAGAACACCTTGAATCCATGTCCACATATCAAGGCTTGGTAAACATCTTAAAGGAACAATGATTTGTAAGGCTAGGTATTTGTAAAATTTTGCCTCATTCAGAGATTCTTGTCTGAGGTGTGTCTAAGAACTGTCCATTTGGACTGCATACTGTGTTGACTAAGAGCATTCTTGAGAGTAAATTCTACCACAGTGATCTTATCATGCCAGGTCATTCTGGAAATTCTTTCCTGCAAGGACCTGATTCTTCTGCATTTATACCAGTTACACTTAAGAAGACACAAAGTCAAGAAGCACTAACAGATAGATTGGTTTTAGATACCCATTCAGCACAACAAAAGGTCCATGTCATGAAGTTTTATCAGCTCTGCTTTTTAGAGGCATAACCTTCTCCCAAATTCTGTATTGAATACTGTGATGGCTATTCTTAGCTGTCAATTGACTACATTTGAAATTAATCAAAACCCAAATGGCTGGGCACAGTTGTGACTGACTGTTGCTTAATTAAGTCATTTAACGTGGAAAGACCCACTTTTAATTCAGATCTTTTGGGGTGGGAAGATCCACCTTTAATCTGATCACATCTTCTGCTGTCCCCCTATATAAAGACATGGAAGAATGAAAGAAGGAAGCTCTTACTAGCAAGCCTATTCCTTCCCTGGCACATTCAGTCCAACCTCAGGGACTGAACAACTACTGAATCCTTGGACCTTCTGTTGCTAGGCAGCCATTTTCGAACTATCTGGACCATGGCTCATAAGCCATTCCAATAAATCCCGTTCTATAAGTCTATATATAGACATATAGATAGGTGGTAGATAGATATAGATATAAATTTATTCTGTAGGTTCTCTTCCTTTAGAAACCCTGAGTAGTACAGTTAAAAACACAGACAGATCCACCATGTTGATGATGTAGAAGTATAAGAACCTAGATCCTAGACAGTCCTGACAGTACTTACCAGGTACCATTGCTGATTCCACATTGGATCATTGAAGAGATTGAATGCTGAGTCTTTTTTAACTGAGCGCTTGCTTCTCTCTTTTTGATACTGTTGTTCAGCCCATATCACCTACAAATACATTTACGGTAAGAAATCGAAATCAACCTTGTTCCTTGGTATAATCATCTTCTCTCTACCTGCAAGACCCTTCCACAAAATCTTAAAAAGTTCAGTGATATTTTTGCCTGACCACAACTCAAACTCCCAGCCCAGGGAGAAGAAGGAAAGATTGCCCACTGAGGAGACAAGGGTTCCTTCCATTACAATGAGGAGTCCTCTCCAGGGGTAGGAGAAGCAGTAAAAAAGGAATGAGGCCCTCAGATTATTTACAATGTGTTGACACTGGGAACAGAAGCACAGGCTGCTGTCATCAGAAACCAGGCCACAAGACACATTTCCACACCTAGGTTCCAGGGCTCTGAGGCTGAAAATTTGCTCATTTTCACAGAACGAGTGAATAAGCCAAGGGTCCTCTGGGACTATTGCTGGAACACTCTTGCTGCCTCATTTCTCTCTTCATAACCAAAGGTAAAAATTACAGTGTTACATAAGAATGGAGCTGTGTGCAAATCTGAAACGTTGGCTCTGCTATATTTTTACCTCCTACCTAGGAGTATTTAATATGAGAAACAGATTCAAGAGCTGAGGTGATCAATGAGCATCACTGACCAGACACACCTGTCATTAATTTAGCCTCATGCATTATGCAAACTGATCTGACATTATAAAAATTACCTGGCCTACATCTCTGGCCTAATGGTATTATGCTTGAGCAAATGCAGGGCTGTCTTGTAGTTATTATCATTATGAGTAAGGCTGTATTCTTATTTAGTTGAGAAATATGACTATTTATGACTCTAAGCACAATTTTTCTGTTGTGTTTGTAATGACAATACACTGTCAGGTGGCACATGGTTAAAATGAGAGTTTCCATGGGTCAAATCCAAAAATAAAAACTGAAAAATAATTTCCAGCTGAACAAAGACATCCACTAGGAATGTCTTGAATTTTCAATTAGAAAATATATTACAAGCCAGTCCAAAGCCTGGGAGGAAGTTGAGAGCCAGTAATTAGTCCATCTAATTTATTTTAAAGCACTTGTATTTTCAAATGCTATCATGTTGGCTTAAATACCACGCTACACAGAATCCATTGCCTGTCGTCCAGCTTTGCCCTTGGGAGCTGGCAGCAAGAAAATACATAGAAATCTTTGTGGGAGGGGACGACTTAAAGTTAGAAAATTCATCAGTCTGTAAAAATAGGCATTTTGACACATGACACGGAGTTTATTTGAATGAATATTTCCCCAATTAAAAAGGAGCAGCAAAGTGCAAATCAAGAACAATTTTTAAGAATAACATATGAGAAGAACCTCTTTGCCATCTTATCAGATAAACATTCAGTTGTAGCAAGCCATGCTATGATTAATGTCATAAAATAGAATTACATTTTATTTTCTAGAAGAGCAGACTAAACAGACTAGAGAGTATTCGCAGTGCCTTCTTATCATGTGTATGATAGGTATCATAAACTTCATTGTAAATAACACTTCGGATCTGCGAAGATACTAAATACCATCTTGTCCACTGCAAGCTTTTGTGACTCCAAGGTAGTTCCTAAACTAAAATTATCTTGAGGTTAATTTTTCATGGGATTAATTTCTTTTTAATGAACTTTTATTAAGGAATAATTATTAGTCATTTGTTATAAGTCTTGGGATTTTCGCCCAATCATTGAGAAAATAACTGAAGAAAAGAATTAAACCATCCGTTAATTTGAATGAGATATACTGTGACACTCCACACTGTCCAGCTTCTCTGATGAAGATGAAAGGGGATTTCAATTGACTTTCTCATCTATTATGTTGGGAATGTATTTAGAAAGAGAAGGAATTCTTTCTCCTGCCTGGTCCAAGGACCAAGCCAGCCTAGTCAGGGTACTGGAACCTGTTCTGTTTTTTACAACCCACATACAAGGAGCCATCTACTTTGGTGTGTGGCATAAGGAAAAAATTTCACTAGACACAAAAACCTTTAAATAACGTTGCTGGCTTCCAGTTTGGTCTTCCACGTCTAGCTATACTTTGACACAAAGAATTAGCAATGGGCTGGCATGAGCTGTGGGATTGTGGCCCTTGGTCCTGATAAAGCAACATCAGTGTGGGACATTCTATTGCTTTTGAACCCTGAAGTCCAAGGCCCAACATTTGTTTCTTATTTTAAAAAAATTAATTAAGGAGCAAACCAAACCACAATATAATTCACAGGATTTCTATATTCCATGTACTTTCAATTACTATGTCATTGTCACCTTTTTGTCATTTACCTTCTCCTCCCTCCTAAAGCTAAGACAATACTCTGTATTTCTCACAATAGCATGCAGGGTGTCCTAAGAAACTTTATTCATGTACACAGACATTAGGCTAACCAGCATGGATTTCTTTAGGAACACCAGGGACAGAAGAAAAGGCAACATTGTGCATCTGTATTTCAACACCCTTAAAGGACTCATTCAGTCTTCTCCATTAGCATGACTTCTGACCTTGAAAACAGATCCCCAAACCAACAGGTATAATTAAATGTACATTTAAATCATCTTCCCACTATCTATATTGATCCTAGACATTCCTTGTTGTTGCCAAATAATTATGTCTTGGTATAAAAACAAGGATGAAAAGAACTGAAACTTGTAGTTTGGATCAAAGAACATACAAACCATGCTTGGAAACACTTACTGTGTGAAGAAACCGATGAGAAGCTTTCTCATAAACACTAATATATTTTAACAGTAAAAATGGTAAAATGCTTTTCAGTTATATTGAATTGTTTTTGAAAATTAGATTCAGACATTTCTTTGGCTCATATTAAAATGATCTTTACATTTTCTGATTCAAGGATTTCAAGAAAAAACATTTAATATTTGCCACACACTACTATATAAAATGTAGTCAGTTGGCTGACTACAGTGTCAATTATTTCATTAATTTTTCCCCTGATTTTCAGCACTCAAAATTTGACTCTAGATATATAAATATACATTATATATAACTAAGTAAGCATATGTATAAAACTAATGTTCATTATCTTAATCCAATACAAATGTATTATGAGCAAATATAATTCCACAGAAAGAAATAATAAGCAATATAGAGAAGCAATCATGACCACAATACAAAAGGATCAAAGGTAAAATGCTTTTGTTCCTGTTGGGAGTTATACAGAAAACAGTTGGTCACAACATGAGGTTGACGATGAATGTACACTTACACGATCATCATCAGACAACCTCTTCGTGATATGAAGAGCACTTCTTCGAGACCTTCGGGGATGATTTTTGTGTTTGAATAAGTAGTGATTTTCAAGTGATCCAATCTATTAAAAAAATCAAAATAACAGTCCACTCTTTTCAGAATGTATACACAGACTAGTTCAAAATCAACTACCGCAGTTGGCTTTTATTAACAAAAATATTTTTTATTAAACCTACTGACGTTAACTTTTTCTTCATTAGAAAGTCACAGAAGTTTTAGATGACCTTCAGTATTCAAGAACAGAGATGCTCCTGTTTCACGTAGCAATAGGGGCACTTTCTATTTTAGAGGCATACCGTGGTATTTTTTGATGAAAATATGCATATGTAGATATTTCTCCAAACATGCCCATTTAAATAAATATACCCTGTCAGAAAACAATTATTTGTGGAACACAAAATAACCCCTTAGGATTTTTTAGTAATTATTGTCACATTCAGTTAAAACAAGATATTGTAGGTATAGAGTTTGGATGAACTATAATAAATGTTACCAGCCATTACTGGTGATTCATTTTTTCATTAATACAGTGCGTTCAGAAGTGTGCTGTATTTAAGACAGATGCACAACCTCAGGATCTTTGTACTTCTTTAGTAACTATTAATACCCTCCGGGTCATTTAGAAATATGTTTAATATTCTTTGAGCTAATGTCCTTTCCTATGAACCAGTAGAAAATGTAAATTGACTAAATCCTTTAGGTGCTGACTATTTTAAATTAAGACACAAACAATGTTGTTTCAAAAGAAGTATGTATGTTCTTTATGTGGTTCTCATCATCCAGAGAATTGCTTTTAGTAGATATGTCAAGGCTTAGTTACAAAGCAGAGCCTTGGGCAATGAATACACTGTGAGCTGCAGACATAATTATGAGGAGATATCAAAAAAAGGCCAGGGCTGCTTAGAGCTGTTCCTATTGTTAACTAGCTCAGATCCTGTCTCTACTATTCCTAGCTTTATCATGAGCCTGTAATGCTATTTGTCTTAAATTAGTATGGTTTTAGAAATGCTGAACAAAATGGCATGTAAGCAGAACCAGAAAAGCAAGATATGATTTTCTGAAATTTTGCTATTGAATAAGGCATTTTAACTAAAAACGACCAAAAGGAAGCTAGCTTAATCTGAAAAACTGTTTTCACACAGAGTGACCTAGGTTTGGATGTGTGTCTGGGTTCATGTGTGAGGGGGCGCCAAAGAGAGTTTCACAGTTTTTTGTTTGTTTGTTTCCTCTTTTCCTAGCCAAAACTACCAAGCTACCAACTAAATACTACCTCCACCACCCTAGGACTACAAGTTTCCACTCTGTTTACAGTACGCACCAAGATAATTCCATCTGATACTATTTTTTTATGTTTTTGATTCCCAACCCTCAAGAACTGCACACAATCAACAAAGTTGTGTTGAAGTTGCTTGTGTCTGTTTCCGCATGAGCTGTTTTCTATGCTGGAGTGTTTCTCCAGTCTCACCCTGCTCTCCGGGCAGCCTCTGACTCTTGTTTTCAACATTGCGTAATAGATATTTTCAGTAGTTTGCTTTTTTGCTTCCCAAATTCCCTTTTGGCCTTTTCTCCCTTCCATCAAAAAAATGCTGCATTAAAAACTACCAACTACAGCTTCTCTTACACAAATTGCATTCAGGTGTCATTATTTATTCCTAATCCACTGTCCTCTAGAATTCCATTGAGAATTGTGAATTCCATTGAGAGCATGTCTTTTCCTCCATTTTAGTTCCCAGTCCCTGAAGGATTGTTCAAAACAGCTCTGGGAGTTTATTGAGTTTCATGCTGGGCCTTTCAAAGACCGTTTGCCTCACAGAGTTGGAAAATGAGCCTCTGGCTAGAGAATGCCTATTTCCTAGTGGATTTGCCTCACAGAGTTGGAGAATGAGCCTCTAGCTAGAGAAGGCATATTTCCTACTGGATTTGATGCATGGAGTCGACACCACCCACGCCGATTACTCATCTGTGACTTCAGAGTTTCAATCACCACCCCCAGAATAGAAAACGCGCCAAAATGTTTTACAACTTCCTCCTCCCTCGCTTAACTGTGAACAATTTACGTGACGTGGGTCGAAGGTTTGACTCTACTTCAAGAAAAAGGAAAGCTCAGATTAGAAATTACAACCCTCTGGATTCCCCTGTGGGATCGCTCTGCCAAGCAGGCTTGCTCTCAATGCTTCTGCATGCCCCTCCCCACCTGTCTGTTAGTTGAACACACTCTTGGACAAACGTCAGTTTATCTAATAATCTGATACCCCGAGGAATTGATTTTTCACTTGTCCAAGGAACAAGACAGAGAGAGATTTTTTTCCAGCTAGACCCTGCTGAGACATTGGTCATGCAAAGTTAAGAAGCTTGGACTGTAGTTGTCGGTCAAAACCCTGAACTCCCCCATAAGCGACTCTCAGATGTCTTCCTTTACCTCGTTCCCTTCCAGCTTCCCCACCACACATCACCACCACCACCAGCTGTCCCTAGGCCCAGCAGTCGGCGCTCTCTGCGAGCTCTGGGCGCGCCCCAGCACGCGGGCATCTCCAAGCCTGCCTGGCCCCTGGCTTCAGGACTGGGAGCTGATGCTGCCATATTGAAAGGAGGAAATCGCAGACTCTGGAAGCAGGCGGCCGGCGTCCCAGTGGGGCCAAGCTCACTAGCTCACCCAAGGTAGGCTAGCGGCTGTGTACACCTCAAGTTCCCCGAAAAAACATGAAGGATTTTTTTTTTTTTTCAAACCTTGTGGGTGCGGGTTTCAAGTCTAGAGCGGTCAACGGGAGATCAGGGTCTGCTGAGCTGCCGCAGTTTCCTTTTGCTTGGCGGCGCCCAGCCCAAACAATAAATAATTCAAGTATTTTCCCTCTGAAAGCGCCCAGGAGGTACGGGGGGAAAGGGGGTTCTCCTAGCTGCTTGTGACACTGAGAGCAGGGCAGTGCAATTTGGGGTTCCCCTCTCGGGAGACTGTACTCCAGCCCCACCAGTGTCCTCAAGCTCCGGAAAGTTTCTCGAAAGTGGAAACTCTTACCTGACCCAAGAGGTCATAGCCCAGCTCCTCGGCGATGGCAGAGGCAGCCTCCGGCCCTCCGGGGATCTCCGCCGCCCATTCATTGACAAACTGCCTCTTGGCTTTTACATTGTTCAGTGCACACCAAGCGCAAAAGAGAGCGAAAGCAGTACGCTGCAGAGACCAACCTCTTTGCTCCATGGCTCACACACAAGCAAGAAAGAGGGCTGAGAGAAAAGAAGCGAGACAAGAGAAACACCAGCTAGACTCGACCTTTTCACCCTGCAGCTCTGAAACACTCCAGGCTTCGGATTGCTCTGCTGGAGCTACGAGGCGCTCTGGGAGAGGCTGGGCGGCGGCGAGCGCTCACTGAAGCGCTTCAGTCTCCCGGCAGAGTGGAGTCCCAGCCTCCCCAACCAGAATGGAAATGAGTGTTTACACGTCAAATCTACGAAAGCCATCTCTTGACGTCAGCTCTACCTGGACTGAGAAATAGATGGTATTCCCGGCGGGGTGGAGAAACGACTAAAATAAGCAGGGAAGGGTGAAAAAAAAAAAAAAAAAGGACTGTTTAGTGGAATCAATTTTTCTGTTTGCCCATAAATACTGTAGCTATGAGAAACATCTCCATTCTTCAAAGAGAAGCACCCCATTTGAATTACCAAGATCCCAAGACAGGAAGCGCACCACCACCCCCAATCTATTTTCTCTGTTACTTTATTGTCTCCTATGTGCCTGGGGGTAGAGAGTGAAGCTAGAATTCTAATCGCCCTTGAATATCAGCATTGCTATAAAACAAACAGACAAAACCAGGGTTCGTGCTTAGATTTTTCAAATGTGACTGAGGCTAGAAACAGAGTAGGGGAGCTACCTGCTGCGTTTCTTTCTACCCCACATCACCTAAGAAAATGAGGGCTTCAAGACGGTGTTGAAACGTTTTCAAAGTGTGTTTTAAATCATTTGCAGTCCCTTCTCTTTTCCTGAGCACCTCTAAAATAATGTCTAAAATTCTACCCAGATCATTTGGAGCCCAGCGCCATCGTCAGTGCAGTATTGAGAGAGAGAGAGAGAG
>NC_022021.1:24085695-24111952 GCF_000317375.1 Microtus ochrogaster
AAAAAAAATGTCTTATCGACTCAGGAAAGGAAGGAGTAGGTTCATTACCCCAGAACTTTCCTATTTTCCCTCACTGGAGACTTCAATTTGAGCGCTGACCTAAGCTGTTTCACAGCTTCCACATTAAATACTCCATGTAACTTTGTGAAAAACATCTTTTCCTTAAAGAGAAAATAAGAGAACGTATCCACGCCCACCTGCTAGACAGCATTCTGGCTTCCCTGACAAAATCCCTCTGGATTCCGAGGGATTGAACTGGGGAGAGGAAGCCCAGTCTTCAATATCAGCACCGAAGTTTGGACAGCGACAGCCACAGTGCTTAAAGAAGCGCTGACCTTCTGAACAAAAGGGATCTCTGCTTTGCTGCCCCTGACCAACTCTCAGCTGCTTCCTCTTTGAACAACAAAACAGAAAGCTGGCCTAAGTGAGAGTGATGAGACTCATGACGGTTGCTGTGTGCAGCTTGTGTGTGGGAATGCTTTGAACTCTGCTCAAAATTAAAATTGCAACTAAAAGAAGACTATGTTTTTTTTTTCTGAAAAAGATTCTTTAAACTCCTAATGAGTGTGTGTGTGTGTGTGTGTGTGTGTGTGTGTATGTGTGTTTGTGTGTGAGATAAAGAAAGAAAAGAAAGGCTACTGGGAAAATATTTTAGAACAAGCAGAGAAAGGAAGCAGAAATGCTCTCCACTATAAGCAAACTAGGCAAGACTTCATAGAGAAAGGGGCTCAGTGGTTCTAAAGTATATATGAGGAGGTGTATGTGCACTGTGTGTTTGCAGATCTGTGTGTGTGTTCAAACACTGGAACACAATGCTGGGTTCCTACTCTCACCTTTTGCATTATTTCTCTTGAGACATGTTTTCTCACTGAACCTGGAGGTAGGCTGGCTGTCTTCCCATTTCTGCCTTCACTGGACCTTTTATTTCTTTTTTCTTTTTAAACATAATATAAACTCGGGTTCTTATTTGTGTGGTACACCAGCTGTCTCTCCAAGCCCTAAAATTGCCTTAAATAACTTTTATAACTTTCTAGTTTTTATAAAGGAAGGAATGATTCAGACACTGAATGTTTCTATTATGGTATGCCTGTTGTGATTGCTCCCAATGCCCAGTGATTGAGTTAAGAACTTATTAGATGTTTGGGAAAGTAATAAAAACAAACTTTGTATGGAAGAAAGAATAGGTTCCCACAGGTCATTGCTTCTACTTGGCCTTAGAAATGTATGCTACTTTCAGATTAAATGTGTACTCTAACATAACATGTAATTTGCATAAAATTTGCTGCAAACTGAACAAACAGAAAGAACATTTTCAACCCCAATATAATACTATCCCAAAGTTTTCAGAAAGTATTAAGAATGTTGAAGCAGGAAGATTGCATCAGGCCAGCCTGGGTTAGGAAAACAGGACATTATTTACAAATAAAAAGGATTACAATGAAATCACTTAGTTTACTATTTCCTAGTCATTATTTAGACTTAAAAGTTTACTATGGGTAATAATAACTGCACACTGAGTTCATAATTAAAGGAGAAGATATTTTGGAACAGAATATATATTAGAGGCAACATTTAGTGGGTTTCTCAACCTAGAAAATATTTATGTGGTACATTGAGACAAACAAAGAAATTTGGGTATTTGCTTATAGGACTAATGGAAGATAATGTTTAGGGAGAAGCGCCACCCCAAGCCCTGTCCCCCACCTCTCTCTAAACCCTGCTGCGTCTCAGAAAGCCCACCAAATGATGACTTTTCCCCCAGAGCTGCTCAAGATCACTCCTACAGGGTATTTAAACTGCCCCCCTCCCAGAAAACAGACATGATTTTTTGGTCTTCCTTTCTCATCTCTTCTCTGGGGGGCTGGATAAATCATTTGGGAGCCTTGTAACCATTAAACCTGGGCTCTTTCTAAGTCTGTTTAATTTGGTTTGATTTAGATTTTTGCAGCAGTAGGGAGGTTTATATATAGACACTTTTCAATAATTTCTTTACATAATATAATTATGACAAAAACATAAAATCCACTATTTTAACAACATTAAAATTGAATATAATTAACTTTAAATCAATAGATATATGATCCCATTAATAGATATATGATCCCATTAATATATATTTCTCATCAATATACTTTAATAACAATTTGATCTCTTTAGTTCATATAGAAAAGGGAATAATTTAGACACTATACAGAACTGTGTTACTATTATGGTATGCTTTAATAACCAATAAATTTTTCAAATTTTTGATACTGCTATCAATGAAATATTTTAGACAGTAGAGAACAAAATGACTGAAGCCAAGAATGACAACCTCCAGTTATTTAAAATAATATAATGTTTCCTTGTCAATTTAATTATCATAATTCCATGTGAGGATATATATTGATTTAAAATCTATATACTTTATATACAAAAGTAGTATAAAATTATATTGAAAGTATAAATTGGAAAATATCCTTAGATTACCATATCCAGCTTTATCACAAATGGAGGTGAATATTTAGCACATGAGAAGAGTGATAGTGGAGACACCAAGTGCTGTTGTACAAGCCAGGATGCCTGGCTTGCTTTCTCATCACATATCTTCCCATGGCCAAATTTTGCTGGTCTTGTTATACCAATTAGCAGCTTAAAATATGAACTTGTCCAACTGATTTATAGATTGTTGTTACATGGTGGAAAGGGACATGCTTGGAGTAGGTTGCTAAATAAATACTGGTTTGGTAGAACTCTGTTCTGCTTGGTTTAGTTACAGAAGCCCATCTTCAAGTTGCTTTCCTGGCCTTACCCAAGGGTGAGAAAGCCAAGAAGAATCTTGAGGCAATGTGATGACCCAGTAAGTTGGAAAAAAACTTGTCTGTATAAATAGTAGAGCAACAAAGCAAAATTTGTGAACAAAAAGTTTTGGGTAGATGAATAATTCCGAAGGACTTCTGTTGAATACACAAATACTTAAACTCTTCAATTTAATGTAGAATTACTAAAATGGAACTGGTAAGTGTTATTAATTTCAATTGTTGAAAATAATTGACCTTTTATAATGAAAGTGGGTTAAGTCTATTTTATATGCAAATATTTAGTAAGAACTTTAATTTCTTCAGAACAGATTCTTCAAAGATGTACATTTCCTGACTGAATTTTTAGTATATTCCTTGCTTCCAGGAAATTCTTCTGACATCTCTGCTCCCAAGAGCAGTATATATGTATGGTAAAACTTACCTCTCTTTTTCCTCTGCTCCTCTCAGAGAATTAGTGACTATTATCTTTGAACTTTAGTTGATAGATTCTTTGCTTCTCAAAATGTGGTCTACATAGCTGCATTTCAAGTATTGCTTGGGAGCTAATTAGACATTCAGGTCTTTATAGCAACCCTAGAAACCACTGCATTTTTATCTAGCTATTGATGATTCCAATGTAATTCAAGTTTGAAAAGTGCTGGGGTGCTTAACAAACCTCTGTATAGATGGCACTTCTGTGTGACACCCCTAACAAGTTGTTGGATAACCAGTGGCCTCCCAAACCATTCCTTCTGTGGTTGGAAAAGTGCAAATGGTTATAAAGTCCTTCTTTGTTTTGATATAAGTCTCCCAGCTTGCCCATTTAATTTCATCTTGTATGGCCACACAAGTCCATTCAGGTTATTTATGAAAGTATCAGCTTGTCATTGTTTAAAGACAGGTGATTACACCTTGGTGACTTCTGCTTTAGTCCATAATAAATACCCTTTATCTGTTTATTATTTTATGTTTCTGTTAATTAGGAATATGTTTTTGACATAATTAAAAAAATACAGCACCCAGAATGAAAGAGACTGTGTATAGCTGACCAGAGCAATAATTTTGCCTTTTTATGGAATTTTTTTCAAGAATCTAAATAGAATTATTTTTCCTTTTTCTTACTCAACTAGTGAATACTAGACTCTAGGTTTCTTACGCTGCTTTCAAATTACTTATCAACTTGACTTGTTTAGTTTGTTGCTTTTTGATCTGTCTATATGAGAGAAAGGATAAGAAATCAAGATTGTTTTTCTCCCTTTCTGAGTTTTAACTTTACAATATATTTGAAATTTTTTATTTTATTAATAAGTGATTTGTTTCTAGCTTTGTGTTATATTTAAATGTTCACTACCCATTGGTGTCTTCCCTCAGTGAGATCTAGATTGTTTTTCTATGACTGGGATAAAATATTTACCAAAAGCAACTTGGAGTATGAAAGAATTTATTTGGCTTCCAGGTTACAGTCCAGCACCAAGTAAACAAGGCAGAAGCTTAGGCAGAGACCACAGATGTGACGTGGTTGGGGACTCTCACTCTCACTTTGGCTCCCACTTGCCAGCATTCTCTTTCTCTCAGTTTCTCCTTTCTCTCCCACCCCTCATCCAATCCAAAGCTCTCAGTTCTCAAGCTCTTTTACAGGGTGAAGAAATACATGTTCAATACTTTTAGGGCCACAGTGCTTGGGTTCATGACATAGGATAAAAAAAAAACCTTCTTCCACTTTCAATGCTATAGACCTAGAGAAAAATATTAAGTCTGTGCTTGAATAGAGCATTTTAAAATTGTTACCTGAGGTGAGTCCATGGCTTCGCTGACTAAACTAGTGTGAAAGAACATATGCAGTGCAATGACTGATGATCCAGTTTCTTTCCCATTTCTCTGTTTCTAGGCAAAGAAAAGGCAGTGGCTATACTTCTGTACACAGAACCAGGTGAGAACTGATAGAAAAGTTGACACCATTTAATAAATATTGCCAAAACTCTAGCTAAACACCATTTCAATTGCGTGGATAAGAGCAAACACGTAGACTACATAGGTCTGATCCATACTTCTGCTACTTCCTCTTTGGCAACATTCAGTCATCTTTCCAATACTTTTCATTTAAAAGTGAAGTGTAATAGTTAACTACCTGATGGAATTAGTGCACACAATATATGTATAGCTTTGTTCAGAACAGGTAAATATTCATTATTTTTACTGAGAAATAAAGCTCTCATTACATCACAATTTGTTATATAAGAATTTTTTAGTGCCTGGATTAGATAATGTTCTGTGTTTAAGGAGGCAAGTTCAATGAGGAAATGATTTTGTGCCCTGAGTTGTGTGCCTAGTTCTGAAATATCACTATTAACCTGTATTTCTTAATTATACATTATATTTTAAATGAGCTGCACAAATACAATACCACTATTAACCTGTATTTCTTAATTATACATTATATTTTAAATGAGCTGCACAAATACAATACCTTAATCAAGAGCAGAAATTTACATATAACAAAATTGGTCTAAAATTTGTATCAATAGGCTAAGATCCATACCAATGCAAAACATTTGTATCTGTAGCACATTTATAAACAATATTTGGAAATTTGGGCATAGTTATCTCCAAACTACTTCCTGCTGTTTATTGGGCAAAGTAAGTTTTGGGGTGTCCACGGAGACCTTGCAGGTGGCCTTGGTCTGTCAAACCACATTAGTCTGGAAGAAATCTACAGGTTTTCATCCTCTGTGGAAACAAAAGAAGAACCTCATTTCCAAAGCAACAAAACCCTTAGACCCAAATTTTGAAGTCAAGATACCTTTAAAATATACACATTGGTTTAGCTTAACAGTCCATTCAATGAAATGTCTCTCTACTTAGCTCCTTCACAGTCAAAAAATTCAAAGAAAAACCAATAATATACATAATCCAGACTCTCTGTGTATATTCCATCTTTACATGGCTTATTTTTCTTTTCTCCTTTAATCTATGACTGCCTATACTGTGTCTCTTTAATGACACTGTTTTATTTTTTAAAAACTATTTCTATTTATAACTGTTCTCTTTTTCTTCTCTTTCTCAAGTCTATGTACATTTTTTCAAAAACACTGTGACTCATTCAGAGCTTTATTTCTATTTGAATCTGTCTTTATTGCATATCTGTAATTATTTTCTGACCAGAAGTGCCCCCCCCTCCTAGGACCAACTCTCCAGTCCTGCCTGCTTGCTCCACCCACTCCAACATGGTGAAAGCATGTTTACTTTCTGAGAGCCATTTTCTCTGCCCCAGACCCATGGTCATACCAGGCCTGTGTCACCATTAAGCAGTTTTTAACAGACTGCTCACAAACTCCATTTAAGTGTTTGGCCTCCTGAAAGAGTCAGAATTCATGCTAGCAACATGAACTAGGAAGCTACCATTTCAAAACTGCATGTTTTTTTTCTTGTTTTGCTGCTGCTGAATTGGGAAAACCACTCTTAAAGGAGCTGTGGCCAGCAACAGAGACCATCTGGAAAATAAAATGCAGCTAAGCTTTATTTTTTAGTTTCTAGAATTCCTTTCCAAGTCCTCTCAGGTTTTACGCAGATTTAGCTAGCACACATTGGAGCATCAATCTGTTGGGGTAGGCTGTTTGTTCATTTCCCAGCTGCCCAGACTCCTGAAATAATTACACAAAAATCTGTATTAACTACAATACTGCTTGTCCAATAGCTTAAGCATATTTCTGGCTAACTCTTATAGCTTAGATTAACCTTTTTCTATTAATCTGTGTATCACCATGTGACTGTGGCTTACTGGCAAGGTTCTGGTGTGTCTGTCTCCAGTGGTGGCTACATTGTTTCTTTTTGACTCTGCCTTCTTTCTTCCAGCATTCAGTTTAGTTTTCCTTCCTAGCTCTTTTCTGCTAAGCCACTAGCAGAAATATTATTATTATTCATTAACCAATAAAAGTGGCATATATACAGAAGGACTTCCCACACCAACCTCCTAGTATTTGTGAGAACTGAACATGACTAAATCATGAATATCACTTAGAACAAGACTTGGCATATCATAAGTGCCTAGTGGAGGCTGGCTGCAATATCACCTTGGGTTCTCATTGAAGAGTAATTTCAAAATGATCCTATAAGCACTGCCATCTGGGTATGTGGGATCTATTCTCTGTTTTTGCTTTAGTTGGAGTGTCTGTCTGAAACTGTGTACAAAGCATTATAGACCAATGGTTCCTAAATGGCTTGTTATGTGCACAGTAGTACTCTGTGCTTGGAGCATGAGTTTCCTCTCCTTACTCTCGACTCTGACATGGTGTAGGAACCAGGACACAGCAACATATATGTTCCAACATTGTAACAAAGTTTGTAATCAGCACTTGAGTGAGTTTGTCCCCACTCTACTGAAGGAGCTTCTGCTCCTTCTCTTCCCTGGCCTTCTCTCCTTTTTCTCCTTAACTGTTTTCATCATTATTGTTTTCTTACTTTGCTTCACTCTTTTCATATCACTCTTTTTCTTGTTTTTTGTTTGTTTGCTTGCTTCATTTCAAATGGACAGCCTGGGGCTGGTTTCCACCAAGCTAAGTCAATTGTTATATGCTTACAGAAAATTTCACTGAATAGGAAGACAGGCACAGTGATACCTCACAGAAAAAAGTTGCACATATAACTCCCCCAGAGCTAATTAGTAAATCATAAAGTAAAAGCAAGCATGTGCTAATACATCACTTCAGGTTCTATCCCGCTTATAAGAAGAAAAGTAGTGCATGATGATTTTTGGAGCTTGTCCATGTCGAACTTATGTCGACGACAAGGCATATTCTTCCCTATGAATATTGTACACAACTAGATACAGGGTAACAGTTCTTAACAGTTCAACATAAAACTAATGCTGGCCCTTAGCTTCAAATTAGCCAGGCACTCAGAGAATGATGTTATAGTTACCATTCCATACTCCTACTCCATTCTTACTGCATCTACATTCCTGAGAATTAGGCAAGAAAACCAAGTTGCAAGTATGTAACAACTTACACTAACTAAATATAGTATCCAGTTGGGACCTTCTACAGAGAGCTTCAAGGAAAGTAGCAATCTTGCAAAATCCAGATTTTAAAAAAATATACCAGTCAAGTCAAGCCATACACTTGAAAATATTTAAAACCCAAATCATATATTTAATTTTCTTTCTGTACAATACAGTTATTTGGTAGCATTCAAATATCAATGCCCTGGACCTGAATTATAATATTATAATTTAATTTGTATGACTTGGAGCATTTCAGGTGATTCTTGAATTAGGTATCTGGGAGTATGTTTTGATATAGATGAATCAAATTCACTTAACAATTGACATCTCTTTAAGATATTAAGCAATATATATGAGTATAGATTATGTCTAAAAATAAAATGAAGCAAACAACTTCAAGAGCACCTTCATCTCTATTTCTTTTATATTTTCAGGA
Organism: Microtus ochrogaster; assembly: GCF_000317375.1. Lineage (NCBI taxonomy): Eukaryota > Metazoa > Chordata > Mammalia > Rodentia > Cricetidae > Microtus > Microtus ochrogaster. The sequence goes on from NC_022021.1 coordinate 24,093,911, forward strand.
AAACAAAATATTAGTCTAAATTTTTTTCTTAATTGTCAGGATTCTCTTTTGCAATTTGATAGGGTGTATGATCTTGTCTAAATTCTCCTGGAGTGTTATAACACATAGCACCTCAAAGATGTTCCAAATGAATCAGTGTCAATATGAGGGATCAATGTGAAAAAGAAGTAAAACTGACATTGAACTCTTTTTCTTGGTGCAATAAGAGAAAAAGTCACAGGAGTCACAAGTTCACTCTACTCTGTTGGATGATGATTTGCTCTTTTGGCTTTTGTAGATCCCACCACTCAGCTCCCAAATAAATCACTTATGGAAACTTATTCTTACTTACTAATACCTAGCATTACCTTGTTTAGTTTCTTACCAGATTTCCTTAAATTATCTCAAGTACCTTTTGCCTCTGGGCTTTTTCCTTTTCTTACTTCTGTATATATTACTTTCATGCTTTTTTCCCCTAATTTTTAAAAAATCTTTTTTTTAAATCTCATTTTAATACCAACCCCAGTTTCCACTACTTCCTTTCCTCCCACTTTCTCCACTTCCCCCTGCCTCACCCCAATCCACTCCTCAGAGAGGGTAAAGCTTCCCATGGGAAGTCACCAAACTCTAGCACATCAATTTGAGGCAGGACCAAGCAGCCCTCCCCACTATATCTAGGCTATGCAACGTATCCCTCCAAAAAGCATGGGTTCCAAAAAGCCAGTATAAGCAGTATAGATGAAGCCTGGTCTCACTGCCAGTGGCCTCATAGTCTGCCCCAGCCATACAACTGCCTCAGCCATACAACATTCAGAGAACCTAGTTTGGTCCTATGCTGGTTCTTCTGCTGTCAGGCCAGAGTCAGTGGGCTCCCGTTAGCTCAGGGAGCTCCCATTAGCTTGTTTAAGTGGTCTTGACCTCTTTGCTCATATTCTCACTCCTCCCTATCTTCAACTGGACTTTGGGAAGTCAGGCCAATGCTCCACTGTGAGTCTGTTCATCTGCTTCCATCAATTGCTTGATGAAGGTTATATCGTGACATTTAATAGTCATCAATAGGGCATCAATAGGGCAAGGCCAATTCAGGCCCCCTCTTCAAAATCACTTAGGGTCTTAGCTAGGGTCATCCTTGTGTATTTCTGGGAATTTCTCTAATGCTATTTTTCTTGCTAGGCCCATAATGGCTCCTCCATCTCAATCATCCCCATCTCTCAAGTTCTCTTACCCACCTCCCCTTCGCCCCTCCTCTTTCCCTTCCACCCTCCCTTCTTCCCCCATGCTAATACTCCCAATTTTCTGAATCCAATTTTTTTTACCTTGTCTATTTCCCCTTCCCAGGGGGATCTATGTATGGTTCTCTTAGGGTTCTCCTTGTTACCTAGTTTCTCTAGGGTCATGGACTATAGGTTGTAGTCCTTTGCTTTATGTCTAATATCCACTGAGCATATACCATGTTCCTCTTTCAGATTGGTACTATAGGACAATGGTCTTGTATCCTGTAAGGTTTGTCACTTTTTTTGGTTTGATAAAATGCTGATTGACTGGTAGCCAGGCAGGAAGTATACGTGGGGTGACAAGAATAGGAGAATTCTGGGAAGATGAAAGACTTACTCTACAGTCATCACCCAGATGCAAAGGAAGCAAGATGAGAATGCCTCACTGATAAAAAGATACCAAGCCACATGGCTAACACAGACAAGATTTTGGGTTAATTTAAGATGTAAGAGTTAGTTAATAAGAAGCCTGAGCTAATAGGCTAGCCAGTTTATAATTAATGTGGGCCTCTGTGTGTTTCCTTAGTATTGAATGACTGCAGGATCAGGTGGGACAAAACCTCTGTCATGAGGTTAGGGTTTTTTTTTCTAGTTCCATCCACTTGCCTGCCAATTTCAAGATGCATTTTTTTAACTACTGAGTAGTATTCCATAGTGTAAATATACCACATTTTCTTTATGTATTCTTCAATTGAGGGTTACCTAGGCTCTTTTCAGTTCTGACTATTGCAAATAGTGCTGCTATGAACATAGTTGAGCAAATGTCCTTGTAGTATGATTACGGATCCTTTGGGCATATGATCAGGAATTGGTATTGTTGCATCTTGAGGTTGGTTGATTTTGAATTTTGTGAGAAACCACTATACTGACTTCCAAAGTGGTTGGAAAAGTTTGTACTCCCACCAGCAATGGAGGAGTGTTTCCCTTAGTCTGTGTATTCTCCATCATAAGATATTATTGGCATTTTTGATCTTAGCCATTATAACTCATGTAAGATGGTATCTCAGTTTATTTTGAATTGTGTTTCCTTGATGTTTAAAGATGCCGAACCATTCCTTAAGTGTCTTTCAGCAATTTGAGATTTTTCTGTTGAGAATTCTCTGTTTAGCTCTGTACCCCATTTTTTAATTGGAGTATTTGGTATTTGATATCTAGTTTCTTGAGTTCTTTATATATTATGGAGATCAGTCCTCTGTCTGAGGTAGGGTTGGTGAAGGGTGAAGACCTTTTCCCATTCAATAGGCTGTCTTTTTGTTTACTGACTGTGTTCTTTGCATTACAGAAGCTTTTTAGTTTCAGGAGTTCCATTTATTTATTGTTTCTCTCAGTATCTGTACTACTTGTGTTATATTTAGTGAATAATCTCCTATGCCAATGCATTCAAGGCTATTTCCCACTCTCTTTTCTATGAGGTCCAGAGTGTCCAGATTTATAATGAGATCTTTGATTCATGTGAATTTGAGTTTTGTATATGGGGCTATGGATCTCTTTGCTTTGTTCTACATGTCCAGTTATGCCAGCACCATTTGTTGAAGATGCTTTCTTTTTTTTCTTTGTATAATTTAAGCTTCTTTGTCAAAAACCAAGTATTCATAACTGTGTGTATTACCATTCAAATCTTTGATTCAATTCCATTGATCCTCTGATCTGTTTTTAGGCCAATACAAAGCTGTTTTCATTTCAGTGGCCTTATACTACTGATTGATATCAGTGATGATGATGTCTCTGGAAGTTCATTTGTTATACAGGATTGCTTTAGCTGTTCCGGGTTTTTGTCTTTCCATTTGAAGTTGAGTATCATTCTTTGGAGGTCTATGAAAAATTGTGTTGGTATTTTGATTGGGATTGCATTGAATCTGTAGATCACTTTTGGTAGTATTGCCATTTATAGTATGTTGATCCTATCTATCCAAGAGCATTGAAGATCTTTCCATTTTCTTATATCTTCTTCAGTTTCTTTCTTCAATGACTTAAAGTTCTTGTCCAATTGGTTTTTCACTTTGTTGATTAGGCATTTTTTGTTATTTGTGGCTATTGTAAATGGTCATTTTTCTCTGATTTCTTTCTCAGCCTCTTCATCATTTGTATATAAGAGGACTATTTTTTAGTTGATCTTGTATCCTGCCACCTTACTGAAGGTGTTTATCAGCTGTAGGAGTTCCCTCATCGAAGTTTGAATCCTTCTTTTCCAGTTTGTATCTCCTTGATCTCCTTTTGTTGTCTCATTGCTATAGCTAGAACTCTTAGTACTATGCTGAATAAAAATGGAAAGTGTGGACAGTATTGTCTTTTATCTGATTTTAGTGGAATTACTTTAAGTTTCTCTCCATTTAATTTGATGTTGGGTATCAGCTTGCTGTGTTTTACTTTTATTATGTTTAGAAACATTTCTTGTATCCCTGATCTCTTCAAGACCTTTATCATGAAGAGATGCTTAATTTTGTCAAATGCTATTTTAGCCTCAAATGAGATAAACATGTGTTTTTTACCTCTCAGTTTATTTATATGGAGGATTACATTGATAGACTTTCATATGGTGAACCATCCTTCTATATCTTGGATGAGCCAACATGATCATGATGGATGATATTGTTTTTATGTTTTATGTGTTTTTGTGGATTCAGTTTGCCAGTATTTTATTGAGTATTTTTGCATCAATGTCCATGAGAGAGATTGGTCTGTAATTCTCTTTCTTGGTTGAGTCTTTGTGTGTTTTTTGGCATCAGGGTAAATATAGCCTCATAAAAGAGTGTGGCAATATTCCTTTTGTTTCTATTGTGTGGAACAGTTTGAGGAGTATAGGTATTAGCCCTTCTTTGAAATTCTGGTAAAATTCTGCACTGAAACCATTGGTCCCTAGGCTTTTGGGGATGGGGGGTCTGGGAGACTTTTGATAACAAGTTCTATGTTATTTGTCTATTTAAATTGTTCATCTGGTCCTGATTTAATTTTGCTATGTGGTACCTATCCAGAAAATTTTCCATTTCTTTTAGATCTTCTGATTTTGTGGAGTACATGTTTTTGAAGCATAACAATGATTTTCTGGATTTCCTCAGTGACAATGGTTATGTTTCCCTTTTCAGTTCTGATTTTGTTAATTTGGATGTTCTCTCACTACCTTTTGATTTGTTTGGATAAGGGTTAGTCTATCTTGTTGATTTTCTCCAACAACCAGCTCTTTGTTTCATTGATTCTTTGTTTCTATTTTGTTGATTTTAGCCCATAATTTTTTCCTCTTTTCTACTTCTCTTGTTTGAGTTTTCTTCTTTTTGTGCTAGGTGTTTTGTTAAGTCACTAGGGTGAGATTTCTCCACTTTCTTTTTATGGGCACTCAGTGCTATAAACTTTCCTCTTAACACTACTTGCATGGTGTTCCATAGGTTTGGATATGTTGTACATTGACTTTCATTGAATTCTAGGAAGTCTTTGATTTTTTTCTTTATTTCTTCCTGACCCAAGGGTGATTCAAATGATCACTGTTCAATAGTCATGCATTTGTAGGCTTTCTGCAATTAGTGCTTTTGTTGAATTCTAACTTTCAGTCATGGCGATTTGACATGATACTTGGGGTTATTCCAATTTTTTTTATATCTGTTGAGGTTTGCTTTGTTACCAAGTATGTGTTCAATTTTAGAGAAGGTTCCATGAGATGCTGAGATGAAGGTATATTCATTTGTGTTTAGATGAAATATTATGTAGATGTCTATTAAATCCATTTGAGTCATGACATCTGTTAGTTTTCTTAATTCTCTGTTAAGATTTTATCTGGTTGACCTGTCTGTTATGGACAGGGGGATATTGAAGTCTCCTACTATTATTGTGTGGGGTTTGATGCGTGCTTTAAGCTGTAGTAATGTTTCTTATACATAGGTGTTAGGAAAAATCCTAAGATGAGCTGCTCCATTGGCGCAAAGAAATCCAATTAGACCAGATTAAAACACATCAAATGCCCATGCTTTATAGACAGTGGTTCCAGGTGGCCAAAGGCATGGCAGGGGAAAGACAGAGCACACATGCAAATCTAAAACACATATTCTTCTTTCCAGTGCAATCCTAAATAGCCTGGTGTCAGGACTTGGCAGGCTGGGAGTTAGAGTCCAAGCACCTGGCAGGTTGAAAATTCGAGTCCAGAGGTGAAGACCGGCCCAAGGCAACTCCCAGGGGGAGGGGACTTGAGATGAAGCATTCTGCTCCATTGGGGTTCCATTGGTGCCCCTAGGATGGGTGCCAGGGACTGGGGTGATGCTTCCAATTATCCCAGACTCTTGGATATAGGGGTATCATTTTTGACTAAACATTCCAGAGTTTTTGGATATAGGGGCATCTGTTCAAGTCTGGCTACTTCCTGTGGGCATGGGGCAGTATGGGAAAGAGGGGGGAAGCTGGGAGTTGGAATTCATGCTCAGCAAGAGGTACAACTGGAGTGACATCTGATTTGCTGTCATTTTGGAGTCCTTAGGCAGTTGCTTTTTGAAGGAAATGAAAAGGCAGATAGCTAGGATTAAAAAATATTGTTATTACTGGTCCTATGCATTAACTGCCAGAAATACTGGAACAGGGAAGTGCCCTGGTTGGATAGGTTAAGCTTGGGTGTATCAGATACAACCAGATTTTAGTCAGCAGGTGTACTTGAACCAGAAGAGTTGGTACCAATGGTGAAGTCCTGGAGTGATAGAGGAGGGTCATCTGTCTATGTGTTACTCTCATTCGTCAAATAAAGAGACTGCTTTGGCCGTTGATAGGACAGCATCTTAGATAGGTGAGGTAGACAGAACAGAATGTTTTGAAGAAGGGAAGTGAGGCAGTTACCATACCTCTCCTCTCTGAGACAGACGCAGGTTAAGATCTTTCCTGGTAAGCCACCACCTCATGGTGCTACACAGATTACTAAATATGGGTTAAAGCAAGATGTGAGAATTAGCCAATAAGAGGCTGAAACTAATGGGCCAGGCAGTGTTTAAAAGAATACAGTTGTGTGTTGTTGTTTCGGGTAAAGCTAGCCGGGAGCCAGGCCACAGCCCATGGCTCTTATCACTACACTTTAGAGCTTTGTAGGTTGGTCTTGGCCCTACAAAGTGACCTGTACAATATGCTCAAAACTAGCTATGGTTAGCAAAAGGCTCTGGAGACTTTTTTTAACCAGACTTGATTTTGATACAGTAGTAGAACTTTCCCAGGAACTTGTGAGAGAACTGGAACAGATATACATCTTGGTGTCATAGAAAAATGCTATTGCTTTAGGTTAAGACAATTAAATAAATTTGGAACCCTGGATCTCTGAAGACATACCTGAAACCTGTTAATCCTGGACTATGAAGTCTGTACCTTATGCTGCCAGATGCCCTTAGACAGATAAGGAAGGTATAAATGAGCAAAATGAGACAGTTTTTAGCTACGCAGGAATCCCAAATCCTCTCCTTGTCCTTGGAGAACACCAGTCTTAAAATAATGATTGCCATTGGCTGTTGAGTACAAGAGGCCCAAAGATTTTTTTTCTGTGGGAAGAAGATTTAATCTATCTGGCTTGGCAGGTTAAGCAGAACAATTCCCTGGGTGAAAAAGCATGTGGGTTGCTTTGTCAAACCCAGAGACAAGGCATGGAGGTGTAAGGTCTTCTGTCTTCTTGGAGAAGGTAAGGGTGCTGCAAAATCTGCATATCTCTGTGTTAGAAGCTATTGTTGTTAAAATACCATGATGTCAGATCTGTAAAGGCACTTGAGAACAGGGTGCCATTAGCTGTTATTTTAAACTTGACATAGAAGCTAAATTTATATGTGTATTTCATTTAATTAATTTCAGTTTATTATTGCTAGTAAATGTTAGGAATATTCTCCTAATGTGAGTTCCCTACCAACGCAAAATTCCTAATCAAGCCAAATCAAAACAAGCAAATTAAGAAATATCCAGGTTTAATGGGAGGCCTGTGCTCTTGGGAGGCCCCAAGGGGAAACCAGGGGGAACCGGCTTAAGCTGCACAAACATGACCACTGGAAGGAAGGAAAAGGGACCATGTGTCCCTTTAGGGGGCTCATTTAAATACCCTGGAAAGTGGTCCTTACCCCACCCTTAGGGAGGGGTCAGGACCTGGCCTGTTGGGATTTGGAGTCCAGACCAGGCCTGGGGACTGGGATTGATGTGAGGAGCTGGGGCCTATGCTCCCACTTGACATTCCAGACTCTTTGGATATAGGGATGACAAAAATTGGAGTGGTAATTATGACAAACATTTAGGCTCTCTTTGGAAAAAAAGGCATAGACTCAAATCTGGCTACTTCCTGTGGGCTTGAGGCAGTGTGAGGAAAGGGAGAGCTAGGTGTCCATATTCAGTGAGAGATGTAGCTAAAAAGGCATCCTATGTATTGTCATCCCAGAGACAGAAGGCATCTGTTCCTTGGGGGAGGTGAGAAGGCAGGTGTCTAGGAAAAAAATTGTTATCAACAAAGATGAATGTATCAGAATGAGGAGCAGGTAGGCCCTTCATTGTGGCATCCTGGAAAACTGGAGGGTGGAAGATCCTGTCTGCTGGCCAGACCAAGTATCTTGAGTAGGCACCTGCTTGAGCCTGGAGAGATGGTACCACCATGGGTGTCCCAAGAGCTTGGCAGCAGAGAGGGTGGTGAGGATTACCATGGGAGGTCCTGTCCATTGAGGTTCAAGAGACCTAGCAGTTAACTGCTTGAGGAGTACTCTGTCCCTTGGGGAGAGTAGGGCTGTTTAGGAGCATTAGGGTCCACTGGTATGGTGGCAGGAAGACAACTGTCAGTGGAGAAGGGACCTTAAAAGGGAGACGTAGGGTAGTTACTCAACCAATGGAAGAGTTTGAACTGGGAGGTGATGGTTAAGGAGAAAGGGCCTGCCATAAAGAAACTCAAAAGTGCTCAGGCCCATAGGGGAACATGGGGTGGCCCTGAGAGGATTCAGGGCAATGGGGAGAAGGGAGGGCCAAGATAACCTGAATTCAATGGAGAGCTTGGTTAGTTGTTGTTTGATGAGTCCCATTGCCCAAGAGATGTTGAGAGCTCTGACATGAACCATGACTCTGAGCCATCACACTTGCTGTTTCCCTGGAAACTGGAAGTGCTTCTATCAATCTTTTAAAACCATCCACAAGTGTTATGAGGTAACAGAGATTTTTATGAGTAGGCATATGGGTGAAATTAACCTGACAATCTTTGCCTGGTTGGTGTCCATGAAGCTGGTGTATGTGGAGAGCTCCTTGTGGGTTGGCCTGGGCACATGTCTGACAGGAGGAGTGAACCTGTAAAATATTATCTCGGAGATGGATGGGGTTAAAAGGGGCTCCAAGAAGTGGAACAGAGCTTTGGGGAAGTGATTAAGGATATCTCCACTCAGTAAAGGTGCTGGGCAAGCAGGTATGGCTAAGAAAGAAGATGAGAAAAAATTGTCCTGCAAGCATGCAAGGCAGTGACAAAATTTTAAGTGGGGAGGAACCAGGCCCATCTACCACCACAGCTGAAATTGGTGAGGGAAACATAAGGCCCAAGTGAGAATACTTACCTGCTACCTGCAGCTTCACCATAGGCTTGGATAGGATTATGGGGTAAATCAAGTCTAGGCAGCGACAATCCTCTGCAAGGCTGAGACATTTGAGGGCTGGTACAGTTTTACTTGCTGATGGTGATTATGCTGGACCTTTGTAGCTTGGCATAGAGGACAAGCCCGCATGAGGGCATTGTGATTTCCAGTGTCTGATGTAGGAGGGTCACCTGTCTATATGTTACTTTCATTGGTTAATAAAGAGACTGCCTTGGCCTTTTAGGGCAGAAAATTAGGTGGGTGGAGTAGACAGAACAAAATGCTGGAAAGAAGGGAAGTGAGTCAGATGCCATGCTTCTTCTACCCAGGCCTGCTCACCTAGTCACTACAAGTATCCAGGTTGCTGGCAGATAAGATGATGGAGCAGGGTCATTTGTCTATGTGTTACTTTCATTGGTTAATAAAGAAACTTTGCCATTAGCCATGGCCTTTGATAGGACAGAAAATTAGGTAGGCAGAGTAAACAGAACTGAATGATGGGAGGAAGAAGGCAGTGAGGCAGTTGCCATAGCTCTCCTCTCCGAGATGGATACAGGATAAGAATATTCCCAGGAAGACACCACCTTGTGGTGCTACACTCATTAGAAATAGATTAATCAAGATGTGAGAGTTAGCCAGTAAGAGGATAGAGCTAATGGGCAAAGCAGTGATGTGGGAGTGTCATATATCAATCTGTTGATTTCATTGGTTAAGGAATAAAGAAACTGCCTAGGCCCCTTGCCCTTAGGTGGGTGGAGAAAACAGAACAGAAGGCTGGGAGAAAGAAGCTGAGTCAGTGAGTCGCCATGATTGTCCCACTACAGACTGACGCAGGTTAAGATATTTCCTGGTAAGCCAGCTCGTGGGCTACAAAGATTAATAGAAATGGGTTAGATCAATATGTAAGAGCTAGCCAATAAGAGGCTGGAACTAATGGGGCCAGGCAGCGTTTAAAAGAATACAGTTTCCGTGTAATTATTTCGGGTATAAAGCTAGCGGTGCAGGCGGCCGGGTGCCGGGGACGCAGCCCAGCCGCTCTTATTTCAACAAAGCAGTGTTTAAAAGAATACAATTGGTGTGTTGTTATTTTGGGGCATAAGCTAGCCAGTCAGATGAGCCAGGCAGGAACACAGCCTGCCGCTCCTTCTACAATAAGGCATAACCTCGGAGCAGGTGTAGTGCAATATCGTGCCATGTGACCATTAGGCCACACTTGAAACAGTTTGCTTGCTGAGGTTTACCAGGATAGAGCCCTGTGTCTGGTTTCCCTTGTCCCCATTTCTGCAACTTTAGGGCAGCTGCTAAGGCCTGGGCCTATAGACTGTTGTAGCTTTGTCTGTTGGAAAGACTCAGCTGATTTCTCTTGGGCATTAAAACTTTAAAGGCCATTTTCACCAATTCTCATATAGGAGTTTGGGGACCCTCCTCAACCTTTGTTAATTCTTTCCTAATATCTGGTACTGACTGAGGAAAAAATGGGTAAGCAGAAGGATTAGATAAAAAGGAACCTAGCTGCCTTCTTATCTGAGAGAGATCTGGAAGAGAAAAAGGAACCTTTTATAGTGCCATTAGCTCCAGCAACCTCCTAGAGTGGGCAGAGAAGGGCGGAGCTATAGTGAGAACTGGTAGGAGAGGAGACTGGAGAGGATTGGGAGGGGTTAGCCCAGTGTGCAGAGGGGTCCAAGGTTGGAGAGTTGAGGTAGGAGGGGGAGGAGAAGGTGGGTGAGGTGAAAGTTGACCTTGAGGCTCTGGATTAAGAAGGGAGGGGTAGAGGAGGAAGGGGGAGGAATGTGAAGAATGTTGCTCCACAGGAGGGGGTTGGGTAGTGTGGGCTTGAGGAAGTCTGGGAGGGGCCAGTGCCTCTGGGTGCAAGGTCCAACTGAAGTTGGGGGGAGGGGGTCCCAATTTCAAGATTGCCGGGAATTTGGAGGCATTATAGCTTTAGCAACCAAGATTGGTGCTGCGAGACACTGGCTACTGAGGAAAGGAGCTCAGAACCCAAAACCTGTGGACATATGTAAGCTCTGTCCTTTTGTCCTAATGGCAACAAATATTTTTTAGGACCCGGAGGACAGTAAGCTCAAGGCTTAGTACATAGGAAAATTAGCCGTTTGGGACAGATTGTATCAGACAGACTCAATTTAAAAGGATTTTTGTAAGAGGCATTACAGGGGCAACAGTAGATCTGATTTTGAACTGCAAGTGTCCATTTTAAAGTCTATGCTCAATCACGTGAGCTAAGTCCACTCTAGCACATCCACCAAAATGGCTCCTTGTTGCGGGATCTCCTTCAGCCAATAGCTGCTGAGATACAAGCCCATTGGCGCATGGTCTCTCTCTCTTTAAAAAAGCTGCCACTGCCCTCTGCTCGCTCCCTGGCTTCTGGCTCTGCTTCTGGCAACTCGGCTCTCTTCCTGATTGCACAGAGGGCTGTTGTCTGGGATGGTGATCTGTAAGTTTTTCCTTTTAAATAAATAACCATTCTATTAATCATAATTCCAAACTGGTGTGGGATTGTTTGTGATTTAAGCCTTCAGATCTTAGGTCCAAATGGGGCCATGGAGATTGAATGCCTTATCTCCCAAAACAAACATATCTCCACCTCAGTCAAGCCCAGTCCCTCAGGTCTGACTGCCACTGGGAATTGATCCCCTGGCATGAGCTCACGACTTCAGCAGGAATCCAAACAATGACAAAAATAAGTATGAATGGGTCCACCCAAAACCCTATAGCATAGACAAAAAAAGGGACTCACCAAGACACAGCCACTGTTGCCTAGGATCCCATTTTAAGCATGGTGTAGAGAACTCAAATTGTAGTCTAGGGGGGCTTTCAACATGTGGCCAGCCACGTGGAAAGGTTTGCCCTAGCTCAGTGGGACCTCCAAAATGTTAGGAATATTTTCCTAATGCGAGCTCCCTGCCAATGCAAAATTCCCAATCAAGCCAAATCAAAACAAGCCAAATTAAGAAATATCCAGGTTTAATGGGAGTTCTGCAGTCTTGGGTGGCCCATAGAGGGAAATGGCTTAAGTCACACAAATGCAACCACCTGGAGAAAGAAAAAGGAACATGTGTTCCTCTTTTGGGGACTCATTTAAATACCCTGGGGAGTGGTCCTAACCCCACCCCCTGGGAGGGGTCAAGACTTGGCTTGCTGGGATTTGGAGTCTAGACCAGGCATAGGGGCTGGGATAGATGCAAGGGGCTGGGGCCTATGCTCCCAACTTGACAGTAAATATAAAAAAGATTATAAGGAATATTTTGAGTACATCATGAAAACACAATTACACAGAGTACATTACAAAAACACATTTACACATGCCCACATAGTGTGGCCACATCATTGTAACAGAGAGACAAACAAAACCATTTTTAGAAACCTGTGTTTGTGACAAACTTAAAAATCTCAATGTAGTTTGGTGGCAGAAGCCAGGAGAGTGGAAGGAAGGGGGAAACAGATGTTTGTTTTTAATCCTAGAGCTTCTACATCTAGAAATGTGCTACAGAGATAGAAAAGACAAGACTGATCATTGTTCTGTTAAAAGGCCGAGGGAGTGGGCCCTTTTGAGCTGGTAGTTGGGGCAGGAAAAGAGTGCTGGTCATGAATGAGCAGACAAAGAGAAGCTGGAAAGGGGGCAGCAGTTGTGAATGAGTAAAGAGAGAGATGGGGAGGCAAGAGTGCACATATAAAAAAACATGGACTCTTTGTTAATTTAGGTTAGATAGTCCCAATTTAAAGGATCCAATCAATAGATGGCTACTCTTGTATTTGGAGAATAGATGTTCAGGATTGAGACTTTATCATGATGGATTTTTCCTATGATGAGTATGAAGTGTGTCCTTCTCCAACTCTTCTGATTGATGTTGGTTTGAAGTATATTTTGTTAGATATTAAGATAGCTACCCTAGCTTGTTTCTTAGGTCCATTTGATCGGAAAATCTTTTCCCAATTCTTTTCTCTGAGATAATGTTGCTTGTTGAGGTTGATATGTATACAGCAGAATACATATTTCTTGTTTCTTATACACAGCAGAAGGATGGATCCTGTTTTCATACCCATTCTGTTAGCCTGTGCCTTTTTATAGTGGAGTTGGGTTCATTAATATTAAAAGATATTGATCAGCAGTGTAAGCATTCTTGTCATTTTTCAGTGGTAGTATTTATATGTCTCCCTTTTGGGGGTTTTGTTGATATGATTTTATCTGTTACCTGCATTTTTGTGGGTGCAGCTAGTTTCTTTTGGTTAGAGTTTTCCTTTTAGCACTTTGTGTAAGGCTGAGTTTGTAGATAGGTGTTGAATTCTGCTTTTGTCATGGAATATCATGTTTACTTCATTGATGGTGATTAAAAGCTTTGCTGGGTATAGTAAGTAGTCTGTCTAGGCTTGCATCCATGCTCTCTTAGTGTGTATAGCACATCTGCCCAGGACCTTCTGGTTTTCTGGGTTTTCATTGAGAAGACAGGTGTAAGTCTGATATGTCTACCTTTATATGTTACTTGGTCTTTTTCTTTGTAGCTCTTAATATTCTTTATTCTGTATATTTAGTGTTTTAATATGTGGCAAGGTACTTTTTTTTTTGGTCTAGTGTATTTGGTGTTCTGTAAGCTTCTTGTACCATCATAGGCACATTTTTCTTTAGGTTGGGAAAGTTTTCTTCTACGATTTGTTGAATATATTTTATTTGCCTTTGAGCTGGACCTTATATCCTTCTATCCCTATTCTTAAGTTTGGTCTTTTCATGGTGTGGTGTAGGAGGTCCTTCTGTTTATGTATTGCTTTCATTGGTTAATCAATAAAGAAACTGCTTGCCTTGACAGGGCAGTAGGTAGAGAAGACAGAACTGAACTCTGGAAGGAAGGAAGCAGAGTCAGAGAGCTGCCATTGAGCCCAGGTCAGACATTCTGAATCTTTCTCAGTAAGCCATGGCCTCATGGTGATACACAGATTAATAGAAATGGGTTAAATCAAGATGTGAGAACTAAGCAATAAGAGGCTAGTGCTAATGGGCCAAGCAGAAATTTAATTAATACAGTTTCTGTGTGGTTATTTTGGGTGTAAGCTAGTCAGGCAGCCAGAACAAACAAAGGGCCCCTCTCCTGCAACAATGGTGTCTCAGATTTCCTGGATATTTTGTATCAAGTATTGGTTAGATTTAACATTTTCTTTGTTGGATGAATCTATTTCCTTTACCATATCTGCAACTCCTGAGAATCTTTCTTCCAACTCTTGTTATCTGTTGGTTATGCTTGTATCTGTAGTTCCCTTTTGTTTACCCAGATTTTCCATATCCAGAATTCACTCAGTTTGTGTTTTCTTTATTGACTCTATTTCAATTTTCAAGTCGTGAACTGTTTTGCTTCACCTGTTTGATTGTTTTTTCTTAGTTTTCTTTAAAAGATTTATTGATTTTTTCCAATTTTTTGTGTTTTATCCTCCATTTTTTAAAGAAAATATTTTACTTCCTCCTTAAGGGTTCTAATATCCTTACAAAGTTATATTTAAGGATGTTTTCTTCTGCTTCTTCAGGGTTATAATGTTCATGTCTTCCTTTTGTAAGACCACTAGGTTCAGGTTTTGCCATATTGCTCTTTAGGTTGTTGAATATATTCTTGCATCGGTGGCTACCCTTCTCTTCCTCCAAGAGGTGCAGATGGGGCCTGTGCTCATGGGGTCTCTCTTTCTTCAATTGGTGCCAGTGGGACCTGTAGCTTATGTGGTCACTCTTCCTCTTGATGAAGGCACTTGATGATAGTGCCTCTGGTATTCACTGATGCAGCTCTTGGTGCTCTCTCCAGGTACAGTCATGGCCAAAGCTGCAGTGGTTGTAGGTGCAGTGGAGTTGGTTGCAAGTAAGGGGAGGCTTCTCCAGGGTCTCTGGGATTGGATGATTGGGTGTGGGGCATGGTATGTTCTTCTGTGGGCTAGGGTCTGGAGAGCAAGGACATTCAGTTGGGATCCCAGACATTCCCTTCTCCAAGGGCAGCAGGCCAAGACTCCAGTGGTCTGAGATGAGGTGGGGAATGGCTGCTTACATTCATTATTACTACATGGCTGGCTGGGTGGCTAGCCCATAATGTCTTCCTCCCCTTGTTCTCTCATTGCTCCTCCTCTTCTTTATCCTTCAATTTATACTCTGCCTGCTATCCCTGCCTATCCTTGCTCCTACCTCACTACTGACTGTTCAGCTCTTTATTAAACCATCAGGTGTTGTAGACAGGCAAAGACTCACAGCTTCACAGAGTTATACAAATACAGCATAAACAAAAGCAACACAACTTACAATAATATTGCCAAACACTACTGTAGTAGTGAATCTTGTGGATTCAGAAAGAGAAGCTGGAGAGACTTACATCAGAAGGGTGTCCTCTGTCCTTGTGTTTCTGGCTTATGTCATTTCTATTCTTACTGAAATTTGGTACATTGAAACCACGACTTGCCAATGAGTTTGTGCAGCATCGTTTTCACTAGTTTGCTATTAGGCATTTACAAAGACCACTGACTAGATGTTCTGGTACAAATAAACTTTCACACTGAGAGACAGGAAGGAGCATCTCTCACAATAGAGAAAATAAAAGTTCAGAGAAAAATACAGGATGATCTCCAACAATTTGCCACTTCTGCTCCCATCTTGATGGGTATTGTGTGTAAGAATTAATAAATATTATGTATCTTATCAAATCACCATTCCTTAAAACTAGAATTCAACAGCAACACTAATTTCAGAAAACCCACAAACAAATGGAAATTAAACAATGCCCACTTGAATCTCCAATGTGTCAAGACAGAAATAAAGAAATTAAAGACTTCCTAAAATTCAATGAAAATGACCACACCACATACCCAAGTTTATGGGACACACTTAAAACAGTGTTAAAAGGAAAGTTCATAGCACTAAATGCCTATATAAAACATAAAAAAAACTGGAAAAAATCCCACATTG
The DNA here is from genome assembly GCF_000317375.1 of Microtus ochrogaster. Lineage (NCBI taxonomy): Eukaryota > Metazoa > Chordata > Mammalia > Rodentia > Cricetidae > Microtus > Microtus ochrogaster. The sequence goes on from NC_022021.1 coordinate 24,109,642, forward strand.
CTGAGTTAACAGAATATCTGAAAAGTCTAGAACAAAAATAAGCAAAGAGAAGCAAACTCACCAAGGAGGACTAGATGGCAGGAAATGATCAAATTGAGAGCTGAAATCAACAAAATAGAAACAAAGAAAACAATACAAAGAATCAATGAGACCAAGAGTTTGTTCTTGGAGAAAATCGACAAAATAGACCAACTTTTATCCAAACTAACTAAAAGTCAGAGACAGAATATCCAAATTACCAAAATCAGAAATGAAAAGAGAGACATAAACATGGAGGAAATTCAGAGAATCATCAGGTCATACTTTGAAAACCTGAACTCCACAAAATTGGAAAACTTAAAGGAGATTGACAGTTTTCTGGATAAATATTACTTAGCAAAATTAAATCAAGACCAGATGAGCAAATTAAATAGACCTATAACTGCTAAAGTAATAGAAACTGTGATCAACAGTCTCCTAACCAGGAAAAGCTCAGAACCAGAAAAGTTCAGCATAGAATTTTACAAGATTTTTAAAGAAGAACTGATACCAATACTCTTTAAACTGTTCCACACACAAGAAAATGAACATTGCCAACCTTTTTTTATGAGGCTACAACTATCTTGACCCAAGCCACACAAAAACATTACTAAGAAAGAGAATTACAGACCAATCAATCTCACCATGAACATACATGCAAAAATAGCCAATTAATTACTAGCAAACAGAATTCGAGAACATATAAGAAAAATCATCCACCATGACTTCATCCCAGAGATGCAGGGATGGTTCATCATACAAAAATTTGTCGACATAATCCACCATATAAACAAACTGGGAAAAAAAACTCACATGATCATCTCATTAGATGCTGAAAAAGACTTCAACAAAATATCACATCCCTTCATGATAAAGGTCTTAAAGAGATCAGGGATAAAAGAACATAAATAAACATAATAAAGGCAATATACAGCAAGCCAACATAAAACTAAATTGAGAGAAATTAAAATTGATCACATTGAAATCAGGAACAAGACAAGGTTGTCCACTCTCTGGATATCTATTCAATATAGTTCTAGCTAGAGCAATAAGACACCAAAAGGAGATCAAGGGAATACAAATCGGAAAAGAAGAAGTCAAACTCTGTTTGCTGAGGGCATGATATTACATTAGAGACCCCAAAATTCAACCAAGGAACTTCTACAACTCATAAACACTTTCAGTAATGTAGCAGGATACAAGATTAACTCCAAAAAATCAGTAGCCCTCCTTTACACAGATAGTAAATAGGCTGAGAAAGAAATCAAAGAAGCATCACCCTTCACAATAGCCACAAATAGCATAAAATATCTTGGGGTAACTTTAATCAAACAAGTGAAAGTCCTGTATGACAAGAACTTTAAATCTTTGAAGAAAGAAATTAAAGAGGACACCAGAAAATAGAAAGATTTCCCATTCTCTTGGGTAGGTGGAATTAACATAGTAAAAATATCAATCTTACCAAAAGAAATCTACAAATTCAATGCAATGAAAATAAAAATCCCAGCAAAATTCTTAACAGACCTTGAGAGAACAATACTCAACTTCATATGGAAAAGCAAAAAACCCAGGATAGCCCTAAGAGAGACATACATAGATCTGATCTAAATGGAAAATAGAAAAAGACAAGATCTGAGTAAATTAGGAGCATGGGGATATTGAGAGAGGTCAGAGGGATGGGGGAGGAAGGGATGGGAGCAGAGAAAAATATATAGCTAAATATAATCAATTTAAAAAACCTTTCACCCTTTCCATAATTAAAGACTTTAAATAATTAAATGCTCCTTCAGTTTCATTCAAAGCTATAAAATAGGCGTGTTCTAAACTTTTAAAATATTTTTTCATTGAAATATCATCTTCGGTCTACAATATCCAAGACTATTCTTTCTCTAACTTGTACTCATTTTTTCTATACACACACACACACACACACACACACACACACACACATATATATATACAGATACAAAGACGTATAGTTTTTCAGTACTGGAGATTGACTTCAGTTTCATATATGCTAGGCAAAGATTCTGATACTGAGCTAGGACTTGTCTACAGTTTCTGAAAAAAATTTCTCAATTTACATTTCAGCTCATCAACTGAGTTTTCCTTTTCAAACCAGTTGCTCTCATCTAAGAGGTGTTTTATTTTATGATTCCTTTAACTTCATCAATGATTTTTGTTCCTCATGCTCAAAAATATTAATGCTAGGATTTGTGATTTTGGTGTGTGTGTGTGTGTGTGTGTGTGTGTGTGTGTGTGTATGTTTGTGTGCTGTGATTAGTTCTCTTCC
>NC_022021.1:24112967-24113805 GCF_000317375.1 Microtus ochrogaster
GCTTTTTTGCATTAATAATTTTGTTGCTATTGTTCCCTCTACTGTTATTCATATTCTTTGAGTTTATATATCTAAAACTTCTTTTCTGGTAGTTTTTGAGGGAATAAAATTTGACACATATACTTAACCATTGAAGTTTAACAATATATGGAAGCCATATGATCTCTAAGTCTTAGAGTGATTTAAGTAATTCCTTAAGGATAAATTATCTTTAACACAGATTTGAGAACTCCTTTGCCTTGAATTTAGTTACTGTTATAAAAGCATCTTACAGATCCAGGTTACAGCCTATCATTGTTCGGAAATTGGTGTGGTACATCCACAATCACAAAGCAGAAAGAAGCAAGTTAATATATGTGCGTTTATGCTCAGCTCACTTTCCTCACTCTTACATAGTTCAGAATCCTCTGCTTACTGAATGGTGCTACCAACAGTAGGTGGATCTCCCACTTCTACTAATGCAATTAATGTAATCACCACACCCAGACAGGCCTACCAGCCAATCCAAAACAGGAAATCCTTCACTGCTGCTCCTTTCTGGGATGACTCCTGATTCTTTTAAGTTGGCATTTACAACTAACCCCCTCAATTATCAAAGCCTCCTTGCCTTGCGGTGGTGGCACATGCCTTTAATCGCAGCACTGGGGAGGCGGAAACAGGCAAATCTCTGTGAGTTCAAGGCCAACCTGGTTTACAAGAGTTAGTTCCAGGACTGGCTCCAAAGCTACAAAGAAACCCTGTCTCAAAAAAAAAAAAAAAAAAAAAAAATACAGGAATAAAAAAAAAAACTGGGGACCATGGGGAATATTGAGAGAGGTCAGAGGGATGGGGGAGGAAG
>NC_022021.1:24113905-24114740 GCF_000317375.1 Microtus ochrogaster
GCCTCCTGAAGGTTCAAGGCCCAATGAGTTCCAATTACTAGCTGTATCATGCTAAATGACATAATGGGTAACAAGGATGCATCAAACAAAGAGGTGGCTTCTGGGGTTTCTCTTGTCTCTGTGAACAGCATGGTGCCTAGCAACAAAGGGAGGTAAGAAATCAGACAGGCCTAAGAGGCCTAGGGCAAAAGTGAGCAGGCTTGATTTCCCTCCTGCCAGATGCAGATTATTCTGTGTAAAGTAATGAAACTGCAATTCAGCAAGCCTGACATCTGGGCTTTTGTCTAGGTTCTGGGCCAGAATTTTTGATTGTAACAAACTTACTTGATTTATTTTATTCTGTTCCTGATTTGTGGGGATTTTCATCCATGTGCACTGGATGACTCCCAAAGCAAGTCCGCTGCAATCTACTTTCAAAGTTAACAAAGATTGTAGCATATGGTTCAATTTCTATATAAAAATCGTATTTCTATAACCCACATAAGTCCCAAGAAATGTGTGAAGTACTAGACACTGCGACCAGTTCCATGGCTCCTGTCATCTAGAATTCTTGGACCTAATTTCCATAATAAAAAAGCAATTCATATAAAAGTCGACACATGAAGGAAACGATTCCTTTAAAGACTGCCTTAGACATTTGTCCCCAATTGAGCACCTACACAGGGTACTGGAGGCAAATTCAAACATTAAGAATGGAGTGGTGAAGGTTTAAAAACCAAAGGCAAGGGTGGGGTGGGAGAGGAGTAAGGGGAGAAGGGGAGAAAAAAGTGAGAAGGGTAGGATGGGGAGAACTTGGGGCAACGGGATGATTGGGATACAGGAAGGTTGGATAGGG
>NC_022021.1:24115890-24121780 GCF_000317375.1 Microtus ochrogaster
CCCGGCGCCACATTATTTTTTAAAATTCCAGCATTCCTTACATTTCCTTTGCCATGCTTGTTGTGAACAATGAGTATTAGGTTCTTTTATTACGTGGTATCCTGGAGAGGCAATTGTGATGTAGTATGAGTAGGGGAAGGAAGGAAGTTGGCCAGCATGACGTTTTCTACTCAGTATGGCAAAAATAATTTCTTTGTGTTCAAAGAAAATCAAGATTTTTTTATTACAAAAATCTCTCCTTTATTTATATAAAAAGTCCATCTTCCAGATGTTAACATTGCTTGACTTTTTAATGACACAAAAACTATTTGCTAATGAGGCTCTGTTTTCTTACAAAGCACTCTACCATTTAAATGACCTTGTAATCTTATATGACTGTAGCCACTGAGTTTCTGTAATAGTTGTCTTTCTTCTGCGTCCTCAGAAAGGAATGACTGAATAGGTCCTACTCATCTGTGGTGTGGAAGGATGACATTTTGAGATATTATCCAGTGCTCCCCAGTCCCCTTTCCTGTTCATCTAGAAGCAGGCAATATTTCACAGAGGATGAAGGCTTTATTCCAGGAACACAAAAAGAAAATAAGCAGTCAGCTCTCAGCCTTTGGATCTCTAAAAACAAAATTTATAACTCATGGCTGACACACAATCTACAAAGTCAAGGGTATTGAAATTCAAGATACATTTTCTTTTTTGCCACAAAAGGTAAAGTCCCAAAGGACTTAAAGTTTATGTGGTAATAACATAATGGAAAGGAGATGGATAGAGAACTAGATTGCTCTATCCTTCAGACTGAGCAGAATTTGCTTAGGCCAGATAGATGAATTATCTTGAAGAAAAGAAACCAAGGAAGCATGCTACTGTAGCTTCTGTCCTCATCAGACCAATGTCTACAGCAGGGCACAGTGACTGAGCTCCTAGTAATTTGAAGAATTGAGGACAGAAAGGATTCCATTTAGGTGACAACCAGAAAAATCACAAGCCTTGGCCTGTCAGAGGAACTATATAATTAATCCAATAAACACTCTTCAGCATGCAGGCTGAATAGCAGACCTAAAGAGAGGAGCTAATGCTCGAGACTGTATAGGAATAGTCAGTGTTGCTTCTGTGCTTCAAAGCAGAGTGACGAGGGAGGAATAAAATAAAATGAGCTTAAACATGAGAATGCATGAGAGACCATCTCAAATCTCTACTAGATTTTCAAATAATTTGGTGACTATTGAAGTGTAATTACTCAGGGAGCTTGGGAATGGAAAGAGATCAACAGAGGATTCAAACCCAGGGTTAGGACCCCAGCAAGCAGCAGAAATACTGGGCACAAGGACTAATTCCCAAATAACAAACAAGATGATTTAAATAGTAGCTGATGCAAGACAAAGACAAAGATGCTTGATGGCCATGGCCCTCACACACATGCATTTGTGCATTCATGCATGTGCACACATATGCTCACACATGCATGCATATTCAAGCACACACACATATGCACATAGACATGTACACATCACATACACACATGAATACACATCCAGATACACATGCACATACACAGGCACACACAAACACAATGTACATGTACATAAACATGGCATGAACATGCACACTGTACATATATGTACATATACAATAATACATACATGCACACACAAACATACACACATATATGTACACACAGAGATGAACAACACTTCTTTAGAATTTTAATGCTCCTTGGTAAGGAACTAGAGATTGGTAAAACATTACAATTTTTTTTTAAATTCTGAAACTAAAATAGCAGCAATAATTTGACTGAGTTTACTTGGACAAACTCAATCTAGTTTGTTATTTTTAATGGAAAATGCGGAATTATGACAAAATAGTATACTTGGTTATAGAAACATAAAGCTCTATTTTTCAAACACTGCTTCTTATTCAGACGTGTGACTCATGTGCATGCTTGCACATGTGTAAGCTAAATTGCTCTGATTTTGATATTCTAATTAACCTTGCTCAAGTTACTCTAGCATAGCTACTCTGCCACACACCAAATCTAAGTGGCAGAGATTTCATTTTGAATTGCTTACGTATATATAAAGAAAGAAAAGACAAAATCAAGGCCTTTGTGGCTGAACAAAGATGAGGGACCAGAATCCTCCCCAGACATCTGTTCAGTATCTTTATGAAATTGAAGGATCCTTACCAAAAAAAAGTCACTTTAAAGTTATTGTTCTCCTAATTGCTATACAGAACATATTTCAGAAAAGTATATTAACCCACATGTGGAGGATAGAAATTTTAAATTTGTAAGTCCTGACTCAAAATGAAATGGAAAATTTTCACATGAAGGTCTCTAATTATGTCCCTTGGCACTTTGATGCTCTCCAACTCTTTGTTCTTCTGAATTTAAAAGAGAGACTGAGAGCAAATCCGCAAATGTTTTGCTCTGGCACATAGGCACTGCACAATCAGATGTCTGAGGAATAACTTGCTTTGCTTTGTTCATTCATCCATTCACTCCCTGTTCATTCGTTTACCAAATGTTTGTTAAATATCAAACACTGGGTCGGCCATTGTGGAGTTAGTCTACCTGCCTTGTCCTGACTATTAAAACTCTTCAAACATGTGTTACAGTTAGAGTAGAACCAGACATTACTGACAAAAAAATAAGCTAATGAAATGATTCCTAATGATATTCTGCTATATTCGTAGATAGGTGTCTATCCCAATACTTATCAGAGTGGCTTCCTCAACCAGATGGTGAGAGTAGAATAAAAAACCTACAGCCAAATATTAGGTAGAGTTGTGGAAGCCCCACAGGAGGCTGAGCGGGGGGTGGGGAGAAGAATTGTAGGTTCAGGGTATCAAGGACACCAGGGGAACACAGTCCAAAGAATCAACCAATCAGGGTTTATAGGGGTTCACAGAGACCAAGGCAGCAATCATGGAGCCTGAATGGGTATACACTAGCCTCTCTGCATGCATGCTGATCTATATTTACATAATAAATTTTAGTAATTTTTCACCCTCCCATTCCTCTGTCTTCCCCTCTCTCTCCCATTAAAGCCCTTCTTCTAACAAGTCCTCCCCACCACTATCATGTCTTCTTTTTGTGTTTAATCCACTGAGTTTGATTAGAGTTTCTTATCAGAACATGAATGGAAGGTTATTTACTGGAACAAAGGCAACTTATCAGAAGAAAATGACACTTCTCTTCCAAAACTGTTAATTGCTAGAAGTCTTGTGAGGCAATGCTCCCTAAGTTCTTCTATCTATGATAAGATGAAAGACCCAATCTTGGGTATGCCTTGCATAGATACACAGGGTGTTGGGGGACTCATAAGTTCCTCTTTCATCCATGATAAAAATATCAATGGGCACAATGTTGCTCAATCTCTATGCAAATAACCAGAGCTGCAATGAAATCCTGAGTGCAATAGCCATGTCATATCCAGAAGACACCTTATTTTACTGTACATTACCCCATCTTCTGGGTCTTACATTCTTTCTATGTTATCTTCTGCAGTGTACCCTGGGCCTTAGAGGGGATTGTTATTCCTTTGTGGAACTACAGCTCCCAGTGTTCCCCTGGACTACAGATGCCAACGCATGCAAGCACAGGACACATTTCCCAGAAGCCTTTGCATTCCTCGTTAAAAGACGAGGGTTGCTACAATCCCTCTCTCTTCTCTTTTCCCTTGTTCCTGTCTCTCCTGTCGTGTCCGCACACCTGTCCCTGCTCATTGTTACCCCTCCCCCATTAAAAGTGCACCCACGTGGGACCACCGTGTGTCTGTGTTTCCTTTCCCATGTAACATCTTTACCCGTTAACTCTGCAGACAAGAAAGCCAGCCAGAAATCAGAAACAACATTGGTGCTGCCGTCAACTCGGTAACCTTTCAGTCCCGGTATTTGGGGCTCCGGCCTCCTGGAGCTCGGGCCTCACCAGAACAAGGTTTGAACCTACAACCCAACTGCTTCCACCTGTTTACCACGGCCACTTAACACCGACTGATTCATGAGTAAACCTAACTTGGCTTCCTTCCCCCCGGGGCGCTAAGAGATTGTCAGGCCGGCTTTCTTTGGTGCATCCTGGGCAAGGTCACCAACCTCCCTCCCCCTTCCCACCGGCTTTCTGCCCTCAGCTAAAACCTGCCTCCGTCAGCGCCTGGAAGTCCAGTGCTTCCAGCTTCTCTCTCCTTTTTTTCTAATCTTTCTCTGTCTTCCTTCTGGCCCGCTACAGAGCGGTTGCCCCCCGGGCTGTAAATCAGTCCCCAAAAAGCTTAATTGTCTCCTCCCAGCCAGGGCTTTTTTCCCTGTCGGTAGGTGGGCTCCGGCCAATTGAGCTCTAACACACCCCTTGGGTACACGGACGCCTGTACTCGAGGCTGCCGTGTTCGCGGTACCTGGTACCTTTTTGCAGACAGGCTCACGTTCTGAGTCATGGGTTCTAAGCAATCTAAAACAAATCCCCCATCCTCTCCTCTCCGGCAGCTTCTGGAAGCTCTGAAGCCTCACGCCCTGATTCCCTCCATAAAGCTATCTACCTTAATTCGCCTATGTTCCAAAACTTGGCCAAAGTACAATTTACAGGGTTCTTTCCATTGGCCTTCTCAGGGTTCATTTGACCCCGACATTCTATGAGAATTGGCCAATTTCTGTCACCGGTCAGCTAAATGGAAAAAAATGATGTACATTATGGCATTCTTTTATATGGCCCTAAAGACTGACCCTTCTGCCGCTTCACACTGCTCTCCCGCTCACATGTTCCTAGCAATGCCTTCCTTCCAGGAACCCTCCGCTCCTACAATGGATCCAGCCGACGAATCCCCACCCTCCTGACCTCGTGGGACTCCCCCTTCCTGCCCTGCCCAATCGGGGGATGCCTCCTCTATCCCTCTTTCTTCCCATTCCTAGGTCTCCAGGAGTCCCGCATAAATACTCTTCTGGTTTGCCTACCCGCTCCTCTAAATCCCCAAAAAAGTCCCATTCCCCCGTCCCATATATCCCAGTCTTTCCGATCCTGTTTCACCCAACTTCTCCTGCAGCCGGTCACGATCATGCAGGCAGCTAACAATCTCTCGTCACAGGATGTGCAGGCTGTTGGAATCATCTTCGGTTTCCTCGGGGCCATTTCCCCACCCTACCCCACCCCCTCGGTCTTCCCAAACCCCCTCAGGCTCTAACCCCACCCGTAGCCTTGCACCTACTTTCACCCCTCCCCTCACACACTCGCAGCTGCAGCAGCGGAGACTGGCCCTGACCAACTCAAACCAGCCACCATTCTGCCCTTGCGGGAGGTAGCTGGTGCAAAAGGCATGATGAAAGTTCACGTTCCTTTCACCTTATCGGAACTTTCACACATTTCTAAGTTACTCGGGTCATACACAGCTGACCCCACTAATTTCACAAAAGAGTTTCAATCTTACAACCTAACTTACCATGATATTTACATGATTCTCTGTAATAACTTGCTTCCCAAGCAGCGCTGGCGGGTCTGGGAACAGGCGAGGCTGCACGCTGATGAAGTTCATCAGACGCTGACTTCCCATCCCCCAGGGGCAGAGGCGGTGCCAGACCAGGAACCCCACTGGGATTACAACTCTCCCGGGGGCATTCTGGCCAGAGACCGGTTCCTAACTTGCCTTATGGTAGGGCTTCGGAAGTCCACTCTCAAACCAGTAAATTATTCTAAATTTGCAGAAATTTTCCAGGACACTAAGGAAAATCCATCTACGTTTCTTGACCACCTTACTAAAGCTATGTTACAGTTCACAAACATGGATCCAGAATCCTCGGAGGGCAGACAGCTCCTGATGACCCATTTCGTCAACCAATGCTACTCAGACATCAAGGCAAAGCTCAGACGTTTGGAGAAGGGTCCCCTAACCCCACAGGCACAGATCCTGGAGGTGGC
>NC_022021.1:24122490-24125415 GCF_000317375.1 Microtus ochrogaster
CACCAGCGACCTCAAACGCCAGCGGGACACCAGCGATCTCAGGGACACCAGCAAGATCACCAGTGACTTCAAATGCCAGTGGGATATCGCCAGAATAATCGGACACTCCCTGGATCCCTCAATGCCCAAAGCCAGCAGGAAGCAGTCATGAGAGACCAGGCTATATCCCCATTCCCTACCCTTTAAGGTCCCCCAATTTTTTTTAATCAAACCAATAGGGTGAAATGTTATTCCTTTGCAGAACTACAGCTCCCAGCATTCCCCTGGACTACGGATGCCAACGCATGCAAGCGCAGGACACATTTCCCAGAAGCCTTTGCATTCCTCGTTAAAAGAGGAGGGTTGCTACAACCCCTCTCTCTTCTCTTTTCCCTTGTTCCTGTCTCTCCTGTTGTGTCTGCACACCTGTTCCTGTCCATTGTTACCCCTCCCCCATTAAAAGTGCACCCACATGGGACCACCGCGTGTCTGTGTTTCCTTTCCTGTGTAACGTCTTTACCCATTAACTCTGCAGATAAGAAAGCCAGCCAGAAATCAGAAACAACAGGGATAATATAGCTGTCCACTTTAGAATTCAACACTCAATTATTAGGAAATAAATCTTAAGATGAGCATCTCCATTAGTCAAATCAGACCAGATAAGCCAAATTAAATGCCTGTGTTTAATCGTGGCACACTCCTGGGTGGCCGGGAGAACATGGCAAGGGACAGACAGAGGGAGCATGTAGGGCCCATGGGTCTATTCCTGCTCCTGGAATTCATCTTGAGGACAGTTTCTGGCCATCCAGCTAAAACATCCTGTTTGTTCCTGGGCTCCCTCTGCCCCCCTGGTAGTTAGCTATATGCCATTGTTTACTTTACCTTGGGCATGGTAATTTCCCACATGCCTGGAGGGCATTCCATTGTGCAGCAGCTAGGTATTTAAATTTTTTCCTAAGTTTGAATAAAGAGCATTAGGCTGATCTCCTTTTGACTGACCCAGGTCTCTTGTGTGTTCTTTCAATCTCCAGGCCCTTGCCCGGCTCACATATGACACAGTGGTGCATGAACTGTACCAAGAGAGTAATGCAGTGAGATGGGAAAGTAGGAGACCTCTGAGAGATTGCTCTCGAATGCTGGCCAGCAGGTAAGAAATTGGTTGGTGACGGTGAATTGAAAATGGGTGCAAATAATTCTGTTCTAGTGTTAATGGGCCAATTAACAGATCACTTGTTAGTTAAGACACCAGCATTAAAATTGAGGCAACACAAGAGATCACTAAGACAATTTGAGAGTTTAGTCCCTGGTTTCTACATGCAGGGGCTTTAATATTACTGATTGGGAGCAGTAAAGGCTGACCTTCAAAAAGCATTGAAAGAGCTAGGGCCAGAAGAATTCCCCATAGCGATATTTTCAGTATCGCACCTAGTCAGAGATACTCTTCTCAATAATGATGTAAAAGTAAAAGAGCAATTAGAGAATTTGAACAAAACCTTTGAGGAGATTCAGGAGGTAGAATCTGTGAGTTCTATTAAGAGCTTTGAGGGGGGTAAGTTAAGAGTACTAGTAGGGATATAGAAGAAGAAGAAGAAATTTTAGAAAAGGAGATTGCACTGATAAAAAAAAGTTAGAAAAAGAGGAAAGGAAGGGAGCAGAGATATCTCCATGAGACCTCTGCCACAAAATCAATTTCTTACCATTTCAAATCCTTTTGCTGCTTCCATCCAAAATAGACTAAATAATCTAAGTAGAGAAAGAAAAATTTATCTGTTGTGGAAATTATTGATCTGCAAGGACAGAGGACCAGGCAGCACAACCCTCTGGCCTTTAAGGACATTAAGCAACTAAAAGAAGCAGTTAGGGCATATGGGACTCATGCCCCCTTCACTGTGGCTTTAATGGAATTTTGTGGAACTCAACCTTATACCCAGTGACTGGTTGCAGCTTTGCAGGGCTTGTCTTTTAGGGGGAGATTATTTGTTATAGAGAGGCGAAGTGCAAAAATTGCAAAAAATACAGCACTACATAATGCCACTGCGGGTTTCCCCCAGCATAACCTTGACATGTTAACTTGTGTAGGACAGTATGCTGGCTTAGTAGCACAGATTGTGTATGACCCTGCTGTTTATGCTCAGCTGCCATGGCCGTTAAAGCTTGGAAAGCTTTACCTAACAAAGGAGAAGGGGAACAATTGTCTAAGGTTCTTCAAGGACCTCCAGCATCTTATTCTGAGTTTGTTGATCACCTGTAACAGCTGAAAAGACACATTTTTGGGGATGTGAACTTAGCTATGACTGTCATAAAGCAATTGGCCTATGAAAATGCAAACAAATACTGTCAAGAGGCTATACGCCCCCCATAGAAGTAGGAGTTTAAAAGACTTTATCCAGTTATGCAGGGACATTGATGGCACTCACATGATGGGTCAGGTATTTGTTTCTGTCCTTAGGGAGAGTCAAGGTGGAGCTAGATCAAGGAATTTTTTTCAATGCAGAAGGTCAGGAATCATCAAAAGAAATTGCCTTGCAGGTAAAGGGACAGTTAATCAGCCCAGGGGAAACCCAGGTGTTTGTCCAAAATGTCAAAAGGGAGCTCATTGGGCTAATGACTGTCACTCTAACATTGACATTCAAGGAAATCTCATCCCTGTGTTCGGAAACAGGAGGAAAGGCCTGCCCTGGGCCCCCAAAACACAAGTGTACAGGACCATGAGCAGACCAGCTGTTCCCATCAGAGTCATTACTCAAAGAAATGCCTCACTGTCTACGACCTTGTCTAAGGCACGCTAGGAAGTACAGGACTAAACCTCCATACCTCTGCCTGAGCAGTATTGACCCCCACAAATGAGTGTGCAGGCCTTGGGGACTGGATTATATAGACCTATTCCAGAGGGTTCAGTAGGTATTGTTTTGGGTAGAAGTAGTTTTGCACTTACAGGAATTAAAA
>NC_022021.1:24127200-24151113 GCF_000317375.1 Microtus ochrogaster
AAGCCAAGGACAATGGCAAGGGGTTTTGATCCTACTTAATGTGCTGGCTTTGTGGGCGCCTAGCCAGTTTGGATGTTCACCTCCCAAGATATGGACAGAGGGGGGAGGACCTAAGACTTACCACAGGGCAGGGCACCCTGACTGCTCTTTGGACTTGAGAGGGAGGGGGAGAGGAGTGAGGGGAGGGGGAGACGGGTGGGAGGAGGGGGAGGGAAGTGGGAGGCTGGGAGGAGGCGGAAACTTGTTTTTTTCCCTTTTCTCAATAAAAAAAGAAAAAGTCTGGTAAATGGAGGCTTCTGCAAGATCTTAGAGAAGTAAATGATTATATGGAAACTATGGGGACAACTCAACCTGGATTGCCTCAGCCTGTAGGTATTCCTGCAGGATACCATCTTTTAGTTATTGACCTGAAGGATTGTTTTATCACCATTACATTGCATCCAAAAGACTTGGATAAATTTGCTTTCAGTGTATCATCTATAAATTTCAAAGAAACATACATGCTACCAATGGATAACTTTACCCCAGGGCATGGCCAATAGTCCTGTCATCTGCCAAATGTTTGTGGTCCAGGTTATTGCCCTGATAAAAGTATTTTCAAATATATATCATTCATTATATGGATAATATCCTATTAGCTGGACAGGACCCAGATATAGTTCTTGAGGCTTTGCTGACTTACAAGAATGTCTAGCACATGCTGGGTTGATAATTGCCTCTGAAAAGGTACAATAGTTTCCATAATGGTACTTGGGGCATCAGCTGTTGCAGACAGGAGTAAAACCACAGAAAGTTACTCTTTGCTTAGATAAATTACGAATTTTGAATCATTTTCAAAAATTACTTGGAGACTTCAATTGGGTCTGGCCCAGTCTGGGAATTCCTATGGGAGTCTTAAAACCACTCTTTGACATTCTGTAGGGGAATCCAGATCCAACCTCCTTTCGTGAGTTGACACCTCAGGCGAGGCAATGTATTACTTTAATTGAAGAAAAGCTTGCCTCTGCTCATATTCATTATATTGACTATAGTCAGCCTCTGCTGTTGATAATTCTTCCCTCTCAGCATAGAACTACTGCAGTATTTTGGCAACAAGGACCCATCCTATGGGTACATGAACATGTGTCACCTGTAAAAATTGTTATTTCGTATTCATCAACTGTGCTACGTGTTATTCAGAAAGGGTATAAACTTAGTTTACTAACCTTTAAAATGTTACCTGATAAGGTTATTACACCATATATCCAGGCAGAAATAACTTGGCTGCAAATTTTTTCTGAAGATTGGACCTTGTTTTTATGCACTAATCCTTGCAGGTATGATAATCATTATCCTTCTGATAAGTTGGCCACCATTTTCAAAAATCATCCGATATGCTTCCCTAAAGTTATTTCTTTGCAGCCTCTGGCAGGGGCATGGAAAGTGTTTACTGATGGGCCTTCCACTGGGAGAGCTGTAGTGGCCTCCCTTCCTGATTTTGATATTCAGCCTGTTATGTTAAATCTGCTCAGGTGGCTGAATTGGTCACTGTACAAATGGACTTAGAGAAATATGCTGATATTCCATTTAACCTTTTTACTGACAGTCAATATATAAACAAAATTCTTGCACCTTTGGAAACTGCAGCTAATATTGCCTCTGTATCTTGAGTACAGATGCAGTTATTGGCTATTGAAACATTGCTTTGAGTCCTATCTGTTCCCACACATAGGGCATTTGCGGGCTCATACTGACCTTCCTGGTCCCTTGAGCAAGGGAAATGCATTGGCTGATCAGCTTACAAATTTGTGCAAGAATCTTATGAAGCTGCAGAAAAAGCTCATAATTGTTTTCATCTCAATTCTGGGTCTCTAAGATTTCATTTTAAGATATCTTGAGAGCAGACCACTAATATTGATAAAAAATGTTCTCTGTGTACAGAACTTTTAGCATTTGTTCTCCATTTTGGAATTAATCCTTGTGAGTTTCCTCCTAATCATTTATGGCAAATGGATGTTACCCATGTTCCTTCTTTTGGGTGTATGCAATATGTTCACGTAACCATGAATACATATTCTAATCTTATTTTTGCCTCAGCCCATACAGGAGAAAAATTATGGAATGTTAGAAGTCACTGTCCCCAAGCTTTTGCCTACATGGGAGTTTGAAAAACTGTAAAAACTGACAATACGTCAGCCTACACGAGCACTGGCTTGGCTAAATTTTGCTCTGAGTTCTCTACATTTCATAAAACAGGAATACCTTAAAATCCTCAAGGACAAGCTACAGTGGAGTGAGTGTATCATATGCTCAAAGCCTATTTGCATAAAACAAAAAAGGGGAATATGGTTCCACCCCAAAGACCATTTATCTTTTATTTTATACATTTTAAAATTTTGACTGTTTTTTATATTTATTTATTATGTATACAATATTCTGTCTGCGTGCATGCCTGCAAGTCAGAAGGAGGCATCAGACCTCATTACAGATGGTTGTGAGCCACCATGTGGTTGCCAGGAATTGAACTAAGGACCTTTGGATGAACAGGCAATGCTCTTAACCACTGAGCCATCTCTCCATCCCAGATTTTTTTGACTGTTGATGCTCAATCTTGTATCGTTGCTGACCGGCATTGGCAGCCAGTTTCTTCTGGGATGCCTCATGTCAAATGGAAGAATCTAGCAGATGGCACTTGGGGTAGTCCAGATTTTGTACTGGTGTGGGGAAGAGAGGCGCTGTTTGTGTTTTCCCACAGGATGCTGACAGTCCAATATGGGAACCTGAGCATCTGGTGCATGTTGTGGATTTTCCTGTCCAGAAGCCTGAAGACAGGACAGAGCCAAGAGATCAAATAGACGCTGGCTTGTCAACTGAAGAGTTGCTGGGATCCTGAGGAGCTGGCTGTGGTGGTCTGAGTGCCAAGGATTGTTCCTCTATCAACCCATCCCATGATAATGGCAGCCATTGCTGTGGCTGCCAGAACGGCTAGGGCTGCTGGATTTTCCATTAGTCAGTCAGTTTCTTCTGCTAGCACAATGGATACCTGATCAGGGCAGGATGCAAATGTCTTGGCCACTCAAATTGATCTAAATTTACAAATGAATATTGCAGTTAAATTTGCAATTGGTTTGGGTTAAAGGCCACTGCACTTTTTTGCTGTGTGGATGTGTAGATAGCTATGCCTAACCCAAAGGCAAGGCCTGGAGGCAGAAGGTGTTCTGTCTTCTTGGAGGAGCCAAAGAATGCCATGGAAGCTGCATGTCTGTGTTAGAGGCTCTTGTTAAAATACCATAATCTTAGATCTGTAAAGGCACCTGAGAACTGGGTATTTATTACCTGTTACTTAAACTGGGCATATAAGCTAAGTTTAGATATATATATTTTATTTAATTAGTTACAGTTTACCAATGCTAATAGAATACTTGCACATGTGGTTACTCTTACCAAAGATGGCAGACTAGCACATGTGGGTGCCCTTACCAAAGATGGCAGACTAGCACACATGGGTGCCTTTATCAAAGATGGCAGTGAGGTTAAACTAGCAGCTACCCATGTGATTTTATTTTTCCAGAGCTGCTGTAATCTGGAAGCACACATGGACACAGAAGCATAAATCCACATACCCACACAGATATATTGTGGCCACATCATTCTAACAGACAGACAAATAAAGTACTTTTAGTAAACACTGTAAGAGGAGGTGGAACAAAGGCCAGAAAAACACAGCATGGGAGAAGAGTGGAGCAGGGTGGGAGTGCACGTCTAAAAACCTTTTGGAGCATTATTTGTTTTAAGTTAGATAGCCTCAATTTAAAAGGATTTTGTAAGAGGTATCCCAGGGATGATAGTGGATCTGGCTTTGAAATGCAAGTGCCCATTTTAAAGTCTATGCAAATTGTGTGGCTCAAGTCTATTATAGTGTGTCAGCTGAAATAGCTCTTGGGCCAGAATGGGGCTGTGAAAATTGAATGTTAGGCATCCCTAAAGAAACAAAGTCTACTTCAGCAAAAGTCTCAGTTTTCCCCACTTGGATTAGGCTATTGACACAGACTGCCTCTTTTACAAAAGCACAATAATCAACAAAAATAAACACAAATGGGTCCCCCAAAACTCTAGTAGCATGGACAAGAGAAAGGGACTCACCAAGATGCAGCCATTCTAGCTCAGGAGCCAGTTTTAGCCTGGTATGGAGAGCTCGGGGGTACAAGAGCACTTCCAACGGGAAAGGCTCCCCCCCCCCCAAGTGGGACCTCCAGCTATTAAGAAAAAAAATTTAAAACAACTATCTCTGCCACTGCAAAGAAATCCAATTAGACCAGATAAGCCAAATTAAATGCCTGTGTTTAATAGTAGCACAATCCCAGGTGGCCGGGAGAGCATGGTGAGAGAAAGACAGAGGGAGCACACATGCAAACCCAAAACTACAATTTCCTCTTTTTGGCATGACCCTAAATATCCCGTGGGGGTGGTCCAAGCCCTCCCCGGGGAGGGGCCAGCATTTGGCAGGCTGGGGTTTCACCTCCAACTCAACATTACATCTATCATAACTTATTTTGGGCATTTTGGTCAGTTATGGATTTCAGCATTAATTGCCACCTTCTATAGTAAGAAGGTCTTCTGGGGGTAGCACTGAATTATAGGTACAAGCATGAGTATTTAGAAGGTAGTTTGACAGCATGACATTTAGTAAAACATGAGTAGTAGTAAGTTCCATAATAGGTCCTATGACTTCCTAATTCACAGGCTTTTGTCAAAGTACACAGAACCAGGCATGACTCACCTCCTCTGGAGCAAGCCTCAAGGTCAGTCAGAATCAGTTGGTCACTCCGATGCCCTGACAATTTTTCTGCCTTCAGGGTGTTTATGTCAGTCCAGTGTTTATTACTAACTAGCTCTTATACCTTAATTTTTATCTATATTTAGTCATGTGCCTTCATACTTTTTCCCAGTAAGGCATGTTCATCTTGCTTCTTCTGCATCTGGTTTACAACTACATCTCTGCCTTTCTTCAGTCCAGAAGCATGTTGCCAGTTGTATATCTTCTTGGTTAGCAACATAATTTTTATCTATGGGTTAAGTCATAAGAGCTAGTTAGTAATAAGCCTGAGCAACAGGTCAAGCAGTTTATTATTAATATAATTAAGCCTCTGTCTGTTTATTTGGGACTGAACAGTTGCAGGACTAGGTGAGACAGAAACTTTGTACTACAAATGGAGCCCAATAATTGACAACTATATCCACATATAACCTGAGAGTTTGGGAAGGGTTTCTAGACAAAAAAGAACAGAGTTAAGCATATCTTCATTCCTGATGCCTAGATGAAATCTATGTAATTACAAATTGCAACTCTCTGGAAAGCAGCGTAGTGTTTTACATATTTTTGTGTACCACCAATCACCTGCTTCAAACAATTATTACAACCGCACTGCTTCTAACAATCTAACTGTATTCTTACCATTGTTAAGTTCTTGGTAAATGAAAAAGTGGAACAAGAGAAACATTTTATATTTAAAGAATGTTCTGCTATAAAAACTTAAAGCAGTTAAAACATATTTTATCCTAAAGGAAAAACCATTCATTTACTTTTAAGGAAGACTCCATACCAAAAAAAAAAAAAGCCTTCAGGTTATGATGACTGTAAGAACCACAACATTATGTTCCCAAATCTTAAATACAATACAAATGGCTAATCAAAAAAATGTCAGTTGAAAGCTTGGATTCATCCGAGTGCTAGTGTGCTTTTCTACATATCTGAGGCCCTAACACTTGAAAAAGTCCTATGGAGTAATTGTTTTCCTATTATTTTTTACCATTATATGTGCATATAAATCCAGCTTTAATCCCACTGGTATCAACATGAGCAGAGTTATTAATTTTATTTAAGTACGTATGTAAATAGTAAAATAATTATAATGTTATTTTCCATATTAACTTTATTTGGCATACATGCCTAGTTCACTGGTGTGTGGTGACATTTAATAAAATCCTTGTAGAGAAGTATATAAATAATATGTAACAGTCCTTCTTGGGGATCGCCTGACCCCAAATGATGACAGAGACTTATTAGTTATTAATGCTTGGCCTTATCATTTGTTTGTCCCATTAGCTCTTATAACTTAATTTAACCTGTTTCTTTTTATCTATGTTTTTCATTGGGGCTTTTTACTTTTCTTTCATTCTGTATGTTCTACTTTTCCAGTTTCTTTGTATCTGGCTGGCTGGTGGGTTTCTGGCTGGTCCTGGGGGCTCTCCGTTTCTTTCTCCTTCTTTTCTCCTCTCATGTTCACTTAAACCTAAATTCCTCTTCCTTTTTATTCTCTTTTCCTGCCAGCCCCACCTAATTCTCTTTTATTAGACCAGTCAGGTACCTTAGTCAGACAAAACAACATATCTTTACATCATTAAACAAATGCAACATGAAAAAATATAACTTCCTTTATATAGTTAAAGTAATATTCTGTAACAGAAAGAAACATAACACAACTTTACATCGTTGAAGTAATAGTGATAACATTAAGGTACATTTTAAAAGAATAAAGTTTCTTGTAAAATGAAGAGTGTTACAATATAAAATTAAAAGTGTCAGTTGTGGTCATATCACAGTAAGTGTTAGGTAGCCACAGGAGGTGTTCCTAAGGATGCTGAAGAGCTGGGTTATTCTCAGTGGCTGTGCTCAGCTGAACCTGCATGTGGTAATTTTTTCAAAGTGTGTATGACTAGAATTTACTGGCTCTTTGAAGTCACAAACATAACTAATTGCTTTTGTACATTGACCTGAACAAGAGAAGTGTTTAGCACTTTATCTTTCCTCATAATGGAGCCTTTCAAGCTGTTACCACAACAGAAAAAAATATATAATTTAGTAAATTGTCCAGATGACTTCAGCCACAAAGAACTAAGCAAATAAAAAGGTGCCATACTAGTGCTGTGTGGCTCTAAGTAGCAAAGGTTTTGATCTATATAATTTGGACAATTTCCTTGAAATTTCTCTTCTATATGAGTTCATAGAAATGATTTGGGGCTTTGGTTAGTTTACCAAATAGATTTTGTTTTCTCATTTATATTATATGACAAAGCCTTGGGATAATACAACCAATTGTCTGTATGTTGCCCTCAAGAATAGCTCCCAGTTTCTAAGCCCCTAGTATGTGGCAGACATATCATTATGTTATTTTATTAATCCTGATAACATTCATATCAGAGAGGCATTATCAGACCCATAGAAGAGACAAGGAAATCAAAGAAGAGAGGTTAAAATCCCTTCATAAGAGCTGAAAGAGTAAAGTTCTTAAACTAGATTGGAATCTAATTCTGGAGTGAATGGCGCTTTAAAAAAATGTATTGGTATTGTCTCAGCAGAATTATTGTATATTTCCATGCAGTCATCTTACTGTGCCATAATCTTTATCATTAAAATAATAAGTTTATGGCTGTTATCATGAGCAGGGATCGTTTTCTTTTCAAAATTATTTAATTTCCCAAATATTCTGCAGATAACATTTGAAATTATTTTAGGTGGTCCACTGACTCTGAATCATAAGAGAGATATAATGGTTTTTGTATCCATTTAGTGACCATCGACAAGGATGGCTGGAGCTAAGATGCTTTTAAAACTGCTGTTAAAGCCGGGCGGTGGTGGCGCATGCCTTTAATCCCAGCACTCGGGAGGCAGAGGCAGGTGGATCTCTGTGAGTTCGAGACCAGCCTGGTCTACAAGAGCTAGTTCCAAGACAGGCTCCAAAACCACAGAGAAACCCTGTCTCGAAAAAACAAAAAAAACAAAAAAAAAAAAACTGCTGTTAAACTCCTTGTCAATAAACCAAAGCAGATATTTGGCTCAAAACCACTTTGAAAAGCAACAACGCATTTGATTTATTGGTTTCCTCTATTTATGATAATTGATGATAATTTTTCACTTGTGGTACTGATATAAATTTCATTTCTAAATTGATTTAGGGTAGAAATAAAGTCAATTAAATAAAATTAAAAAATAATAAAATCATATAACAATGGTTCATAGTGAATAGTAGTTTAAGTTATAGCAAGAAAGTCAATCTTTCAGATGATTGACTTGAATTACCATCACCAAGAAACAGGTACATAGTGGGCAGCCCACACTGTACCTCTTTTGGGCAATGACCAAGCTCAGATCATGTACAAGAAAAGGCTATTCTGCTATCTGTGAAGACTGAACAGAAGTGAAAAATCATATTTTGCAGAAGAGAAATTGTGAACTAAGAACTACTCATATAAGCCTTGCTTTCAATAATTAGATGCTATCATAAATAATAGAATGGCCATAAAGTTCTTTCCATCCAAGGTAAGCTATAAATAACCTTTGGAAAGAAACCCAAGTTGTTTCTAGCATGATCAGGATAATAAATGTTGGCATTGTGGTTCCAGAAATTAAGAGTCTCATTTGAGGATATTAAACCAGCATAAGCATTTAATACGTGTGTGTCTGCACTGGAATATCTAAGGAGGGTCTTTTTTACAACCTTTCCTTTTACAGTGCAAACATACAACAAAGGGATCTATCTTGTCTAACCCTGTCTGAGAATCCACAGTCCACACAAAGCAAATGTACCAGATTCCAATCTTTGGAATTTCATCACATTATCTACCTTTCCACACTTTTCACATGCTGACACTCTAAAGATGGACGTCAAGTTATGACTGCCAGGGAAACATATAATAAAGAATCCTTTCCTCCTTGTTGACTGGATTAAGGAATTCCACTAGCTAATTCCTGAAACTACCTTTATAAAATCGTGTCATAAAGGAACCTTTCCATGGTGTTTCTTACTCTTCCTTAACTTCTAAAACAGTCTCCAGTCTACACTGAGTCAGCAGTACCTGCATGCATCTGTGTTGTCACTATGGAAATTAACAAAGCAGGCAGGACTGCTGATGTCTCTGGTACCAGCAGCATCATGAATCAATTGATTTCACTGTACCAAAATAGCCTTGGTATGGTTAAGTTTCCAAACTCTACTGTTTTTTATATTTCCTCTTACTTACCTGATTTTGAAAAATAATTTTAAAAATTAGGTGCTCTAGAGAGGCAGGGGAGAGCTGTCCTGGGCCCATGTCAGGTATGGAGAATCATTTTCTTTGTATCAGAGCCAGTTACTTCCTGGCTCATGACCTCTGAATAAGGGAGGTACTGAAGTACTATCTAAACTGTGTTTGTTACTCTAAAACACAGTCATCCTTTAGTTTGGCCTATTACTTCCTGATATGAGGACTGTTTCTCTGAAACATTTAATTTTTCATACATGTGAGTGGTGGTGAGGTTTACGGTCAAGCCTCTACACACTCTGCTAGCGCGCTTCGTTTTGGCATGGCAAACATGTTTCAGGTCTTGACTCTTATTAAAATAAAACTCTCCAGCCGGGCGGTGGTGGCGCACGCCTTTAATCCCAGCACTCGGGAGGCAGAGGCAGGCGGATCTCTGTGAGTTCGAGGCCAGCCTGGTCTACCAAGGGAGTTCCAGGACAGGCTCCAAAGCTACAGAGAAACCCTGTCTCGAAAAAACAAAAAAACAAAAAATAAATAAATAAAACTCTCCCTCCACCAAGAAGTTGGCATCACTTACCTCCAGTTAGTTTAGTTTAACATGAAAGCATGTACAATCTTTCTTTGATAATGAGTTCTGAGGATGGTAATGGATTTTTCACAGGCCAGATGGGCACACACAGCACTGAAAAGAAGACAGGAGCACTTCAGCTGTCACTCAGTCCTGCAGAGTCTGCATCTTGTCTCCCTGCCTTCTAATTTTGACTCACACTTTCTGGCCTGATTCAGAATTCCACAGCAAGTTTAGCCTCATTTCATTAGTGTTTCCTTGTCATATTGTCCCTCCAGATCTCTTCTGTCCTCATCCAGTTTATCTACCATCTCAAAGGTATCTCTTTGGATCAATATACTGATATAATATAATAAAATATAATATAATATAATATAATATAATATAATATACTTTGTATATACTATATAAAAGATATCTCTTAAAATCAATATACTATATAAAATATACTATACTTTGTATATACTATATACAAAGATATCTCTTTAAATCAATATACTATATGTAATATAGTATACTTTGTATATACTTTGTATATGTTATATACAAAGATATCTCTTTGGATCAATATACTATATATAATATACTATACTTTTTATATGCTATATACAAAGTTATCTCTTTGGATCAATATACTATATATAATATACTATACTTTGCATGTGCTATATACAAAGATATCTCTTTGGATCAAATTATTTAGGTTCCATTCCCCCTCTATATGGCATTGACCATATCTTAAACCTATATTAGTCTGTTCTTATTTCTCAAGTCTTTTTGAGATCTTTATACTTGAAGATCTCTGCTGATAAATCCCTAGGTCTACTTAGAGGCCATTGCACCTGCAGTATCTAATACAACAGGACATCGAACAGTGAAATAGAAGAAAAATTATAATCTGAGATTCCTAGCTGACAAAGGTGAAGTCAGAAGAAGACAGAGAAAGTTGCCTCTCAGGGGATGCAGTTAATGACAACTCCCTGACCCTCAAGTTCAAAATGGGAAACAGAAATGAGAAAAGAGAGTGGGATATGACAGAGGAGAATTTCCCTTCATTTCTGGCATTTGAATAATAAGGAATGAAGAACCTGATGATCTGGAGGAGGGACAATGTAGGCCCTAAAGACACTTGGATGCAACTTAGTTTCTATGAAGCATTCTTCTTGAAAAATTCAAGATGATTTCAAGAATGCTTGAAGATTTCAGAGGCTAGAAACTCAAATTTTATGTGAATTGCTGATTTGAATAGAAGCTTTTGTTAGATCTGTTACTTTAAAAGTTAAACATACTTGTATGTGTTTTTGTGACCTGTGCTTCTATGATAAATTTTGTCCTCTGTATAGGTTTCCCAAATCCAAAATCTCTTAAAGTGGTAATGATGTTTAACAACTTCAGCATGTTTTCCTCTGTTTGGCTTAATTTCCTTAAGAAAGTTTAGACCATTGTCTTGAGGTTTATCTTCCAAACACATTATGGTTATAAATTTTCTTTTTAATGCATTCAGTTTGTTTTATTTATCAATTTGCCTAAAAAGTTGTAATGTGTATACTGTGCCAGGCATCAGTGAAAAATTCTTAAGTAATATGAACACATTCTTGTAATTCTTGAAGTTCTGTCCCATGAGGGATTTAGATGGGTGTGCAGAAGATATCCCTAGAGCATGTTAATGTTCTTTATCTGACCTTCTCCAGCATTTCTCATATCAATTTTATCCTCACAGATGATGAATGCTATATCTTAGTTCTCTCAAATTTTTCATTTCTCCTTGTTCTCTGATTAAGGTTGCTCTAGTCCAAGTCAACATGAATTTTATTTGAATTTTCGCTAGTTTCTTGGCCACCTGCTGTAGTCTGTCCTCAGCACAAAAGCAAGTATGACCCTCATTAGAAATCATGTCCCCTCCCTAATGAAAACTCTCTAATAAATTTCATGTTTCTCAGTGATTTTCTATATTGCACCTCACCCATTGCATTGTTACAGATGCTGTGGTCTCATGTAATACACCATGAAGTCCAAGGCTTTGTTCTGGTGCTTAGCACTTAGCACAGTCTTCTTCTAGTGATGTGCATGCCTTGCTCCCTAACTCCCTTAATGTATGTTCTCTGCTGTCACTCTGCCAACAAAGTCTGACTTTTATGCTTTACAGGAGGTAGCATTTGTTCCCCACCCACAGTGCTCAGCCCTCATTCTATTTTATGTTCTTCATCCTACTTGATACTTTATTCCAGACTACTTATTAACTTTTTATTTACTGATTGTCTACAAACCTTTAATTAAGTGCCAAGAGAATTAAATTGTATTTTTTATCTTTTATTTTTTTATTCCTAGAATCCAGAAACACATTAAATACTGTAACATTATTCATGGTGGAATAGTGAAGTGGAATGTGTGTGCATGTGTTGTGTGTATTCAGGCTTGGAGATGAGTATAATTATACATAATGGTTTTATGAGTATGAACTGCAGCTGAACCACCCTTATATAGATATATCAAAATTAGTGAACAAGAGTTTAGAACTATGGAAAAGTGAGGTACTCATTCATTAACAGGTGTGGAAATGCTAGAGTAATGTTGACAGATGTGATTTATAAGAGGAAACTAGAATTTGAATTATATATATATATATATATACACCTATATATAGGTGTATTCCCTGACAACTCACTTCGAACCTCTGGCATTTACCATGAAGGACAGACTTCTAGTCTGCCCTAAGAGAACATCTAACTAGGTTTGATATTTGTCCTTCCATTAAGCTGTTTACCCAAATCCTTTGACTTGCCTGTTGTTCTTAAACTCAACTTGAATGCTTTCTTCTATGTGCAAGTAAATCCTTTTTAATACTCAACTAACTTTTATCATTTTTATGCAAATCATTTTTAAAGGACTGATGTTTTTATGTCTTTCTGAACTCACTAAGGGTGGCCATCATTTTTGACTTGGAAGCCACTCAGGTGAGCAGCCACAGTTTCTCTGTGTCATACAACGTGTATTCTGATTTGAAATGAGCATATTTCATTCTTTTTATGTTCCTTATTTTTGTTGTGTCAGAGTGATGGAGGATGATATGTATTTACAGAAAATGAAATAATCATGATAAAAAGTTGTCAAAATCAGTCTTTCTGCTTTCATTTCTATGTATTAATGACTTGCCCAATCTGTTGTCATCAGCAAACTTTGAACCACAGGACACATATGCCCAATCTATTTTTGCAACCTGGGAGCTAAGAATATTTATCATATTCCCAATTAGTTAAAAAATAATGAAAATATAAATTCTGTAAGACAAGAAAATCTTATAAAAGTAATATCTCTGTGTGCAAATTAAATTTTCATGAAATGTAATCTTCCTAGTTTCTCTGTGTTGTCTCTCACTGCTTTTGTCCTACACTACAAGATTTGGGTTGTTGCAAATGACACCTGGGTGAGTCACAAAGCCTAGAGCATTTCCTATCTGTGCCTTTATACAAAGCTTTATCTAGAGTAATGATCAACAAACTTAGAGGTTTCATAGCTGAGTAAAATTTAAGGATGTAAGAGAAGAGTAAATATATCATTGCCAAAGTTTCTTTTATAATAAATATCTTTATTAGTTCTTTGAGAATTTCATATAATTTATTTTGAACATGTTGATCCCTTACTCCTCTCCTTAATTCTCTTACGTCCTTCTCACCTTTCTACCTTCTGCCTTTAAACGTCTCATCTTCATATCTTCTTTTTTTTTAATTGAAAATCCTGTCAACTCCAATTTGTGATGACCATATTGTTATGGGTGTGGACCACCCACTGGCATGTGGTTGACTTGCTAGAAGTTACACCCTTCAAATAAAGATGACTCTTCCTCCATGAGAAGCCATCAACTGTCCTTAGTGCCTCCGTTGGTGTTGAGGACCCGTGAGTTTCTTTTTATGTCATGTCAGCATGTGGAATGTGGAATGGCTTATCTTGTGCAGGTCTTGTGTAGGCAATTACTGTTGCTGTGAGTTCATGAGTACAGCATTTCTATCATGTCTCAAACATACTTATTTGCTCTGGTACTTCTTGAACTTTAGCTATTAGAATTTTTCCTGCTCTGGAGTATAGTTGATATAACCAGTGATACGCCATTGGAGAAAACTGGATAATAGCTAATAGAGTTTTAGTAGCTGCATGTTCACATACTTTAATGGCACAATGGAAATATAGAATCTAAAAACAGTTAATAAGGAATGAGAAGAGATGCTTGAAGATATGAAGAAAACAGAGACAAAGAGAATTGTAAGGATATGATTTAAAATGAAAGAAATCTAATGTTCAAAGCCTTACATGAGAATTTTCTTGGTATCTACAGCAGTATGGTATTATCAGCGTTATTGTGGGCAACAAAAAACATCAGTAAGATTCAGGGACTTATCCCTACATTTTTTTTATATAGGGGAAGTGAGCTTCATTGCTTAATCAATTTAATCTTTAATTTTCTTGATTTAAACTCTTATACATACATATATGATACACATATAATAAAATTTTTCATACAGTATATTCTGAATATTGTTTCTCCTTCCCGGAACCTCCCACCTCACAACCCATTCAACTCTTGGACTTTTTCTTTGTCTCTTTCTTTAGAAAACAGACAGGAAAACAAACAACCCCCCAAAACAAACTATAATAAAAACTTACAAAACAAACAAAGGAAAGGAAAACCTCAAGGAATAGATAAATACAGCATCACACAGATAGACAGACAGAGAGACAGACACACATATCATAAAAATCATAATTAGAAGCCATAATATACAAGTAAAAGTCCAGTAATAAACAAAAATGTCCAAACAAAGCTATATAAAACACAAATTCTACAAAAGTAACATTCAGTTCATTTAATGTTGGTCATCTTCTGCTGGGTATAAGCTCTTAATGACACCATGAAAACAATTAGAATTAACTCTCTTGGGTAGTATGTTAGTAGTCTGAACAGTTTCTATCTAGGTTGTCCTGTTTTTCACTGTGTCTTTAGCTCAGCCATTCAGATCTCTTGTAGTATGATTGCTTGTAGTATGAAACAATACACCATGTTTTAGTAGTCAGTGTATACTGTTTTTTATTTATACATTCTGAACACCAATTTCATTTGAGTATCCTTGAATGTGTTTGAAGATGAAGGTAGTCTGACTTTTCTTCCCACCTCTTGATGTGTTATGATGCTAAGACTATGTCCACTGCTGCTCTATTGTAGTCTCCATAACTGAGGACTTTTCTGACTCTGAATTCTCTCCCTTCTGTTTTTCTATATAAAATACTAACATTGAGAAAGAAACAAGATCAACAACAGTCTTTTCTACTTGATAAATATAATGCTGCGTTCTAGAGCTGTCTGTTGTAATTCAGCCTGACAACACAAACAAGAATGAAGGTCCTTTCACTTTTAAGATCATTTCTCCTTCTACAAACTTCATTTCTCCTAGAGTTGGAAAATATAAAGCACACTAAAATTCAAAAAGACTTTACAAGCTGTGTGGCATACAATTAAGCAATATCTCTATCTAATTAGAATTCTGGGCTTAAAAAGTCCATGGTTCTGCAGGAATAACAAGAAGAGGAAATCTAATTCAGAATTAGAATTTATAATTTGCTTGATTAGAAAAAAATAGATCATGGTAGATCTAAAATATGTAAGTTAATTACAAGACTTAGCTTTTAAGCTTTATTTCAGCAGAGGATCAAATAGCCCTCAGTAGCAGTGTGGCGTGGTTTTTCTCCTTTTTCTGCTGGAGGTCACACTTCAGGATCATTAAGAAATTTCAGAGTGACTGCACAGATTGAACCTAGAAGTGAGTGTTCACTTCCAAACTAGACAGCCCAGGGTCTAGGCCCCAGGGACCTGGGGAAAACCCTGGGTCCCTCGACAACCTTCCTCATCTTCACTAGCTGGTCAGAAGGTAAGCCACTTGCAGGCAGACTGTTCCAACATCCCAGACTGACCAGGTTCAGTAATCTAGAAGTCCCACTCCACCCCAAAACCTGCCCATCCTGGAGACCTCAGCAGTTCCCTGAGACAAAGACAGTAACTGCACAGAGTTCCTAACACAGAGACAGCAACTACAATGGTTGGTCCAAGAGAGGACCCCTGAAATCCATGCAATAATGGCAAGAAGCAGACCAAGAGGAAAATACACTGCTTTACACCTATTGGAGGAAGAGATGAGTAGGTGGCAATGAAAAAATACATTCAACAACCCAAAAAGCAACATGGCAACACTGAAACCCAATGGTCATACAACGGAAGAACTGCATATAGCAACCCAAAAGAAACAGAAGAAAATGACCTTAAATATAACTTTATGAAGATGATAGAGACCCTTAAAGAGGAAATGAAAAATACCCTTAAAGAAATGGACGAAAAGACAAAAATTGGAAGAAATCAGCAAATCTCTTAAAGAAACCCAAGAAAAAAGATAATCAAACAGGTGAAGCAAAAAGTTTACACAGTTCAAGGCTTGAAAACTAAAATAGAGTCAATAACGACAAGACAAACCAAGTTAAATCTAAAATGGAAAATCTGAGTAAATGAACAGGTACTACAGACGAGAGCATAACCAACAGGTAAGAAATGGAAGAGAGAATCTCAGACATTGAAGATATGATAGAGGAAATAGATTCATCCAACAAATCCTTAACACAAAACATCTAGGAGATCTGGGATGCCATAGAGTAAGGAAAAGAACTCCAGTTCTGAGGTACATAAAATGTATTGGACAAAATCATATAAGAAAACTTTCCCAACCTAAAGAAGAATATGCCTATGAAGGTATGAAGGTATAATAAGCTTACAGAACTCCAAGTAAACTGGACCAAAAAAACTACCCTTGCCATATAATAATAAAAACACTAAATATACAGAATAAAGAAAGAATATTAAGATCTGAAAAGGAAAAAGGCCAAGTAATATATAAAGGCAGCCCTATCAGAACTAACGCCGGACTTCTCAATGAAAACCTTGAAACCAGAAAGTCCTGGACAGATGTGCTGTAGACACTAAGAGACATAGATGCCAGCCCAGACTACTATATACCATAGATGGAAAAAACAAGATATTCCATAACAATACCAGAATTAAACACCACCTATCCACAAATTAAGTTTTACATAAAGCACTAGAAGAAAAACTTCAACCCAAGAAAGTCATCTACATCCACAAAAACACAGACAACAGATAACCTTACATCAGCAAACCTCAAAGATGGGAAACACACAAACACTACCACCAGAGAATAATAGGAATTATCTATCACTAGTGATTAATATCTCTTAATATCAATGGACTCAATTTACCTATAAAAGAACACAAGCTAACAAACTGGATATGAAAACAGGATCCAGTCTTCTGCTATAAACAAGGAACATACCTCAACCTCAGAAACAGACATTATCTCTGTTGGGAAAAACAGACATTATCTCTGGTTGGGAAAAGATAAAATAAAACCTTTTTTCCAATAAAACGGATCTAAGAAACAGCTAGGATACCAATCCTGATAGCTAACAAAATACATTCCAAACTAAAATCAATCAAAAGAGATGGAGAAGGACACTTCATACACATCACAGGAAAAAAATTCATCAAGAAGAAATCTCAATCCTGAACATGTATATCACAAATACAAGAGTATATATATATATCAATGGAACAAAGAGCTGGTTCTTTGAAAAAAAACAAGACAGACAAGCCCTTATCCAAACTAATCAAAGCAAAGAGAGAGAGAACATCCAAATTAACAAAATCAGAAATGAAAAGGGAGACAAAACATCACACATTAAAGAAATCCAGAGAACTTTTGGTCATACTTCAAAAACCTGTACTCCACAAAATTGGAAAATCTAAAAGAAATGAAGAGTTTTCTGGATAGATATCACATACCAAAATCAAGACTAGATGAACAATTTAAATAGATGGATAACCTGTGAAGAAATAGAAACAGTCATCTAAATCATCCCAACAACAACAAAAACAAACAAACAACAGCAACAAAAACAAAAAACAAAACAAAACAAGGCCTGATGGTTTTAGTGCAGAATTCTACTAGAACTTCAAAGAAGATCTAATACCTATACTCCTCAAATTGTTCCACACAATAGAAACTGAAGAAACATTGCCAAACTCTTTGGGGCTACAGTTACTCTGATATCCAAACCACACAAAGACTCAACTAAAAAAGGGAATTAAAGACCAATCTTCTTCATGAATGCTGACGTTAAAATACTCACTATAATACTGGCAAGTCAAATCCAAGAACACATAAGAAACATCATCCATCATGATCATGATGGCTTCATCCCAGAGATACAGAAATGGTTCAATATGCAAAAATCTATCAATGTAATTTATCCAGTAAACAAATTGAGAAAACAAAACCATATACTCATGTCATTAGATGCTGAAAAATCCTTTGACAAAACTCAACACCCCTTCATGATAAAGTTCTTGAAGAGATTGAGGATACAAGGATCATATCAAAATATAATAAAAGAAACATACAGTAAGCTGACAGTCCACATCAAATTAAATGGAAAGAAATTCAAAGTGATTCCACTAAAATCATGAACAAGATAGACAACGCTGTCCACTCTCTTCGTATTTATTCAGCATAGTACTTGAAGTTATATCTATAGCAATAATACAACAAAAGGAGATCAAGGGGATACAAACCAGAAAAAAAAAGGAAGTCAAACATTTACTATTTATAGATGATATAATAGTATACATATCTAACCCCCACATTTCAACAAGGGAACTCCAACAGCTGATAAACACCTTCAGTAATGTGGCAAAATACAAGGTTAACTTAAAAAAAAATCAGTAGTCGTCCCATATACGAGTGATAAAGGGGCTGAGAAAGAAATCAGAGAAACATCAGCATTTGCAATATCCACAAATAACGTA
Source organism: Microtus ochrogaster (assembly GCF_000317375.1). NCBI lineage: Eukaryota > Metazoa > Chordata > Mammalia > Rodentia > Cricetidae > Microtus > Microtus ochrogaster. Next base: position 24,145,686 of record NC_022021.1, read on the forward strand.
AAATATCTTGGGGTAAAACTAACCAAAGAAGTGAAAGATCTATGTAACAAGAACTTTAAGTCTTTGAAGAAAGTAATTGAAGAAGATATCAGAAAATGGAAAGATATCCCATGCTCTTGGATAGGTATGACCAACATAAAAAAAATGACAATACTACTAAAACCAATTTACAGATTTAATGAAATCCCCTTCAAAGTCCCAACAAAATTCTTCACAGACCTCAAAATAACAATACTCAACTTCATATGGAAAACAAAAACTCAGGACAGCCAAAAGAATCCTGAATAATAAAGGAACTTCTAGAGGCATTACCATCCCTAACATTAAACACTACTATGGAGTTACCACACTAAAAAACAGCTTGCTTTTGGCATGTAAACAGACAGGCAGGCAAATGAAATAAAATCAAAGACCCTAATATTAATTCACACACTTTTGAACACCTGTTTTTTGATAAAGAAGCTAAAATTACACAATGGAAAAAAAGGCATCTTCAACAAATGGTGCTGATAACTAGATATCAACATGTAGAAGAATGAAAATAGATTCATATCTATTTTCATGCACAAAACTCAGGTCCAAATGAATCAACGACCTTAATATAAATCCTTCCACACTGAACCTCATAGAAGACAAAGTAGAAAATAGCCTTGAATGAATGAGCACAGGAGACCATTTCCTAAATATAACACCAATAGCACAGACACTGAGAGCAACAACAAATAAACGGAACCTCCTGAAACTGAGAAGCTTCTGTAAGGCAAAGAACACAGTCAATAAGACAAAACAGTAGCCCTATAGATTGGGAAGAAATCTTCACCAACCCCACATCAGACAGAAAACTGATCTCCAAAATATATGAAGAACTCAAGAAACTCAGCATTACAGTATCAAATTATCCAATTAAAAATGGAATACAGAACTAAATAGAATTTTCAACAGAAGAATATCAAATGACCAAAAGACACCTAAGGGACTTCTCAGGATCCTTAACCATCAGGGAAATGTAAATCAAAACAATTCTGAGATACCGTAATCTTACACCACTCAGAATGGCTAAGATGAAAAACACCAATAATAGCTTATGCTGGAGAGGATGTAGAATAAGGGGAACCTTCCTCCACTGGTGATGGGAGTGCAAACTTGTACAACCACTTTGGAAATCAGTATGCAATTTCTCAGAAAATTGGAAATTAGCCTACCTCAAGACCCAGAAATGCTACTCTTTGCTTATACCCAAAGGATGTGCAATCATACTACAAAGACATTTGCTCAACTATGTTCATAGCAGCATTATTTATAGTAGCCAGAACCTGAAAAGAGCCTAGATAACCTTCAACCAAGAATGGATAAAGATGTTCTACATTTACACAATGGAGTATATTACTCAGTATTAAACAAACAAAGAAACAAAACAATGACATCTTAAAATTTGCATGCAAATTTAAAAGATAAAACCATCCTGAGTGAGGTAACACAGACACAGAAAGACAAACATGGTATGTATTCACTCATAGATTGATATTAGGCACAAAGCAAAGGACTATAAGCCTATAGTCCAACGACCCCAGAAAAGCTAAGTAACAAGGAGAACCCTAAGAGAAACATATATAGATGCCTCTGGGAAGAGGAAATAGATAAGATGTCCTAAGAAAATTGAGAGCATGGGGGTGGGGGTAAAAAGGAGGGCAGAAAGGGAAGAGGACAGGAGAGGGGGAATTGGGTGGAGAACATCAGGGAACAATATGGTTGAGTTGGGAGAAATACAGAGAGGGCAAACAAGGAAAGAGATACCATGATTGACAAAGTCATTATGGGCTACTACAAGAAACCTGGTACTAGGAATTTTCCAGAAATCCACAAGGACGACTCCACCCAAAACCCTAAGCAATAGTGGAGAGAGTGCCTGAAATGACCTTCCCCTGTAATCAGATTGATGACAACCTTAGTTGCCATCATAGAACCTTCATACAGCAACTGATGGAAGCAGATGCAGAGATCCACAGTGAAGCACTGGGCTGAGCTCCCAAAATCCAGTCAAAGAGAGTAGAAGTGATAATATGAGCAAAGGGGTCAAGACCATGATAGGGATTCCACTGAAATAGCTTGCCTGAGCTAACTGGAGCTCACTGACTCTGGACTGATAGAGGGTGAATCAGCATAAAACCAAGTTAGGCCCTCTGAATGGGGGTGACAGTTGCATGACTGGGACAGTTTGTAGGGTCACTGGCAGTGGGACCAGGATTTATCCCTACTGCTTTTTGGAACTCATTCTCTTTGGAGTGATACCTACATAAATTGGGAAGGGCTTTGGCCCTGCCTCAAAGTGATGTGCTAGACTTTATTGACTCCCAATGGGAAGCCTTACCATCTCTGAGGAATGGATACTGGGGTGGTTTGAGGGGAAGGTCAAGGGAGTGAGAATGGACATTGTTATGTAAAATGAGAAAAGATTGTTTTAAAAAAATAAAAAATATCATGTCCCTTTAAAAAAAGGAAATAATGCAATAATACAGAGTAGCCACACATGTAGGCAATCAGGCCCAATATAGGAAACACCTGTTTTTGCTTCATTTCTGGCTTGCTTACTAATAGGGCATATTTGTCTTGGGACATTGTGTTTGCTTGTGTAATTGCGCGTAGCACATTTTCAGATTTTACCACAGATGGATCCAGAAAGCAGTTCTGAGTAATAGCACCTAGGGAAGTGAAACACAAACAGCCTTCCCTGTGTTCTGTTCAAACAGACATAAGCAGCAGGAGACCGTGCCCTCTCCTCTACCCACACTGTGCAGTGCAAACAGGAAGCTGCTTCAGAGCTGCCCTTCACTACAGGCTGAGTACCTTGGTTTCTTTTGTTTGGCTAACAATTCCAGACCAGGCGAAAGGAGTGGAAAATGCACAGGTCAATAGCCAGAAGATGAGAGGGCTGATGAGTACCTGATGCCAAAGAACAAGAGACTCTGGTGTGGGAAATGACACGTGCCCAGCGCTAGAGTTCAATGGTGTGCGTGTAAGGTACTGTTTAACACGTTTTCAGCACATAAACAAGACATGGGATCTAAAAACAGTCAATAAGAAATGAGAATGCTTGAAAATCTGGAGAAGATAGAGACAGAAGAATTATAAGAATACGATTAGGAAAGAAAGAAACCTCAGGTCCAGAGCTTTGCCTCACAATTGAAAGTGGCACTGGAAGTTCTGTTTGTCTGTGTAAAGGCAATGGAGTGGAGAAGGAAGACAGTACAATAGAAAAACATTGTGGTTGAATAAAGCACTTGCATATTTATAGTTAAAGTACATTTTTTAGGCCTGAATCACTTCACATTATTCTAAGTTTTTTATTTTGTTTTTGTTTATATTTTTAGGGTGAATAAAAATATATGAAAATATTTACCATCTTCGTGATTTTTGTATAAGTTATATATCTCTACACAAAAAAAGTGAGATAATAGCTTTCTCTTTTAAAAATGCTTGTTTGGTTATACTTAGGCAAGTATCATCATGACCCAACTTAATACACTAATTGTCCTCCTATATCTAGACCCATTGCATGTAACCCTTCCTTTCTTCCTCTCTCTGGTCTTAGAAATGGGAAACAGCTCTCTATTACTGTGATTTTGTTCATTGTGGCCATTGCACACAATTGAAGTCTTACAGTGTGTGACCTTTTGTGTTAACCCTGATTTACTTAGTGTAATGCATTTAAGATTCCTCTATATTATAGCAGATACTGGTCCACTTGTTGAGATCTAGATAACCTGGAAGACAAATTCCTAGGCATATTTGTGAGAGATTATTTATTCTAGCATCATTACCTAGACTGTATAAAAAACACTAAAGTGAGCTGCCATGCCATAATTATTCACTGCATTCTGCTTCTTGGTATGTACGCTGAAGTCACCAGCTTCCTCAAACTCCTTACCTCTGTGACTTCAGCACCATGAGGGACTGTAACTTCTGTACATCAAATGAATAAACCCTTCCTTCCTTAAATTGTTTTTGTTAGTATATTTATCACAGCAACAGAAAGAAACAAAGCAGGTAGCTACTTTATTCCTTATAATCATTTAGTAGTATTTCAATGTATTTCTCATCAGTTAAGGGATGTTGTAATTACTTCCTCTTTGGGGCTATTTTTAATTAGAATGTCATGGACATTTACATACAAGTTTTATATGACATACATTTTTCAACTATCTTGCATATATAGCAATGGGATTGCTGGAATGTTTGGCAATTTTATGTTTAACTTGGGAATTCCCCAGAACTGATGCCAAAAAGGCTGGGACATTTTTCATTTCACCGAGAAAGCCTCAAGGTTTCAGTGCCTCTACATCCCATTAACACTGGTTATTAACAGCCATCCTAGGGATGTTGTAAGGAGTCTGCTAGTTAGTTCCCCACCACTTAGCCCTGAAATAATCACACAGAAACTATATTATTTAAATCACTGCTTGGTCCATTAGCTCTAGCTTCTTTTTTTTTTTTTTTTTTTTTTTTTTTTGGTGTTTTTCGAGACAGGGTTTCTCTGTGGCTTTGGATCCTGTCCTGGAACTAGCTCTGTAGACCAGGCTGGTCTCGAACTCACAGAGATCCGCCTGCCTCTGCCTCCCGAGTGCTGGGATAGCTCTAGCTTCTTATTTGCTAATTCTTACATATTAATTTAATCCATTCCTATTAATCTGTGTATTGACCCAAGGCTTTAGCTTACTGGGAAAAGTTTCCTTGCCTATCTCTGGTGGGGCTACATGGCTTCTCCCTGACTCCGCCCTTCTTTCTCCCAGCATTCACTTTAGTTTTCCCCCTAAGTTTTGCCCTGATATAGGTCCAAAGCAGTTTCTTTATTCATTAATGGTAATCACAGCATACAGAGGAAAATCCCACATCATAGGGAACTGTTTGTCATCCAGCATGTTTAAGGCAATCATCCTAAGCAACTGGTTAAAATGATTATCAGCAGATTCTCCACATTGCCCTAGAAACTAAAAAAGTACCATTCAAGTATCAGTTAAGCAATTCTTTTTGCTTTCAAACTAAATGAATTAAACTAAGAATAAAAATTGTATCCTAGCTCTTTGGCGGCACAGCACCTTCCAGCTCAGCCTGCTCGGGCTTTGGGACCTAACCCGAATCGGGAGGGCAAAGGGGAGGGCGGTAGTTCCTTTGTCTCCATAGCCTGCCGGCAGCAAACAGGATGGGCCCTTTGTTTGCGAGCTACCAAAGCAGCACAGAGTTTCAATCTGGGTACCAGGAGAGACATCATTGGGGTGAGTGAGTGTAGCGGCAGCCGGGAACAGGGAACTCAGATGTTCTTCAACCCTCCTACACTTCCTGGTCATTCTGCAGGGGCTATACTGCCCGATACCTCCTCTCTCTTCCTATCCCATCCAGCTTACATCCAGAACCCCCCACCCCCTGTCTCCCT
>NC_022021.1:24153304-24166394 GCF_000317375.1 Microtus ochrogaster
AAAAAAAATTATATCCTAATCATAGGTTAGTTTTACCCTCTGAACAATCTGTCAATAGATAGCATTCATATGCCAGTTTTAATGCTTACACATGCTTTCATTTGCAAAGTCAATTTGTACTGTGTATAAATCATTATCACAATTTGGCACTTGGGATGTGGGTCAGTTGATAGATGGGTTCCTTAAATGTGCAAAGCCCTGGGTTATATTCTCAGAATCATATAAACCCAGCATAGTGCCTCATGCTTATAGCCTCAGGCCTTACAATGAAGAAGCAGGAAGATCAGAAGCTTAAGGTCATTCATGGCTGCATAGCAAGCTAAAGTTTGAGGTCAGTCTAGTATATGTGAGACTTTGTCAATGGCAAACTGTGTATATGTAAAGAGGTAATTATATCCTACTTTGAAGCAGATATACTCTTTATTCTTGGGAACATAGCTGCATAGGAACACAACCTTACTAATGACTAGTTAGACCTTTTCCTAGTGGAGTTACATGGATCAGTATCTCATGTGGTTCTGTAGGGCTTTGGCCTGGGAATCAAAGGGTCTTGACTCCAATTCAAGTAAATAGTACCTCTCTCTCTCTCTCTCTCTCTCTCTCTATATATATATATATATATATATATGTGTGTGTGTGTGTGTGTGTGTGTGTGTGTGTGTGTGTGTGTGTGTGTGTGTGTAAGGCTCCTTAGCTATAAAATTATATATTTCTACCTCATTGAGCTATTATGAGGGCTTCATTTAGTATCAGTTAAGACACTTATTTTAGAAACATACTATAAGCAGTTGATAAATACTTACCTTTTACTTAAATTTTGACTTTCATTTTTGGTACCTTTCTAATACAAATTAAAGTCTCACTTATAATGTCTCCCATTCTGAAATTCTGATACACTACTTCTTAGCATAGTATCTGCAATATCCATGAATATTCCATTCCTTGAGAAAATGATACGGAGTTGTAGACAAACATGAGTATGTAGGAGCTTGCTGAATGGAATGCAGTTTCATTCATGGGGACAATGTCATATTAAGTAACCAACGGTTTTCTCTAGATTATTGTGACTTGGAGCTTAGCCTTATTTCTCATACATGGGTGCAAAATAGCAGGAGAGGTGTAGAAAATTTCAGAAGACTTCAAGTGTCCTTTTCAGTGAGATCAAATCCTGTGCATCTTTTGCTTTCTATTTTAGAAAAGGTCATTTTTTTGCAGCATTTCAAATTCCCAAAGTAACTTGTTACCTGGGAGATCTTGTTATAAAAAGACCACATCTTTTCTGTTTCCTTTCCTTTCTTTCTTTTTTTGACTCTTATTGACAAGTCTAAGGTTAGTTTTTCTGATTTTATTCTAAACAAAAAATGTCAATTTCTAGATGCTTTCACTCAATCTGTTCCTCAGATTCAACCTCTTCGGATGATGTTAATCAGTTTGTGTAAAAGGACTCTCTAGATTGCAACACTAAATCTTATTTGGATGAGCACAGCCAGACAACAGAATCTTATTACTGATTTCCCTCCCTTCCATGCATTTTTGTGCTCTTCCTCCCCAATCCGACTTGGAGAGTTATAGTCCAACACTATTCCAAACCAAAGCTGGAACCTGAAGGTAGATACTAAGGCAGAGACCCTGGAGGATCAAGCTTTGGCTTATTTTGTTCTCCAAGTCGTCTTCATCCTGCTTTCATACAGCCCAGGACCACCAGCTCAGGAGTGCATCACTTACGATTGGCTGGGCCCTCCCACATCAATTATTAATCAAGAAAGTGCCAGAGCAGATGTTCCCAGAAGCCAATCTGAAGAAATCAGTTCTCAATTTTCATCCCCTCTTAGATTTCTTCTAGTTTGTATCATGTCAGTATGTAGTTGAGCCCAACACTCAATCTAGAAATGAATACATTCTTATCAAAAAAAATCAAGAAAAGTTTCTAGACTAAGAGCTATGGTGGTTGTGTGTGGTTATTTATTTATCTTTGCTTTTTTAAGAAAGAATATCTCTATGTAGTATTGGCTGTCCAGGAACTCACTCTTTAGACCAAGTAAACTTCAAATTCACAGAGATACCTTGCCTTCCACCAGATGCTAGGATTACAGGCAGCTACCACCATATCTGTCTCCAACTATTTTTTTTTCCTTGTTGTTTTTTGTTGTTGTTGGTTTGGTTTGGTTTTTGACAGGGTTTCTCTGTGGAACAGCCATAGCTGTCTTGGAATTTACTTTCTGTTTAGGCTATCTTTGAACTCACAAGATCCATCTGTGTTCGCCTCTCAGGTGCTAGCATTAAAGGCATGTGCCATCAATGCTGGGCAGAATATATATATTTTTAATTGAAATATTCACCTCATTTTCCTCTCTATACCCCTTCCTCAAACCCCTCTCATGCCTCCAATTCTTAAGTTGACAGCCTTTAATTATTATTGCTAAATATATACATATGCATGCACAAATACATAAATATAACCTGCTGAGTGTGTTTTTGTTGCTTATATGTATATGGTTTCAGAACTGACCTTTCTGTATTGAATATCCAATAAGAGAACTGTTTTATAGGAGAAGCTAATTCTACTCACAACAGTAATAAGTTGTTTAAAGCTGGGACCTCATAAAAACTTTCCCTTCCGTGTTAATATGGCCATAATATTGCCATTATAGCTCACAGCGATCCTGGGGATTGTTCATGAGCCACAAACACCCAGCCATGCAGCCACTTCTAAAAGAGACTGTTTCAGAACAGGCATGAGTTCCCTCCTGATGAACTGGACTTAAGTCAGTAAGATAAATGTTGGTTACCATCAACAGTAACAGACATTGATTGCACCATCATGGATATCCTGCTGAGCTTGTCACCATTTTGTTTCATAGGAGTTGCAGCTATTAATTGCTTCCCTCCTTTAGCAACTTGCAGAACACTTTCTGGTACTGTGGGGGCTAGACTGTGGGAAAGAAGCTTTCAGATCAGATCATCATTAACATCTAGGCTTTTGATGAACATGTTTCCTTTTAAAAATAAAATTACACACAAACTATTTTGGGGGGCTTATTTCCCTTCCAATATGACTTAGGAACTCTTTTGTTCAGCCAGAAGTGAAAGCAGAGCTTCAGAAAGGACTGGTTATGCAACTGCATTGTAGGCCAGCCCATGTGCATCTAAAAGATACTTTAGTCAGGGTAGTTTTTCATATTTGATTCTTGAACATGAAGACCAGTACGCTTGAGATTCCTCAACTAATTCTAGTCAGGTCAAGAAGTATTTCACCAAACTGCCATGAGCAACGTTGGCTTAGAGAAATGTGTAGTCTCAAACTTAAAACTCATGAATGAATTTTGACTTAGATAGATACAAAGAGAAAAATCTTGTAAAACTTTCATTCTTAAATACCATTTTTATTATAAAATATATCATAATAAAATTACTTACTCCAAAAAAGTGAATAAGCTCTAATGTACAGCATAATATATATTGTGAACACTAGGTAGTCATTACAGAGGCCAATAAAAAGCACACATTTTAGCTATAGATCACGGTAATATTGACATCCAACATATTAAGTGCTCCCTACATGTTCGCCAGGACTACTGTGTCTCCTCCCCTTGCTGTTCCATTTATATCACATTCTAATAGAAATCTCACTGGGGTTCTGATACGGTTTGCATTGTATATATGGATCAATGTGGGGGAGAACTAACAATAAAATTGACTCTTCCAATCGAAGACTATAATACATCCATCAAGTATTTGTTTTTGTTTTTTGTTTATTTTCTCAGAATATTTTGTATTTTTCTCTATAGATGTCTGACACATCTATACTTGACAGGTTCAGTGTTTTTCTAATTTGTAAATGTCTTTATTTAAGTTGTACTTTCTATGCTCTGATGTTTATAAATAAAATTGCTTTTTATATATTGAATATTTCTATCCTGGGAATTTGCACAGCTATCTTTAAGATTTGTTTGTTAAATTTAATTTATTTTATTCTGTATCATGGTTGTTTTGCCTGTATGTATGTCCATGTTCCTCTTGCATGCCTGGTGAGTGCAGAGACCAGAAGAATGTGTCCTGTTTCCTGAGACTGGAATTGCAGATTGGTATGACCTGCCTTGTGGGTCCTCTGGTAACAAGTGCTGGTGATGGCTGAGCCTCTTTCCTCTTTGCAATTCTTATAAGTGAAGATTTCTTCAGGTATGTAAGATGTTAGATCATATGTATAAAAGTAATGTTAATTTTGACTTTTCCTTTTTAATTATCAGTCCTTCATTTTCCCCTCTTTCCTATTGGCCTGTTTTCTAGTATCAGCCAGGACTTCAGTACAATGTGAAACTGATATGCTGATGCCAAACAACATGTCTGGGGTGTATACCTTCATTTTATTTTTTTATGGAGTATTATCAGTGTTGTGGATAGTTAGTGATCCTTTATTCAATGTAGAACATTTTTTAAACCTCATCTTGATACTTTTAAAGTCACAAAGCATATTGAATCTGGCAATATTTACCATTTGGATTGCCTTTGTTTTTCTACATTTTTGAAACCAGAGTCAGGAAAAATATGAATGGATACATTTACACATCCACAGATCTATTCATCCAAATGTGTGTGTGTGTGTGTGTGTGTGTGTGTATCCATCTATCTACAAAATGTCTGTCTATGAGTTTTAACTCATAGCTCCAATTCCAATCCAGAATTCATTACAGAATTCATTGTAGCTTCCCGCCTTTTCTTATCTATAATTCTTTCTTCCAACAAGAACATCTGGATCTCATTAGCCACAATGTATTTGCTTGTTTTCTCAGTCACAGAGTACACATGATACAGCTTTAAATATATGACACACATTACTGCAAAATCCAAATTCACTAACCAGAGTAATATGTTTGTTCACAGACCCTTTCTTCCTCTGCCTTGGAGTTGCTGTAAAATGTTATAAAGCTACTTAAGTCTGTTCTTTCCCCATCTCTGTGTGATTTATGTTAAATTTAGATACTTTTTTTAACATCCGTACATTTGTATTTCGTTAGAATTGCAATCAATTGATTACTTTAATTAAAATTAAATGTATTCAAAAGTTAAGATAAAATGAATATAAAACATGCCTGTCAAAAGCTTTCTGTTGCTTTTTATAACACATCAGGTAATCTATTTATAAAAAGACATTGTTTATTTAGTCTCACAGTTTTAGAAGTTTCAACTCATTGTTGGTTCTTTTCATTGCTTCTGGGTCAGAAGAGAGGCCAGTGAGAACAGGAGGGTGCATGCATGTCCTCTCCCTCTCCTTTCTCTTCTGTGTCTCTCCATCTGAAAGGGTTACAGTGTACTCATTGAAAGATAATCCAATTGGAAAAAGACAGAATAACTGGGCATTTGTTTTTACTTGAAATGCAGCAATGATAAATGATGCAGTGACTCACTGGAGGGACTCCCTTGGTCTCAGTCCAGATGGCTCTAAAATCTGGAGAGATTCAGTAAGGATCTGGAAACAGATGCTCTACAGCACATGTTTTTTTTCATAATAGTGAAGTATTCCATATCTGTGAACACTAAAATTCTCACTTATGTACAACAGGTTATTTTATAGCAAGGCTCTAATCATCACTGTGAGACTATTTCAGCTAGTTCATGTGAAGTTTTTCACATATTTTGTTTGTGTAAACATGAAATGGAGCATAACCTTATCCAGAAAACATTACCTGAGAATTTCATGATAATATATGTGAAACTCTGATGTAACTTAACATCTAGTTCAGTGTGAGTTTCCTGGTAAATATATCTATTTGTCTATCATCTATCTATCTATCTATCTATCTATCTATCTATCTATCTATCTATCTATCTATCATCTATCTATCTATCTATCTATCTATCATCTAGATATGTATATAAGTGTTCATATTGTGTGTATGTGTAGATATGTGTCTTGTATGTGAACATATATACATGCAGGTATGTTTATGCCTGTGCATATGAAGGCAAGGCATTCCTAATGGATGTCTTCCTCTTCTCACTTTCCACATTATTTTCTTAGAAAGGGTCATTACTAAATCTGGAACTCACCAGTTTCTCTGTAACAGACGACCTGGCAAGCCCCTGTGATCTCCGTCTCCACCACCCCATCACTAAGGTCATGTAAAAGGTGTGTACTTCTATGTTCAGATCTTTTACATGATTACTGGAGATCTGAACTCAAATCCTCATGATTGCATAGCAAGAATTCTCTTTAACTGCTGAGATTTCTAGTTCCCTTCTGGTAAATATTGTGTTAAAAAATTAATTCTCCAAGGCCCTCCCCCCTACATCCAGGCCTAGGAAGCCTAGGGTGCCCTCTCTTAAGGAGGGAGGGGGAGGGAGAAGAGTTTGTGAGGGAGTAGAAGGGTAATGGGAGGAGGGGAGGAAGTGTAAATTTTTGAATGAAAAAATAAATAAATTTAACAAATAAATATCCAAAAATGAAAAAATTAATTCTCTCTCATCTAACATTGAAGAATATGATGACTCTGGGAGCTATTGATTCAATGTTTTAAAAATTACAATACTGAAAATTTATCTTGTCTTTAATCTGTCTAGAGACATCAGTCACTTTTAGTTTCTGTGGTCATTAGGTCTGGACTTCATTACATGGATCTCCTGGTCAGTCTAACCTAGTTCAGCCCCATTGTAAGTGATATGCTACTGTGATGACCTCAAAGTCCTTCTCTGTTCTGTAATATGTTTTCATGAAGAGAGTCCTATTGCCTAATTTTATCTGAGTATTGAAACTTATTAAGATGTCACAGAGTGATTTTCAAGAAAAAAAATTGCTACATATATGTGCTGATTAGTTTTATGTCAAGTTGACACAAGCAAGACCCATTTGGAAAAGGGAAACCTAAATTGATGAAATGTCCCTACATGATTGGTCTGTGGGCAAGTCTGTGGTACATTTTCTTGATTGGTTATTGATAAGGCAGGCCCAGCTTACTGTAAGTGGTGTTACCCCTGGGCTAGTGTTCCTGAGCAAGCATGGAGAGCAAACCTGTGAACAGCACTCCTCTGTAGCCTCTGCATCAGCTCCTGCCTCCAAGTTCCTGCTCTAAGTCCTGACTTAATTTCTCTGGGTAGTGAACTACAAACTGTAAGATGAAATAAACACCTTTCTTCACAAGTTGCTTTTGCTCATAGTGTTTTTATCACAGCAATAGAAACCCTAACTAACATAGTCTCTATACATTAGACTTATAAAACTTAGAAAAGTAGATATATTTCCTTTAGCTATGTAGATCAATGACTCTTAAGATAACATCCAAAGATCACCATTAGCCTACTAATATATCTAACAACCTTCACAATTGGCCTGGCCCTTCTTGGTTCTTAACTGTGAAAGATATGCAAATTCATCTTTTACTCCCATGTAATACCTATGGCAACTTATTACTAAGTTAATGGATGTACTATAACTATTAAATAGTTGATATGTATAAATTGGCACATTAACTAATGCTGCTGAGGATTTAAAGTCAGTATTCTATTTAGAACCCCAGCTGATACATAACACTATACAAGAGGTACGGTTAAAATGTTTCATGTAGACACATAATATGAATACCAGCAGTCTCATGTTTTTTCCATTCTTGCCTTTTCAGTCTTATTTTACATCCATCATTATCTGACTGTTTATTACCTAGTTTTGTTGATGCTATAGTATAGTTCATGGTGTTATATATTGTGAACCAATAATATTTTAGCCATAATTTCAAATTTCTAAATTAATGTGTCTGTGCAATGTGGATCATTTCACCATTTCTAAAATAACATGCCCTTGTTGTGTTTTCATTTAAACAGGTATGGTTTCTTGTTTTTACTTAATTTTACCTCCAGAAATATGCAATATTTAGGGTATATGGGTATGATTTAAGATTCTACCAAGGAAAATCCCACTGAATTTTTCTGAAATAAAATTGCTTAAAACAAGTACAATAACATTTAGTGATTGAAGGTACAATACACTTTATTTCTTAATTGATACCATATTTTTGGAAACTTTAGAGTCTCTTAAGCTCATATTCCTTGGAAATTTCATACAAATGTAAAAATACATATATATCTTTGACAAATTGTGTCTTACTAAGTGCAGGGTACTTCTCTACAGAACCTTTTTCCAGAAGACCTTGTCATCATCAAATTAGGAATAGTATCTATTGAAAATCTTGTTTAAGAGTATGAATGTATGTGTTATTTGCATGCTTTCTTGATAGTTATTTGATAACAGATTTTCATTGACCCATAGGTATTTCAGAGCTAAGATAGCCTTCCTTTTTGTTTAAACAGAAAAGAGGAAATGGTGTAGGAATTCCTTCTGGCTATGTGTTGCTTTCATTGGTTAATGAATAAAGAAATTGCCCTGTACTATTCATAGGGCAGAACTTAGGTAGGCAGGGAAGATGGAACTGAATTCTGGGAGGAAGGAAGCAGAGACAGACAGATGCCATGGGTCAGCCTGAGACAGACGCTGGGAATTTTACCTGGTAAGCCACTGCCACATGGTGATACACAGATTAATAGAAATGGGTTAAATTGAGATGTAAGAATTAGCCAATAAGAAACTAGAGCTAATGGGCCAAGCAGTGTTTTAATTAATACAGTTTCTGTGTGGTTATTTCAGGGCTAAGCTAGCCATGTGGCTGGGACAAACAAGTGGGCCCTCCTTTAAACACATGGGTATACCGCAAAGGAATCTTTTGTGTTGATTTTTTAATAAAGTTCTTAAAGTCACCAACCTGAGAAATTATCCATATGAAATAAAGTGAACAAGTTTTCTAAATATGCAACATATTTTTGTGTAATTTGGAATAATCCCTAGAACAAAATATCAGCTTTGCAGTTGAGTCATTATTTGAGAAAAGAGGGCACAACAAAGTTTGCTTCTGAGTCAGGAACTTTACCTTTTTGTGCACCTTCCCACTATACAAAGCATAATCATGTTCTATGTATTTTGACAGACTGGAATTAGAGCTGTACAGGCTACATTATGATATGGAGAAAAAACACTTATTCTTGTGGGGGTGTATTTAATCACGCTCATGTACTTTGCCATCTGTTTAGAAATTTGAAATTGCTCAGTGGTTGAGCTGACACATAAATTACTTTTAGACATAATACTGGTGAATGAATCATAGGCATGGTATCCCTATCACCTGCTACCTATTTATTACTGGAAGAGGAGACAAAGAAAAAGTATTCCTCTGTAATGAGTTCTAAACACTAAGTCTGCTTGTAGTGATCACTCTATTTATTGAATCCAGCAGCTTTGGGAAGACTTGTTGACATAAAGTTGAAGTTCACACATAGGAGAAAAACATTATTTTTAGAATATAAAAATTTCTTTAAAATGGAGCTCAAAGTACCTATTTCTGGAGATATTTCTTCATCTTTAATTTTCTCCAATTAGAATGCCAATAATTACAAGCATACTTCCAACTTTCTCTACTATAATGCTAGATTTAAGAATGTGTCAGAACAAGCCACAGACCAACATGCCCAACAGTTGTAAAGCTAGCATAACTGTTTTTCCTGTACCAGTACTCTTAATTTTCTTCAAAATCTGACTCAAAAAGACCTATTCAAATGAACTAAAATTAACTCTAATTATATTATTCTTTTATTTTAGAAATTTTTAGTATTTAACCATAAATGAATTGCACAGTAACTTATATAGAATAGATTTTTAGATATGGTGACCTAGATACGGTAATTTTCTAGATCTGTAGATGTAACATGAGATTAGAAAAAGTAACTTACTCTAAGTCATTGTTTCTTAACATATGGTTCAGAAACCTTTGTGTCTAATGACCCTTCACAGGGATGACTTGATACCGTCATGTAGTAATAGGAGCGGCGGGGCTGCGTCCCCAGCACCCCAGCCACACCCCGGCCACCTGGCTAGCTTATGCCCCGAAATAATTACACAGACACTGTATTCTTTTAAGCACTGCTTGGCCCATTTCTATCTAGCCTCTTTTAGGCTAACTCTCGCACCTGGACTAGCCCATCTCTAATAATCTGTTGTAGCCCACAAGGTGGCTTACCAGGGAGATTCTAGCCTACGTCCATCCTGGGTTGGAGCTTCATCACGTGTGCCTCAGAGAGCAGAGCACTCGCCTCTGCCCGCAAGAGTGGAGCATCGTGTGTTTCTCTGAGGTGTCTGCCCCCGAGAGGAGAGCTGTCGAGTCTCTGAGCTCACTTCCTCTTCCTACCAGTATTCTGTTCTGTTTACTCCTTTCACCTATGTTTTAACCTATCAGGGCAAGCAGCTTCTTTATTTAATTAACCAATGACCTTCCTCCATCACCGTCAGAAAACACAGATATTTACATTATGATCCACAACACTAACAAAAGTATAGTTAGTTCTGAAGTAGCAATGAAAATAACTTTATGTTAGGGGATCAGCACAATATAATGAACTGTGTTAAAGTATGGCAGCATTAAAAAGGGTGATAACACTGATCTAAGGCTATTTGAACTCTGGTCTCACATTGATACACTGGATAGATACAGTGCAGAAAAAAATTAAAAATGTAAAAGACGTCTCATGCACAATCTACATTCTAATCAGTATTTTAAAGGACCTACACAGTGTACATGTTAAAATCTAAATTGCCTACTAGTAGTCATTAAAAGTTATTAGCCCCATATTTTTTGCTTTAGCAGTCATTTATTTTCTTCCACAAAATTAAATGTAGCTTTGAAAATAACATCAGTACTAAAGCCAGATTTTCTCTTGTGTATTTCATTTTTATATATTTTATTATGTTTCTTTGAAATAGTATTATAGCACTTTCCTCTTTACCTTTCTTTCCTCCAGTGCATTCCATGTATCCTACTTCTCACCCCTCTCATTCCCCCCACTTTGAGTCCATGGCTTTTTCTTTGCTTATTATTCTTACGTGTGTGTGTGTGTGTGTGTGTGTGTGTGTATGCAGAAACAAACAAATACAACCTTCCAAGTCTGTCTTTTTATTGATTTTATTGAGCTATACATTTTTCTCTGCTCCCTTCCCTGACTCTCCCCTCCCTTTCAAATCCCTCTCGTGGTCCCCATGCTCCCATTTTACTCAGGAGATCTTGTCTTTTTCTACTTTCCATACAGATTAGATCCATGTATGTCTCTCTTAGTGTCCTCATTGTTGTCTAGGTTCTCTGGGATTGTTATTTGTAGGCTGGGTTTTATTTGGAAGGAGTTATATTTAAAAGCCACTTAGGAGTGAATATATATGATAATAATCTTTCTGAGTTTCAGTTACCTCACTTGATATGATGTTTTCTAGCTCCATCCAACTACCTGCAAATTTCAAAGTATCATTATTTTTTTCTGCTGTGTAGTATTCCATTGTGTAAATGTACCACATTTTTCTTACCACTCTTTGGTCAAGGGGAATTTAGGTTGTTTCCGGGTTCTCGCTGTGACAAACAATGCTGCTATGAACATAGTTGAGCACATGCCCTTGTGGTACAATTGAGCATCCTTTGGATATATACTCAAAAGTGGTATTACTGGGTCTTGAAGAAGATTGTTTCCTACTTTTCTGTGAAATCACCATACTGATATCCAAAGGGGCTGTACCAGCTTGCACTCCCACCAGCAATGTAGGAGTGTTCCCGTTATCCAACAACCTCCCAAGGGTAAGTAGTCTTCAGTGGTTTTGATCTTGGTCATTCTTAACAGGTGTAAGATGGAACCTCAGAGTTGTTTTGCTTTCTCCAAGACCTTTATCATAAAGGGTTGTTGTATTTTGTTGAAAGCTTTTTCAGTATCTAATGAGATGATCATGTGGTTTTATTTTTCAGTTTGTTTATATGGTGGTTTGCATTGACAAATTTTCATATGTTGAAACATCCCTGCATCTGTGGGATAAAGGTGACTTGATCATGATGGATGATGGTTCTAATGTGTTCTTGGAATTGATTTGCTAGTATTTTATCGAGTATATTTTTTAATCAATGTTCATGAGTGAGATTGGTCTGTAATTCTCTTTCATAGCAATGTCTTTATGTGGTTTGGCTATCAGAGTAATTGTAGCCTCATAAAAAGACTTTGGCAATATTCCTTCTGTATCAATTTTGTGGAGCAATTTATAGAGTATTGGTATTAATTCTTTGAAAATCACATAGAGCTGAAACCATCTGGTTCTGAGATTTTTTTGGTTGGGAGACTGGTGATGACTGTTTCTATTTGTTTAGCAGTTATGGGTCTGTTTAATTTGCTTATATGATCTTGATTTAATTTTGCTAAGTGATATTTATCCAGAAAGTTGTTCTTTTTTTTTTATGTTTTCCAATTTTGTGGAGTGCGGGTTTTCAAATATGACTTGATGATTCTCTGTGGTTCCTCCACATCTGTTGTTATGTCCCCCTTGTCATTTCTGATTTTGTTAATTTGGATTTTTCTCTCTGCCTTTTGGTTAGTTTAGATAAAAGTTTGTCTATTTTGTTGATTTTCTCGAAGAACCAACTCTTTGTCTCACTGATTCTTTATACTGTTTTCTTTGTTTCTATTTTGTTGATTTCAGTTCTCAATTTGATTATTTCCTATGGGCTAGTTCTCTTTGATAAGTTTGCTTCTTTTTGTTCTAAAGTTTTCAAATGTTCTGTTAATTCACTAGTGTGAGATTTTTTTTTCAGCTACTTTAGGTAAGCATTTAGTGCTATGAACTTTCCTCTTAACACTGCTTTCATTGTGTTCCATAAATTTGGGTAAGTTGTATGGTCATTTTCACTGAAATTTTGGAAGTCTTTAATTTGGCCTGTTATTTCTTTTTTGACCCATTGGTGATTCAGGTGAGCATTGTTTAATTTCCATGTGTTTGTGGGATTTTTGCAATTAGTGTTGCTGTTGAATTCTAGTTTTAAGTCATGGTGATCTGATAAGATATATCAGATTATTTCAATTTTTTGCATCTGTTGGGGTTTGTTTCATTACTGAGTATATGGTCAATTTTTTTTTTTTTAGTTTTTAGCAATGTTTCTTTTATGTACGTGGGTGCTTTTATATTAGGGGCATAGATGTTCAGGATTGAGACTTCATCCTGATGAACTGTTCCTGTTATGAGTATAAAATATCC
>NC_022021.1:24168480-24169999 GCF_000317375.1 Microtus ochrogaster
GGGGCCAGAAACTCACCCCCTTTTTTTTAGTTTTTCAAGACAGAGTTTCTCTGTAGCTTTGGAGCCTGTCCTGGCACTAGCTCTTGTAGAACAGGCTGGCCTAAAACTCAAAGAGATCCGCCTGCCTCTGCCTCCCGAGTGCTGGGATTAAAGGCATGCTCCACCACCGCCAGGCTTATATGGTCAATTTTTGAAGAGGTTCCATGAAGTGCTTTGAGAAGAAGATATATTCTTTTATGTTTGGATGGAATATTCTATAGAAGTCTGTTAAGTCCATTTGAGTCATAACATCTGTTAGTTCCCTTATTTCTCTATAATTTTTTTGTCTGACAGACCTGTCCAGTGGTGAGAGTAGAATGTTGAAGTCTCCTGCTACTAATGTGTGGGATTTAATGTATGATTTAAGCTTTAGAAGTGTTTCATTTACATATGAGGGTGCTCTTGTATTTGGGACATAGATGTTCAGTATTGAGATTTCCTCTTGATGGATTTTTCCTGTGATGAAACATCCTTCTTTGTCTCTTTTGCTTGATTTTAGTTTGAAGTCTATTTTGTTAGATATTAGAATAGGTACACCAGCTGGTTTCTTAGGTCCATTTGATTGAAAAAAAAAATTCCCAACCCTTTACTCTGAGTGAATGCCTGTCTTTAAGGATGAAGTGTGTTTCTTGTATACAGCAGAAGGATGGATTCCATTTTTGAATCCAATCTGTTAGCCTGTGTCTTTTTATAGGTGAATTGAGTCCATTTATATTAAAGAACATTAATGACCAGTGACTATTAACTCCTTTTTTATTTAGTTTTAGTTGGTGATGTTAATTTGTGGGTTTTCCTTTTCTTTGGGATTTACTGCTGTGAGATCATTAATTGTCTGTGTTTTTGTTGATGTAGCCAACTTCCTTGGAATGGAGTTTTCCTTCTAGTAATTTGTGTAACTCTGTGTTTATGGCTAGGTTTTGGCTAAATCTGATTTTGTCGTAGAATATCTTTTTTTGTCCTTCTTTGGTGAAAGTTTTGCTGGGTATAGTAGTCTAGGCTGGCGTCCATGGTCTCTTAATGTCTCTATAGTGCTTTCCCATGACCTTCTGGCTTTCATTGTCTCCATTGAGAATTCAGGTGTAATTCTGATAAGTCTGCCTTTATATGTTACTTGGCTTTTTCTTTTGCACTCTTAATATTCTTTCTTTATTCTGTCTGTTTAGTGTTTTGATTATTATGTGGCAAGGGGACTTTTTTTGTTTTTGATCCAGTCTATTTGGTGTTCTGTAAGCTTCTTGTATCTTTATAGGCATATCATCCTTTAGGTTGGGAAAGTTTTCTTCTGTGAGTTTGATAAATATATTTTCTATGCTTTTGAGTTGAACTTCTTCTCCTTCTTCTATACCTATTATTCTTAGGTTTGGCCTTTTCATGGTGTCCCATATTTTCTGGATATTTTGTGGTAAGCTTTGTTAGATTTAATGCTTTCTTTGATTGATGAGTCCATTTCCTCTATTGCATCTTTACCTCTTGAGATTTT
>NC_022021.1:24170374-24182321 GCF_000317375.1 Microtus ochrogaster
TTTTTTTCCCATTTCTTTGAGGGACTTTCTCATTTCCTCTTTAAGGACACCAAACATTCTCCTGAAGTTATTTTTTAGGTCGTTTTTTCTGCTTCATCTATATTTGATTGTTCAAGTCTTGCTGTTGTAGAGTCATTGGATTTTACTGGTGTTGTGTTGCTCTTTTGGTGTTGCATGTGTTCTTACCTTGTCTACCCATCTTTTCCCCAAATCAGTATAGCTGGGGCTGTCTGTGGCTCTGGTGATCAATCTTCCAGGTGCCAGTAGATCCAAGACTCAGATGGTTGCTCCTCATAGTGCAGTCAGTGCCATTGGGGTTTGCTCTGCTACTATGGAGTTGGCTGTCTCAGGCTTGCTCTGGTATAGGTTGCCAGCTCAGACATAGTTCCTCTGAGGTATGAGACTCATACCTGCACCTGCAGGGGTCCTGGCTCAGGTCTACTTCCTCAAAGGTCCCAGACTTATGCCCAGACCAACAGAGGTCTCACGTTCCTATCTATACCCTCATAGGTCTGAGACTCATGCCTGAACCAGTAGGGGTCTCAGGCTCTGGCCCACTCCCTCAGTAGTTGCTCCCCTGTACTTGTTCCTGTGGAGTTTACTGTCTCAGTTTTGCTTTGGCCTAGGTCACAGGCTCAGTCCTGTTTCCATAAATGTCCCTGGTCTGGATCCACTCCCACTCCCATGGAGCTCACCATCTCAGGCCTGCTCAGGCCTAGGTCATTGGCTGAGTCTTGCTTCTGTGGAGTTTGCTGTCTCAGGCCTGTTCCCTTCCTAGGTTGTTGGCTCCATCCTGTTCTTGTGGAGTTCACCATCCAAGACCCACTCTGGCCCAGGTTGCTGGTTCAGTTCTCTCCTGTGGAATTCACTGCCTCAGGCCCGCTCCAGCCCAGGTTGCTAGTTTAGTTTTGCTCCTGTAGAGTTTTCTCCCTCAGGCCCTGAATCTGTTTTGCTGGTGGTGTATATGGTTTTAAAAATTGGACAACCAATATGGGGGGTCATCTTTGGGAAAGGATAATTCTCTTTCTCTCAGCAGTCATTTATTCACTGTACTTCTTTGTTTGGAGTTGAAATGCTACAAAACTTTTCTCCTCAACATGACACATTATTATTAAAGAAGGTAAGGAGGTTTAAGGTCCCAGATTCAGCCTAGTAATTACTCTTGATCAATCTTGTATTTATACTACTTTAAAAACTAGTTCTGTCAGCATGTCCCATTGGTCAGTCTAGAGAAAAATAAAGCACCAAGACTAAAAAAGTTGTTAGGTATATAGCCTCCCTGCTCTCCACCATGGGGTAGTGTCCTAATCTAGAATGAATTAATAAGGATTTATTAACATGGAAGATTTTTCCCTCTGTACCTGATGAACTGAAACTTCTAAATCCTATCTAAGATTAACTTCCAGCTCCAGTTTCAGGGAAACATAAATAATAAGATCTCTGGATATTCTCCTGTCCATTCTAAATCAGTCATGAGATTGTAAACAGAATTTCGAGGCCCTGCAATGTTTTCATCAAATCACAATGTACTATTGTAAAGTAGGTCAGAAGGACCAAAGGGCCCCAGTAGAGAAGCCTCTGAGCTGAAAGTTCACAGTAGGGTGTAGCAAGCTCTGTTGAGCACAGATTACTTTGGTAATTCACTCTGCCTATATGTGGCAGGCAGGAGACTTGTAAATTCCCATACCCAGTTGTGGATTGTCAAAACATTGCACGTAGAAAGGAGTCTGGAAAAGAGATTGCAAAATGAGAGGCTTGGTGTTGAGATCTTGTGTCCAAGGAAAGGTGACAGTTTCCTCTTTGGCTATACTGAATCAGTTGCAGTCAAGGTAACTGGTTTCAGGGAGAGTAGATCAGTTGCACCATAGCAGAGAGAAATAAGGAGCTAGTGGCAGCCAGTGGACCAGGCCTGTAGCTGTCCTTCTCTGGGAAGGCAGTTCTCCTGTATCTACCAGAACCCTTCTTCTTCTCCCTCTTGGGCAAAAAAGAAGTCACCCCTAAAATGCCCTGTTTTATTGGCTATTCCATATTAAGATAACATTTAAACTAAAAGCATATGAAGTGCTATTGACTGAGACTTTTTCCCTTTTGGTGGTAACCTCATAAGTAAAATTAATTCAGACATAGGAAATAAAGAGCTATTTGATATGTGTTAAAAGGTGAAAGTAAATATATTTATAACACCATTACTGATTTTTCCATATCCAGGGCTTCTAGTTATTTTTAGATAGTACTAAATTTGCTTTCCCCATGTTTATGCCTACTTGCTTGACCTTATTATTTCTTGACATCATTAACTTGGAAAATTTTCAGACTTACATAATGACACATTTACCACTGATTATGCCTCCTAGCAACATTTCTGTAGTGATGTTAAGAGTTAGCCAGGAAAACATTTAGGTAGAACTACAATTAAAAAAATTATAAATGTCCAGGACAGGAAAAAAATCCCTTCTTCTTCCTTAAATCTTGACCTTTGCTATTGCATCTAAGATCATAAAATCATTTCCATGCTAACAGATAATAAAATTACATATTTCAGACCTCCTCACTTCCTCAGCTGTCCCATTTTTATGTTTAACTAGGAGGGGTAGTCATATGCATAACAGAGAGTAATAGCCATATGTGTATCCCTCAGGGAATATACATTCTTGACAGTATTTTAATTTTTAGTAAAGAAGAAGATAATTAAGAAATTTGAGAGCACACTTCCCTCTTTCACACACACATGCATGCACACATACACATGTCCTGATACATCTTCTTCATGACTATCTCAATATGAGCTGTCAGCTCTGAGGTTACTGTAGAACAGTAAGCACTCTCAATACCAACCATGAGTGATTTTTTTTTTTTAAAAAAATCTATTCAGAGATTCCATTTAATGAAGCCCAAAGTACTCAGCAATACACCAATTCTATTTCTTTCAGGGTTGTTGATGTAGTTACTAATGGTAAATCAACATGCCAAAAACCACATAAGCTCCTACAATCTTAGCAAGTAAAAAAAGACTAGATTTTTTTCTAATGTTTCATAAGTCAAAGACAAATCAGTCTGTTTATAATTTGCAGGATAATTCTTTTATCATTTTGTTAAGATTCCCTAAGGAAATGCCTATCTATAAAGAAAGCAATGCTGGTGACACAGACACAGACATCAACACATAATGTGGGAGATTCTTCACTCTCTTGTGTAGCCAATTTCTTTGTCTTATACTTAACACTTGGTTTATCAATCTGCTAACCTGTACCTTTCTTAACTTTAATAATTCACAATGTGTTTTCACAAATTGCTTCACAATTGCTTTCAATTACCCTTCCAGTAATCACCATCATATTTTGGCCCATAGGGCTTTAACTTTCCATGGTAATACCTGGTGTTCCCTGGTTTGAGGGACAGGCTATGGATGTCCTCCCTGTGACTCTTGACTATTTCAGGAACTGTTAACAGAAAAAGCTGCATGTCTTTTTTTTCCTAGTTACCATATTCATCATTACTTTTGATGAAAGAATATGAGTTTTCTGTACTGATTTGACTCAAGTATCAAGGTTACAGGTACTACACTGGAACATATAGTCAGTATTTCTAAAATGAGGGTTGTGGCATCAGAAGAGATTAGGAAGTAAGAGATAGAAGAGTACTGATTTTTCTCATCAAGCAAACTTTTGTAACAAAGACCCTTTTAGTGGAGTAAAGAGGTGCTCACTGGTACTCCCAGTGCTGGGAAGGCAGGAAGATGAGAGTTCGAGGCTATCCTCAGCTCTACTTATATAGAGTATGGTGCCTTGGTTGAGATGCCCCTCATAAAATCTCAGACACTTGAATACTTGGTCCCCAGTGGGTAGCTGTTTAGAGAGGATTAGGAGGTATGGCACTGGTGGAGAAAGTATGCCATTGGTTTTGGGCTTTGAGATTCCAAGAGGCTCTTTGCTGTAGGATATCCTTCAGCCAGTAGCTTTTAAGTTACCAGCCCACTTGGGCATGGCCTCTCATACTATAAATGCTGAAGTAAAGCAGGAGCTCCTGATCTCCTCTCTCTCTCTCTCTCTCTCTCTCTCTCTCTCTCTCTCTCTTCGGGCTGCTGAATTCCATTTCTGTTTCCCCATTTGTTCAGAGGACTGTGATCTGTGAGTCTACCCCTAAATAAATAACCCTGTATTATACTCAATTCTGAGCTAGTGTGGGATTTCTTTTTAAGGTCCATCTTCAGCTCATGTTATTTTAAGTAAGATTTTTGCAATTATGAATAGTAACCTTCTGAAATGGTAAGGCCCAAATAAACTATTTCTCCTATAAGTTGCCTTATCTTATCACAGCAATAGAAAAGTAACTAATATAGTGAGTTATAGCCCTAACGAGGCTATATAAGGTCTATTTAAAAAAAATATTTTCAGATACAAAGGCCAAAAAATGACACCTAAGCCAGAAGACAGTGACATACAAAAACCTATTCAAACCACAAACACGACTAAACCTTCAAATACCACTTGTCATGTCCTCAATTCACCCTGATAATTTAAGCATTTCTTTTGAAGTAGAAATATGTCTATTTTCCAGATAGCATACTATTTCAGGCAAAGTTGAATCATTAACACTTCTTCATAAGTCTGTGATTATTTTATGATTTCAATGAAACCTATCATTAGCTGTTTTTGTTTTTACTTCTTAAGAAGTGAATATGCAATCTACTTTAAGTCCATGGTGAAAAGAAGTGATAGTGTATGCAAGTAAACACAAAGATTTAACCAATTCTTGCTATTAACACTTTTGAGAACTACTACATTTTATGACTCATTTTACCTCAACAAAATTTATATATCTTAAATAGTCCACCCATATCAACTGTGATGACATACAGCTAATCCAAAATTCACATTGGTTAAAATTGAAGTTCCAAATATTTGCCTTAGTCCATTCTTAGTTTGCTGGGCTACCACATTTCTTAAGTTCAATGGTCTTTATTATTGGTTAGATAAAGTTTCATACTATTTTGTTTGTTGGTTTTTTTTTTAGATACTTGTTGTCAATCATCTTGCTATAGTTGTAAGTAGTGCTTAATATACCCCCATGGTCTTTGATGAACTACATTAAGATGGATTAATATAACATAAAAATACTTTTTTCTTTTCCAAAATAATAATTCCTTCATTACCACAGAAAATACTCACTGATTACTTAACTCCATGTCAGGTGATAGTGACATATAAGAAGTCTCTGCCTTAATGTGCCTTAAAGCTCGTCAAGGAAGGTCAGAATTAAAACAAATTATAAGAAGGAAAACACAATTGAAACCTAGAGGCAATGTGAGGAGCAATTCCTCAGGCAAAAGAGAATACAAAAGCAGAGAAGGAAAAAGCATCAAGCTCGGGTGGAGAGCAAGTCAATTCATTGGAAGAAGTGTAAAGAGAGATTATCTAAAACCAATCGAAAGAAGGTGCTAAGAGGTTTTCTAAAAAAGAAAGGAAAAAAGGAAAGAGGGAGAAAGAAAATTCCAAACAATAGAATATTTAGTTAGGTTACATTTGGATCTTATCTTTAGAGTTTTGGGAAGACATCAATGGTTTTAATGATGTGGGCAACAGGGAGAAAATATTCATCACAAAAAGATCATTCTGCTTATAGAGTGGAATGTGGGGTTGTAGTTCAGAAAGGCAAGTTATGCTCCTGCAAATAGGGAGAAAGAAACTATAGAGTTAAACAACAGAGGACTGTGTTGAAAATACTAAGACATTATGAATCAGTCTAGATGAAGAATGTAGGGAGAATGTGTTTAAACAGTTGTTCTCGGGACAGAGAAGATTGAGTCACTCTTGAACAAGTTACCATTTTAGTGCTTGTAACATGTCCTAAGTAAGTGTGTCAATAATTTTTGTCAGTAAAAAACGTGACCTGAACAGATCAATGCTTATTACTGACATCTGATAGATTCTAAAGTTGTTTGGAAATGGATGAAGCAGCTGGTAAGGATGGAGGAGTGGTTCATGCGGTGGACTAGAAGTCAGATACTGTGATCCCATGGAGATTAAGATTAGAAGATATTTAAGAGAATTCAGTGATGGAGGAGGGTCATCTATCTATGTGTTACTTTCATTGGTTAATAAAGAAACTGCCTTGGCCCTTTGATGGGACTGAAAATTAGGTAGGTGGAGTAGACAGAACAGAATGCTGGGAGGAAGAAGGCAGTGAGGCAGACACCATGCCTCTCCTCTCTGAGACGGACAAAGATCTTTCCCTGATAAGCCACCAGCTCGTGGTGCTACACAGATTACTAAATATGGGTTAAAGCAAGATGTGAGAATTAGCCAATAAGAGGATGAAACTAATGGGCCAGGCAGTGTTTAAAAGAATACAATTTGTGTGTTGTTATTTCAGGGCATAAGCTAGCCAGGCGGCAGGAACACAGCCCACTGCTCCTTCTACAATTCAGGGTGGTCTATACTGTTGGGTTGAGAAAACAGTTTTTGGTGACAAATAGAGGGGAGACAGATTTTAGACTGAAAACAGCTGTACAAAGAACAAGATTGTCACTGAAGATAGTCATTTGTAATAATGGATACCTTTCACAGACTTCTCAGGATGGAGGCTTACTGCTAAATTTGCACATGGAGAGAGAAGCTCTCAATCAGACAAAGGGGAGTAAAAATGGAAGACATTGGGATCATTCTCAAAGGTAAGTAAATCTGTATTTTAATTCCCTTCTTCCCTATTCTTTCTTTCCTTCTTCCACCTATTATCTTTATCACATCCTTTTTCTTCTCCTGTAAATTTTAAGAACACACACAAACACAGGTATTTTATAATATATATACATATGTATGTATATATTATATCATATCATATCATATCATATCATATCATATTATGTTTTCTAATGCGGACAAGTTTGTCCTCTGGAGAACAAATGATGAAGTAATATGTATGAATAAACTCATTCAAAAAGCATTAACAGCCACTATCCAGCACTATTGTATACATGTTCATGTAGTTTGATGTTATTCCTTATTGACACAATATTTGTCTTTGCTTAATCAGCAACACTTATCGGATTGGGGGTATGGCTAAATCATAGTGTGCTTCTTGACCAACATGCACCAGGTCATGAGTTCTGTACTGGATTGTTTCATGTGTCAGCATGACACAAATTAGACTCATCAGAGGAAGGAGCCTCAGCTGAGGAAATGCCTCCTTGAAATACAACTGCAAAGTATTTTCTCATCTAGTGATTAATGGGGTAGGACCCAACCCTTGGTGGGTGGTGCCATCCTTGGGCTGCTGGTCTTGGATTCTATAAGAAGGTATGCTGAACAAGCCATGGGAAGCAAACCTGTAAGCAGTTCCCACTCCATGGCTTCTGCATCAGCTCTGGGCTCTGGGATTTTTCCCTGTTTGAATTCCTGTCCTGACTTCCTTTAGTAATCAACAGCAGTGCTGAAGTGTGAGCCATATAAACCATTTCCTCCACAACTTGCTTTTTGGTTATGTTTCATTGCAGCAATAGAAACCCTAAATAAGACAGATAGATCCCCAGCAAAGATGAATGGATAGATGATAGATATATAAATATATAGACACCCCATATATATGTAATTGATTGTATATAATTGATTATATACATATTTATGCATATAATTATATATAATTGATGATACATAGAAAGATATATAGAACGATAATAAATAATAGGTACCACTTACTATAAATTTACAAAATGTTTCCATGTGATAAGTAGTTCTGAAATAAGAGCTTTCCTTTACCCATAAAAGCAATTTTGAGAGTATTTTTTAGCATTTTAAATAAAGACGTTAGTATCTAATTTGCAACCCATGAAAACCAATTTAAAATGAAATAAAAAATCATGACTGCTTGCTAAGTCCACAAAGCAGATAAAGCTGAATCATTTGTGTAGAGATGTAGCATCAGTAGAGATGTAGTCGTGTAGAGATGTAGTCGTGTAGAGATGTAGTCCTGTAGAGATGTAGCCGTGTAGAGATGTAGTCCTGTAGAGATGTAGTCCTGTAGAGATGTAGTCCTATAGAGATGTAGTCCTGTAGAGATGTAGTCCTGTAGAGATGTAGCACCAGTGAGAATGTATTCATCTAAGAGCAACAGTATTTCACCTTCATCTCAGCCATAGCACTGCACAATCTTTAATGGGATTTCTTCCACAGAATAAATAATCTTTTCTGAAATTTGTGTAATGTTTGCTTTTGAAATGGACTCTAACAAGTTTGTCCTCAGGAGAATATGTGATGAGGTAAATAAGTGGGAAATGCTATGGAAAATTTCCAATAGAGAAATATTTTCTGAAAGTCACTGGGTAGATTCGTTGGAGGCATTTAATAACTAATCACAAGACCCTATGGGTTAGAAAACACCTCCTCATATCAGAAGGGAAAGTAATGAAATAGTATCCCAATAAAATGAACTAATTATAATCACAGTTTATCTGTAAAACATTATTAAATATCCCTTGACATCTCTGAAGATAACTAAATAATTATAAAGTCTCATTTTAAATTAAAACCAGGTCCTAGTTCTCCACGTCACTCTTCCGTGAACATAGAGTAATGAAGGGGACTTGTGGCACCCCTGTGTATATTACATCAAAATGAGTTGGCTGTTCCCTTCATGATAGAATCTTTTTCCACTGCAATTTAATTAAGACAGTGAAATATCTGACCTTTGTTGGAGATTTTCTTATCCATAGCACTAAAAATATCCTTAGGAAGCAATCTGTCAATAATGATCTTTTAAATAAAATCTGGCTAGACCTGAAGGAGAAACAGGAAATGAGACCAAACAGAATCTACAAAGGTTAGCACAGGTTGGCTCATGCTTAATTGTCAAGAAGCCAGAGTCACAAGGTGCTTTGCAGTGAAGGCAAGTCACAAATCAGAAGGAGCAAATGAAAACCCCAGTTTATTGTCCTTCATACAGCAACGATCTGTTCGATGAGTAGTCTCCCACTCCTCACCCCTGTCCAACAACATCCAGCTTTCTGGTTTGGATGATGCTTAGAGGCTTTTATGTCTGGATTTACAGATATTCATAGGAGGTTTTCCTGTCCCTCCATAAATTCATGAAATTTCTAGAAATGGATTTTAATGAAATAAGAGCCATCCACTCTGTTCTAATAATTGATGTGTTTTCATCTGATCATAACATAAATGCCATTTATCTTCATAGCTAATACCAGAGAGGAAACTTCTGTGTTTTTCCTGTGTAAGTGTGGGCCTCCATTTGGAACTGCAATCTGATGGGAAAGAAATATTAGTGCTGGAGAGGAATACAGCTAGAGAAGTGGAATCCATGCTAAGGACAAGTCCTGCTAACCATGCTAGTCGTTCAATAGAAATGGTTTAAAGGTCCGCTGTGAGCACAGGTAGGCCTGGGGTCTGATCCTTTACTTTCCTGAGTCATCACTCCTTCAGACATGCACAAATTACTTCTACTTGATTTATAAATGGGAATAGAATTGATTTTGCAAAGTGTCTAACTAATAGATCTAGGCTTAATATATCATCTGGTATACAAGTTGTTTATAAGTAGACTATATTAACAGTCAGTGAGATTGTCTTCAATAAAGTACCAGAGAAACAGTGAAGTCAGGAAGCCACATGTCTTCCCTATAAAATCTAAATTTAAGTTAGATTGGCCAAACCCATGCTGAAGATCAACTAAATCAAAGAGTGAGCACATTTTAATCAATAAAATATTGTTGATATACTAGATTAATTGAGATGACACAAGACTAAGAGAATATATATATATATATATTTCATCTCTTTATGCTCAGCTTATTGCCAAAGCTTGCAGCAACCATTACAAAGCAAGTGCAAGTATGAATGAGCATTGACTTATGGTCAAGTCCATAAGTGCAGAAGCAAGGCCATGATTACCACTTCTCCACAGAGCCTCACACTGCACCTTGACTTTTACTTCATCAGTTATTTTTTCCCATATTGAATTAACCCTGTAATTAGCCACTTGTCTCATAAAGGCAACATTAATTAGAAAAAATTGAAGTAACAATATCAACTAGAAGACTCATAAAACAAATTTTTGAACTTATCCCAATAAATAACTTTCAGTTTTTGTGTATAAGTTTACTGATGTGTTATTGAAGTTAAATGTGATCTTTAATTGTGTTTATTTTTATAAAATACCATGTTAGATGTTTGGAAGATGAACATTTTTTTTATTCACTGATACTCATAATTCATTGCAACTTGATTCACTCAAAAAGGCTCTGAGGGTAGGGAATTGGCTCAGTAGATAACGTGCTTGCTATGCAAGTAATGGCACTGACCACTCAGAGATTCCTTAAAAAAAGAAGTGTTTCACTAAATAATCCTAGAAAGATGCGAAGAAAAAAAGTATTCTTGCTATGCAGAGGGAAGGGAGTTTTGGAAAGGGATTGTTTAATTTCTTGATCCATTTCATCTAAGGCCAATCAGTGAAGTCAATTAAGAGAGGAAAAACTTTTTTTTTCTAAAAGAAAAACAGGATTCTCTTGTGTATTGGAATGATTGGATAGCATCACTGTATTCTATAGTAAGGGCTAGCTATGCTAAGTGTCCCATAATGTATGGGGAAGTTTCACATAAGGAAATTTAGATCTCCTTACCAATCACAAAAATATATTTATTTGTAAACACTGCATACCCATGATTTGTTCTGATATGTAATAAAATCATGGCATATTTTCCTAAAGCTCTTTCTTGGGGTTTATCGAATATAGATAGCTTAATTTTATATAAATGGGAACACTATTGTCACAGCATAATAACATTTGACACAGTGACTGTAATAACTATTTTCCATACTTTCAAAGTATAATTTTGATGCCCATGGTAATCTGCTGGTGAGTTTTCCTTTCTTCCCATTAGTTACAGTCTCATTATAAATTTCTAAATTACCACATCAGCCATCTGTTTGCGAGGCATTGGTCTCATTAGCTTGGGTTAATATGAGTCGGGTAATGAAGCATACATATTGTCCAACAGTAGTTGGATCATAGAAAAGAATTCTTGAACCAGGATAAATGTAAGCATTCAAGTTTAAGTTACTACAAGAGTCTGTAGATAGACTGCTGTCTCTTTGTAGGACATGACTGCTTTAGCTTAAACCTTTTGTTAGAATCTTAACATGAGTATCCCTCTTGAAGAAAGTGCTGGGGAAGAGAAGATTTAACTTTTGATTGTGCGGCATGACTTTTGGAAGTGTGTGAATGAAACTCAATTTATATTTTTTCATTTCTATAAATCAGGACAATATAAAAATGGCATTATGAACATAGTGTTAAAAAGATGTTTGGAATTCATGATGTTATACATTAAAAACAATACAACACTTATGCAATAGTGTTCTCTAGTATTCTACTAGCCATGAATAGTCTTTTGCTTTTATGTAACTTTACTCTTACAAATTTATTCAATACAAGTAAGTCATACAATTTTAATAGAATTGCATATATCTTTAAAAATATCACTTGTTACTATAATTATCAAGCAATTTTCAGAACAGAATCACAGAGTAGGAAAAATGATTTCTTGGGGTAAAATTATTTGCTTTCTAATTGAATGTACTGTGGGAAGGATTTTCTGTAATGGTCTAATGCAGAGTTGAAAAGAGTATAAAGGATTAAGAGGATTTTGGTCCACTTTTCTGAGAATATTGCTTTCTGTGGTGAGTAGTACCCATGATTTTCCACTTGAATACCAGCATTTAACACTATTGAGATCATTTTTCACTTTTAGAGATAAGTTTATTATACATTCCTAGGCAGGAACTTAAGAGGGAGAGAGAGTAAGCTATGCAGTAAGTTAGGCATAGAGGTCAGCTACACATTTGGCAAGCAACTTCATGACAGATGGGGAAGAGGGTTAAGAAGCCCAGACTTGAGCTCTGGCTGGCACCAAAAAAAAAAAAAAAAAAAAAAAAAAAA
>NC_022021.1:24182421-24192726 GCF_000317375.1 Microtus ochrogaster
AAAGAAACAGAAGAGGATAAATGAAAAGGTATATTGTTCTGGGTCCAACTTTCTCAGAAAATTTGGTAGTTCCAGCAGAACCTTATAGAGACTTACAGGAACCACCTTAGGGGGCCTGGAATTCTGGGAAGGAAAAGTACATACTCTCACTAAAAGGATAATTATTCCTCCTATCTCCTTAGCATTGTTTGTGGTGGATCAGTCTTCTGGAGGTATGGCCCATTGACCATGTGATTAATCTGCCCATCTTCATTGACACAAAAGGAAGGAGACCATTGACACAGTTAATGAACTAAATATTTGCAAAGCATGTTCTGATAAGCTTTTACTTTTTCCAAGTTATTTTTTAATTCACAGATTCCCTTCCCTCCTCTCCTCCTGTTCCTTCCCCCATCCATCTCCCTTCTACCTCACCATCCACTCCTGTCTCCATTCAGATGGGGTAAGGCCTGGGAATCAACAAAGGTTGCATATCAAGTTTAGGTAGGCCAGGCTCCTGTCCCCTGCATCAAGACTGAACAAGGCATCCCACCATAGGGAATAGGTTCCAAAGAGCCAGCTCGTGCATCAGGGACAGGTCCTGGTCCCACTGCTAGGGGCCCCACAAAAGCAAAGCCGCATAACTGTTAGCCATATGCAGTGGGTCTAGGTCAGTCCCATGCTGGCTCCCTAACTGTCCATCCAGAGCCTGTGATGTTCCAAAAGCTCAGGTCAACTGTCTCTATGGGTTTCCCATCAGGATCTTAACCCATCCTTGCTCATATAATCCCTCTACCCTCTCTTCAACTGGACTCCTGGAGTTCAGCCCAGTGCTTGACTGTGGATCTCTACATCCACTTCAATCAGGTACTATACAAGGGCTCCATGATGACAATTAAGGTAGTTACCAATTTGATAATAGGGAAGGCCAGACCAGGCATGCTCTCCACTATTTTGAGGCATCTTAGCTGGGGTCATCCTTGTGGATTATATATCTATAAAATGGAGTATTACTTGGCCAGAAAAAAAAATGACATCATGAAATTTGCAGGCAAACGGATGGAACTAGAGAAAATCATCCCAAATGAGGTAACCCAGACTCAGAAAGACAAATGTGGTATGTACCCACTCATAAATGGATATTAGATGTAAAACAAAGGATTACCAAGCTACAGTCCTCAGCCCTAGAGAAGCTAGGTTGCAAGGAGGTCTCTGAGAGGGACACATGGATCTCCCCCCTGGAAGAGGAAACTGATGAGATGTCCTTGCTAAAGTGGGGGTGGAGGTGGAGAGTAGAGCAAAGGGAATGGAAGGATGGGAACATGAAGCATCAGAATGTTTGAGTGGGGGCATAAAGGAAGGGAGAGAGATATCTTGAAAGAGCTGGGTCATTATGGGGTTAGGGATAAACCTAGTGCCAGAGAAACTTCCAGAAATCCACAAGGATGACCTCAGCAAAGACTCCTAGCAATAGTGGAAAGGGTACCTGAACTTCTTTTCCCCAAGTTTTAATTTCTGTTACATCTGAGGTATATTTATAAAGTGGAAAAAGTCAAGATCCCCAAAATAATAACATCTAGTAATTGCCATTTCTAGTGGTATATTCCCAAGGTCCTTTAAATGTTACACTATGACATAGGAGATACTGAGTTCCTTCAATATAAATAAGTTTCTAGATAGTTCAGTCTCAATGATGGTAGCAGAGTTCACTATTGATCTCTGTTGCTATGTTTTTGATGAAATACAATGGCATAGTGAGTGGGTTGTAACCATTTTTTTTAATGAAAGGGAGGACTTCCTATGAGTTGACTAAGGCTTCTCTTACTATTCATGTGATATTTTAGTAAAGAATGTGTTGCTTTTGTCCTTGTCCACAGAATCTGCCTGAGCCCAAATTAAAGCATTTTGAACTAATTTCTCCAGTAGAGGAGATTTCAAGACAACCAGAAACCGACTCTGTCTTATGGCTATTAGTGGTCACTCTTACTCAGATCTAGAGTGAAAAAGGAACAAGCAGGGAAAAGAGAAATACAAAATTCACAATTTGAGAATAAAAAGAGCATCAGAAAACTTAATGCTTTGGCCAAGTCTTGTGTTCAAAGAGATGAGAAATATATAGAAAGGCCCAGTGCTAAGTGGAATAGAGGGAGTGGTGCTTTCAGGGAAAGACTACAACTTATGGGGAGGAAAAATCTGAGGAAGTAACAGTCCTAAGAACAGCAACAAGTCAAAGTTTATGTAAATGTAATTCAAGGAAAGGGGTCATATTTCATACCAGACAGGCCACAGAAACTGGCAGCATCAGCCACATTGTTCTGGATTTAAAGTTATGAAGGATACAGAAGTAAAGGGATGTGAAATCTGCCTCCACATATGAGGAAAGATGCTGAAGTCAACATGTGGCAGGGGAAACCCCATATGGACATCCAGAAAAGCCATTGGGTGAAGATGTTAAAGTAAATCACAATTGGGTTGGATACCCCACGATGTTTGGATGTCTTACAGGAAGAGCTACATTCAGGGAGTGGAACTAATCCAAAAGAGAAGTGTGTTATAGTCAACAAAGTTGGAAGGAGTGGGAGATTTGAAAAGCCATTTCTACTCTTTGACAACAGAAATAGAACTACAGAATTTGGAGTTTGCCCTGCTGGATTTTGGTCTTGCTTTGGTACAGTGTTTCCTCACTATCCCCTCTTTTCTCCCTTTCATTATGATAATGTATATTCTGTGCTATTGTGAATTGGAAGTATGTAGTTTGCTTTTGATTTTACTTGAAATTACAGTTAAGAGATTGGCTTGAGTCTCAGAAGAGGCTTTGGATGACTTTTAAACTATCTTGAGACTGTGAAAGACTATGAGTACTTTTAAATTTTAATCAAATATTTTTTATTGTTGTGTTTTGTTTGTTTGATTATTTGTTTTTGGCATTGTGGTATGGTCATAAGCTTATGGAGTCCAGGGATAGAATGTGACGGCTTGAATAAGAATGGTCTCGAAAGGCTTGGTTACCTGAATGTTTGGTCCCCACTTGATAGAATTGTTCTTTGAAGGATTAGGAGGTAGAGCTTTGTGGGAGGAAATCCTGTCATCACAGATCTTGGCTAATCCGAAAGCCTTTGTCCTATTACTCAAAAATCTGGGAAATGTGTTCTGTCTTATGTCATTTTTTTTATTTTAAATCTCCCCGAAATAAAGATCTTCACAATTCCTCTTGCACAAGATTCCCACTTGTGAATTAGCTTCTCTACCCCCACCCCCCGGGGCGACCCTCTAATCAATGACTAGATGAAAAATAAACCTCAGTGGAGAACATGAACATGCAGGAAGCAGGAAGAAGTTGAAGAACATGAGCCAAGAGACTGAATGACAAACTGAGAGGCCTCCTGCCAGCTAAACAGAAAGGGAAATGATTAATTAAGGAGTGACAGCTATAGAGATGCCCCAAGGGTTCAGTGAAGGTGGATGATGCAAGTGTGAGCAGAAACATTTGGTTCCAGGTGTAAATAAAGAGAATGAGAACCAGACAGTATGCCTAGGTAAGGTGTCAACCTGAAAGCTTTGTTAGAGAGACCATGCCCAGAAAAAAAAGTAATGGACCAATGGACAACAGAGACATCAGGAAAAGAGATGGTTAAGTGAAAGTAAAGGGACAAAAATAAAATAAAATAATTTATTTAATGTAAACTTGACTAAATCAACAGCACATTAAAGCTGTATGGACTGAACATTTTATTTAAAAGACGAACATTAGAAATAACAACTTTTACGCTATCTTATCTATAAGTAATAGAAACATATTTTAAAAATAAGCAGGAATAAGCTTGTACTATTTAGATATCAGTTTAAAGAACATTATTGAAAAACCATTAATATCTGACAAAATTTATTTTAAACACAAAAAGCATTATTAGTAGCAAAGATAATAACCATGCAATGATACTAAGACAATATCATCCTGTTGTATTAACTTTTCCTGGGGAGATACAAGCAAGTATAAATTCATGGCAGATAAAGCACTCATGACAACTGGGAGGCACTCTAGGACAGAGGTAGGTGGATCTCTGTGAGTTCGAGGCCAGCCTGGTCTACAGAACGAGTTCCAGGACAGGCTCCAAAGCTATACAGAAAAACCCTGTTTTGACTCCCTCACCCCACCCCCTGCCACAAAAAAGCAACAATAACAGACAAATTAATGATTCTATCAAACCTAAAGTACCAAGTGATAGAGTTTATTGAAGTTACTTAGAGGAATATAGAAGAGGGATTTCTTTTCAGAGCACTGATAAGTAAAAGAAGTCACGGAAAAACTCCATTCCTAGAGTTCTCTTCACAATTTGCAGGTAGCTTGATAGATTGGTGAAACTTGTCTTCCTAATAATTACTGCCTATATAACTTTAGAGAGGGGCCTTGTAAATCGTGCACATTTCAATAACTTCCTGAGACTTGAGTGACTTCCTAGGTCTTAGGTAGCTTCTGTTCAAGATGCAATGCTTCAGTTCAAATGAAATTGTTGAGCAATATCTCCCAATTGGAAAATGCAAAAATTGTTAAAAAAAATGAGTCTTGTTCCTATAAGCATTGAATAAATATGGTAACTTTTGAAATATGTTATATGATAGAGCTCAATAATAAAACAGTGCTACTTAAAGCTACCACTCAGTTTAAGTTCACATTTCTAAAGAAACTAACAAATATAGCTCATAAGGAAATGTTAGTATATCCCACCTCTTTCATAATTTAAAAAAATTTCTTGTGGGGTGTTTGTGTGTGTGTGTGTGTGTGTGTGTTTACATGTGTCTGTGCATGTATATAGAAGCCAGAAGAATATGCCATTATCCCCTTGAACTGGAGTTACAGGTGGTTGTGTGCTGCCCAGCATATATGTTGGGAAACAAAACCTGGTCTTCTGAAAGAGCCGCAAGCATTCTTAATACCCAAGCCATCTTTTCAGCCTAATTTTCATCATTTTTTCTAGATAAAAGTCATGAGCCAGAATTTGGACTAGTTGAAAAACCACAATTAGAGAAGTTTACCTAATAATACTCCCTGTATGTTTAACCTGTTTTTTTTTCTCTTTTAATCTTCTTAATAACCCAGAACCTGGGTTTTGAATTCTTGACTCTACTTCTACCACATACAACACATATTTCTATGTCTTTGCTTGGTACACGTGACTGTCTAGATTGTAGATGGACAGAATGTCATCTAGATAGATAGATAGATAGATGATAGATAGATAGATAGATAGATAGATAGATAGATAGATAGATAGATAGATAGATAGGCAGGCATCTATTTTTATCTAGGTGCTTTTATTCTATATTTGGACTCTACTGCAAATTGTTTCATGATAGAAATAAGTTTTATTCTTACATTCACAGGGATGAATTCATAAAAATATTTTTCTTTGTATTCCTTGAACTTCCAGTCATTAATTTTTAAGACATGGTCTGTTATGGAGTCAAAACTGTTCTTGAACTTCTAGAAACCTTCCTCTTCAGCCTTTGCATGACCACATCTAGTCTAACATATCATTTCTAACTGGAAACATTAAATTTTTGAAAATTATTTATTTTTTTAAAGATTAAAGGGGGCTGGAGAAATAGCTCAGAGGTTAAGAACACTGGCTGCTCTTCCAGAGGTCCTGAGTTCAATTCCTAGCAACCACATGGTGGCTCACAACCATCTCTACTGAAATCTGGTGCCCTCCTCTGGCGTGTGGGCATACGTCAAGGCAGAATGTTGTATACATAATAAATAAATCTTTTTAAAAAAAGATTTAAAAAATGTATTGTTTATATTATATTAAAATATAACATGTTCACTGTTACAAGTACAGAACCATATATATGCACCATTTCCTTTCTTTAGGATAATCAGATTAGTTACTTATTTATTATCTATCTATCTTCTATCTTCTATATCATTATATATTTACTAATATAAGCTTTGTTTCTAGAGAGCATGGAGGCATATTTTTTACTGTTGAATTAATTTTATGCATTACTTAGAAACTTTGGTATACTTGAAAGATGATGGAAATGCTTTCCAAATTAATAAATACAGCTTCAATCTGTCCTTTTTCATACTTATATGACACCCTATAACACAGAAATGCAATAATTATCTATCTACCCTTGACTCAGGGTTTGAAGATATTTTCATTCAGCATGCTTATATTTTTCTTCTTTAGGATAAATTACTAACAAGGAGTTAGAGGATCTCTTCTTAAAGCATTTTTTTTATCTTATTCATTGTGTAACTTTATTTTTTATTTTTAAAATTTTTACTTTTTAAAAAAATAAAACAAATTATCTTTTTTCATTTTATATACCAATTCTGGTTTCCACTCCCTCTCCTTTTCCCATCCCTCACCTTCTCCCTTACCCCACCCCACCATCTACTCTTCAGAGAGGGTAAGACACATTGCTTTGAGGAAGGTTCAGGGCCCTCCCTACTATATCTAGGCTGATCAAGATATCCACCCAAAGAAAATGGGTTCCAAAATGTCAGTACTTAAATGCATGAGCACAGGAGACCAGTTTCTAAATATAACACCAGTAATACAGACTCTGAGAGTAACAGT
Source organism: Microtus ochrogaster (assembly GCF_000317375.1). Classification (NCBI taxonomy): domain Eukaryota; kingdom Metazoa; phylum Chordata; class Mammalia; order Rodentia; family Cricetidae; genus Microtus; species Microtus ochrogaster. Next base: position 24,188,988 of record NC_022021.1, read on the forward strand.
AAGTAAATGGGACCTCCTGAATCTGAAAAGCTTCTGTAAAGCAAAGGACACAATCAATAGAACAAAAAGGAAGCCTACTGAATGGGAAAAATCTTCACCAACTCCACATCAGACAGAGGACTGATCTCCAAAATATATAAAGAACCCTAGAAATTAAACATCAAAATTCCAAATAATCCAATTAAAAAAATGGGGTACTGACCTAAACAGAGAATTCTCAACAGAAGAATCTCAAAGGGCCAAAGAAACTTAAGAAAATGTTCAACATCCTTAGCTGTCATGGAAATGCAAATCAAAACAACTCTGAGATACCATCTTACTCCAGTCAGAATAGCTAAGATTAAAAAAAAAAAAACGCTAATGATAGCTTATGCTGGAGAGAATGTGGATTAAGGAGAACACTCCTCCCATTGCTGATGGGAATACAAACTTGTACAACCACTCTGGAAATCAGTATGGCGGTTTCTCAGAAAATTGGGAATCAACCTAGCTCAGGACCCAGCAATAGCACTCTTGGGCAAATACGCCTAGTATGTTCAATCATACTACAAGGACATTTGCTCAACTATACTTATAGTAGAATTATTTGTAATAGCCAGAACCTGGAAACAACCTAGATGCCCCTCAACCAAAGAATGGATAAAGAAAATGTGGTGGATTTACACAATGGAGCACTAGTTTTACTCAGTAGTAAAAAACAATGACATTTTTTTAAAACTTTAAAGTTGATTTAAGTTGCATTTCATTAATTGTTAAGTATCTTATAACCATTTCTTAGCTATTTTTATTTCTTCTACTTGAGGACTCTCTGTTTAGCTTCTTAGCCCATTTTAAAATTTATTTTATTTTTCATATTATACTATTATTACATCATTTCTCCCTTCCATTTCCTCTCTCTAGACCTTCCATACACCCCTCCATGCTCTTTCAACTGCATAGCCTTTTTCCCACTAATTTTTGTTACATACATACATACATGTACATGCATGTTCATATATAAATCTGTACACATAAATATAGCCTGCTCAGTTTGTATGCTCCTTGTACATATGTCTTTATAGAGTTGCTAACATGGACAGGGGAACATCCAAGAGCCTCAACTCTACATAAAGAACCACAGATAAATTAAGAATGCTGAGTGTGGTAGAAATAATCTTCTCAGTTGGTGATGTGATCATTTATTGTTGCTTATTAAACTTTTGTTAGAATTTTAAACATACACTTAAACTTTTAAATACATAGTTGACTTGAAATATAAAAATATATCCCTGATATATGCATTAAGAATATTATTTTATGAGCCTGGGTCCTCACAGTTCAGGCTGAAGACATTCGCAGGCCCACCTGATGCCATTATGACGAGTAAATTTATAGTGGGAAATTGCGAGAGGAAAAGAAGCACAACAGTTCACATGCTGTGGAAAGAGGCAGTATGGAAAGAGCGAAGGGAGTGAGGAACAGACTGATGTGTGTTGCCTTCTTGCAACCCAAGGCCAGGGTGATGTCCAGGCCAGGCTCCTGCCAAGAGTCCTGTCTGGGTTCATGGTCCTAACATAGCTAGTGTCTTTTTTGACATCCATGACTCATGTTTCCACCAAAGGCCACAAGTATGCAGCGGGCTAGGGCTACCCCCTGTGCCATGTTGGTGGTTGGTGTCTGAGGACTATGCTGCTGCTGGTTACATGCCGATCTGAGAGGCCTGTCCTGCCATCTGGGGCCATGATGGCATCCAGGCCTGAGCTGCTAGCAAGGGCTATGTCTGGGTCCGTGGCACTACAGGAATCAGTGCCTGGGTTGATGTTCATAACTTCAGTAACCACCGAAGATCATGTGGATGCACAGGCCTGGCCAATAGCCTGAGTCCAGGTGGGTGTCTGAGGACCATGGTGACATTCAGCCCCGGGCTGAGGTGAAGGGCCGTGTCTGGGTTGGTGACCGTACCATAGTCAGGGTCTGTGTTGATGTTTGTGGCGCATATTGGCACCAAAGGCCTCAAGGAAACTCCAGGGTATAGGGCCTGTGGCCCTGCAGCAACCAGGGTCTTAATTGATATCCTTGACTCCTGTTACCAATGAGGGCTGTGAGAATGCCCAGGGTCCAACCACCCGAGACCTTGTTAGTGTCCAAGGACTATGCTGCTGCTGGAGCCATACTGATCTGGGTGGCCTCCACGGCCACTGGGTTCTGCTGCAGCTGGGGTCTGTGTTGATGTCCATGGCCCGTGTTACCACAGGCTGTTATCATTTCCAACACGTCCCGGGTGCCACGGTTGCACAGATGGCAGTCAGCGTTCAGGCAAAATGCTTAGTCACCTGCGCTTCACCATTTTTAGGGTCCCACAGCCTCATGTTAGCATTTGGGCAAATGACTGTCACTCCATGGCCTTCCTATGTAATCTATGCACACGTGCAGCCTGGCCTTGTAATCTATAGGCATGTGTGGCATGGCTACGTAAGCCCCTATACACATGCGCTGAACTAAGCGGCATGCCTGCCCCACTCCCTGCCCCTGTCACGTTTTTTCCAGAAAGGGCTGCACACTCCTTCCTTTTCCCTTTCCCCACTCTTTATTAATAAAACTCTTAAAGTGGGTTTATTGTTTATCTTGTGATCCGTTCTTGCGCACGGTAAATACCACAGGACCATTGGAACTATGTGTATTGAAATCCGAGGGCTGTGCTGAGCTGGGCCCCTCCCTTCTCTGGTCCTGGGATAGCTGGCCCTGACTCTCACTGGGTTCTGCATCAGGACAGCTCACCCTGCTTCTCATGGGAGAGCTGCCCCTTGCCCCCATTCTTGGGAGATTACTGTACCCCTTACCATGAACTTAAAAGAACTTGTCCTGGTGGCATGGGCATAGGAAAGCTGGTTCAATCCTAGCAGCCTGGACTGACCAGTTTAGCTACCATCCAGGCCCATATCCTAGGCCTTGGGTTGGTCCACCCTAACATCTATCTACCCTATTTGTGACCTGCTGGAGTCCATGAAGGGACTGATCCGGTAGAACCTTAGCCACAGGATCTTCATGAACTCGGGCAATAGCAGGTTCTCCAAGGGAGTTTCAGTGAGGGTCCAATGATGATGGTGTGCTAGGGGCCAGAGGCCTTGAACCACAACAGTGAATCATTGCAATGGACATTTGCAGTTGGGGCTGATTGGACAAACGGAGTACTGAATGATGCACACGGCTACTGGTGCCCGCAGGATGAGTTAAGAGGCGTTAGAAAGGCAGGAAAAATGTAGGAGCAAGGTGCGTTTTCTCTTCGTTTTGTTTTAAATTAATTTGGGGGGGTCTTTTTCGGGACACTGCAGGAGTAAGGGATGAATATGGAGAGTTTGGGAGGTGAGTGGGACAGAGGTACATGCTGAGAAATTTCCAAAGAATCAGTAAAGACTTATGTTATTAAAAAAAAAAGAATATTCTTTTATGCCCTCTTATCTATTTATTGTGTTCTTTATGGTAAGTTTTCCATATTTCACTGTCTGTAGTGTCTTTTTTTCCTTTTAGAGTAATTACATTTTTATTATTTTTTTCATCAGTGTTTGAGGTGGGCTTCACTATACACTGCTGCCTTTTCCTAGCATTTCTATAATTTTGTTCTTTGTAGGAGGTACTTTCCCTGATTAGTAATGACAGAAGTTACAATCATAAACTCTTACTAATATGACTGCCTGTTGAAATAAGAGCGGCGGAGCTGCGTCCCCAGCACCCGGCCGCCTGCATGGCTAGCTTTATACCC
>NC_022021.1:24195481-24200959 GCF_000317375.1 Microtus ochrogaster
CTTCTGTTCTGTTTTCTCCGCCTACCTAAGGGTTGGCCTATGAAATGGGCCTAGGCAGTTTCTTTATTAATAAGAAATCACTCCCACATCAACTACCTAAACATGCTTAACACAGACAACAGCAATAGACATGTCAAAGTGGATGGGGAAATGTCCATGGGGCCTCAACCCCACACAAAGACCTACAGTTCAGGATGGAATATGAGAATGATAGAAATTGTCTTTTCCAGGGAAGAGCATACCAACTGGATGTCCAGATCGAATGCATAAAAACAAGTAATACCATATACACTGAGCAGGTTATATTTAGAAACGTGTGTGTGTGTGTGTGCATGCGCTCACATTCATGTATTCAATAGCCCATTTTAAATTGGGTTGTTTCCTTGGTTTTTGTTTTTTTTGCATTTCTTGTGGTGTTGTGATGTTAATCTTATATAGGATGTTAAAGAGTCTTACCCTTTGTGTAGTTTTCTTCTTCCCTCAGTTGATTGTTTCCTTATTGTACAGAAGGGTTTTTGCTTTTTGAGATCTCAGATGTCAGTTGTGGCCCTAATACCTGAGCAAATGGAGTCCTGTTCAGAAAGCCATTTCTTAAACCTGTATCATATCCAGTGCTACCCATGTTTTCTTCCATCAGTGTTTGTAGTTTGGCCTTCAGATGAAGTCTTTGAATCACTTGGGTCTAATGCTATTCTTCAGCATGTAGGTATCCAGTTTCCCAGCACCATTTGTTGAAGATACTCTCTTTTATCAAGGGTGTGTGGTTTTTGTCTCTTTGTCAAATATCAAATGACTATATTTGCAAATACTCATATTTGGGTCTTCTATGTTGCTCCATGGTGTGCAAGTCTGTTTGTCAGTGGCATATTGTTTTTACTACCATTTCTCTGTAATATAAGTGAATAGCATTTTTTTTTCTAGCATGTTTTTCCCTTCAGGATTGCTTTGACTATCTGGGATCTATTTGGTTTCATGTGTACTTTGGGATATTTTTATATCGCTGTAAAGAATATTGTGGGTAATTTTTATTGAGATTGCATTGAATGAATGTGTTTATTGCATTGGGCAGCATGGTCATTTTTTTTTTACAATATTATTCCTACTGTTCTGTGAGTATGGCATCTTCTTCCACTTCCTAGTGTCTATCTCAGTCTCTTTCTTCAGCAACTGTAAGTGTCTTTCACCTCTGTGATTATGTTTATTCTGAGAATTATAAATGGGGATGTGTCCTGGATCTCTTTCTCAGTGTGTTTGTTATTGTATAGAAAGGGTACTGATTTTTATAAGTTGTTTTTGTACCCTACCACTTTTCTGAAATAATTTCTTGTTTCTAAATGTTTTCCAATAGAAGTTTTGGGATCTTTCATATATAATATTATATCCTGTATAATATTGTGTTATCATCTGTAAATAGTGACAAATTGATTTCACCTTGGTGTCCCTTTAATTTTCTTCTCTTCCCTCACTGTTCCATGCCATTCTTCCAACTCTGCATTGAGAAAGAGAGATAGTAAGCAGCCTTGCCTAGTTTCTAATTTTAATGGCATTGATTCAAGGTTTCCTCTGTTTAGGATGATGTTGCTTGTGGATTTGTCATATGTTACATTTATTATGTTAAGGTATGTTACTTCCAATCCTACTCTATAGAGAAAAGAAATCTTTATTCACTGTCAATGGTTATGCAAATTGCTGGAGCTCCTCTGGAGACTAGTGTCGACTTTTCAGCCAATCTGTGTAAAGGGGAAATGTGGCAGACTACAGTCTAATTCTGTAAACAGCCTTACTTGAGTTCTAGAGCACTTTTATACATGAATGAAACGAAGAAAGCAATCATTTAAGGAAGGCTGATTGAGTTCAGAAAAACATGTAAATACATGTCAGAATGCACTTACTAAATATTAACAGAGCAGCCCTTCCCCAGAACTTTCTCAGGACCAACCAATTTTAACACAATTATCTGGCATGTACTATAGATGATATCTGGGAAAAAACAAGAGCAAGGCAGAAGGCTGTGCCCAGATTCAGCATACACTGCCCAGATTGGGTTCTTTAGCTATGCTCTCACTTTAAACAAGAATAAAAATAGTTTATAAATTAAATGTAAGTTTGTCACAGGAGGCATGAAATCAAGTCCAAGAACAATCTAGGGAAGAAAATCTACCTGAGGTAAAAGGCCCTCTGACATTTTTTCCTGGAGTCTTTCTCTCAGTTCCCCAAGGCATTTCACATATCAATCTTTTAACTGTATTCTGACAACAGATACCAAGAATCCTCAAATACTAAAAATTAATCTACCAGATGAATCAGGCATACAACTCTGTGACATGTGCCCAAAGGGCTCAACATTCTACTTCACAGATACTTGTTCAGCAGCCTTCATTGCAACCTTATTTACAAGAGGCAGGAAAAGGAAGCAACTTAAATGTCTTTCAACCTAAGAGTAGATAATGAAAATTTGGTCCATTTACACTATAGAATACTATTTAGCCATAAAAAAAATGAAATTGTGAAATTTTCAGGTAAATGGATGGACCTAGAAAAGATTATTCTGAGTGAGATAACCCAGACCTAGAAAGACAAATGCTGAATATTCTCATTTCTGATTTCTAGCTCTAAATCCTTAGGTGTGAGTATACAATATGGAGAAACATATAAAGGGATTATAGGTGAAGCAAGGGGAGTAGGAGGATTTGGTGATATGATATGAGAAATAGAGAAAATGTGAATAGGGCACCATCTAGGAAGTAGGGAGGGGGATCAATACAGAAAGATGAGGGACTGAGGACAAAATATACAAGAGATGTTTGATAAACCCTCAAATTATACACTTGGGGTAACAATGCTCCACACAAACACCATAGAAAGAAATTTCCTTTTGAATGGTTTGTCAAAGCAGTCTAAGAATAAACTATTGATATAGTCCTTGATCAGAGGTTGATGGTAAACCCCTATTGCTTAAGAGACCGCATATTTAGGACACAAAACTCAAATAACTGATCTGAATCCAACCTGAAAGCCTCTTTCCTGCAGTCTGCCTTCCATGGACCAGAATATACTGTTCAAGTGGTCAAGTGAAGGAAGCAATTAATAGTCCTACCCAGCTGTGACACCAGTGAACAGCAAGAATGTCCAACCTGGCAGGATATGCATAACAGTGGAATAAATGCCATTCACATGCTGTAGAATATTTGTTTGACTATGCTAAGATGTGTTGTTGCATTTGTTTGCTGAACTATGTAAAGATGTGCTGCATTTGTTTAGTTATGTAATGATGTGTTGCTGTTTCACACTGCCTGCCTAAGGCACATGATAACTCTATAAAAAAGCTGAACAGCAATAGTGAGTGAAGGAAGAGGTATAGGTGCTGCTTCTGGGCAAGGAGAGTGAGCAAGGAAAAATTTAGGCTCAGGGGAAGAAAGAAAAAGAGATGCCAGGGAGATGTCAGGAGCCATACAGACAAACAGACACAGAGAAAGCATACAGAATGAAAGATAAGAAGCCCAAGGCAGAATATTAGATGAATAGAAAAAGGTTAAATTGTGTTAAAAGAACTAGTGGTGCAAGCCTAAGCTAAGTTCAGGTATTAATAATTAATAAGTTTCCTTAGTCTCCATGCCTTTATTTGAGAGATTTTGTAAATTTACAAATGCTGTACAATGTTGGGCCTGAATTTCCACATACGGTCTGAGAAAGCTGAAAAAAGGAGAGAGAGAGAGAGAGAGAGAGAGAGAGAGAGAGAGAGAGAGATTCCATTACCCTCGGGCAACAGGAAACAGTCTAGAGAATGCAACACCTACATTCCCAAGTTTTTGGTCATTTGGTTATGGATGCTTAGTGGGGATATAGGAATATAGGATAAAAAGACCAATTCATCTCAAATATTTTACATTAGTATGGATTTTTGTAAATTGTTATAAATTTAAGATAATTATTGTCATACCATATAAATGTTTCTACTTTTGTTTAAGCATAAATTCTTTATCCAAGAGAATGTTTAGAGGTTCAAGAAGATAATGTGGGATTGATAATACAAGTTATGATAGAAAGTAAATTAGTTACACAACTTTGGACTTTCCAAAATAGAAGAGATACTGATGTATTTTCTCTGAATTTGCCAAATACAAATGGACTGGATATTGTTCATGCAATGCCTACTTGATAATTGTTCTTACAGTATATAGTTTTACTATGTTAAAGCTAAAATCTTTCTTTCTATTGAGACAAAAAGGGGAAATGTTATGCAATATTTGTTTAACAATGCAAAGATGTGTTGGATTTGTTTATGTTGAGGAATATTGTTTAAAAAAGACAGATGCCCTGGAACCTTACCGGTAAACCAAGAGCCTCATGGGTAAAATATAAAATAATAAAAATGGGTTAATTTAAGACATAAAAATTAGTTAATTAAACTATTGACCAAGCAGTGTTGTAATTCATATAGTTTCTGTGTGATTATTTGGGTCTGAACGGCTAGAAAACAAAAAAGCAGTCTCTGCCTACAATGATGTATTACATTTGTTTAAGTATGTAAAGATATTCTGCTGCTTTACCTTGCCTGCCTAAGGCACCTGATTGGTCTAATAAAAAGCTGAATGGCCAATAGCAAGAAAGGTGGTATAGGTGGGATTTCTGGACAGGAAGAGTAAGTAGGAGGAGGAATTTAGGCTCAGGGGGAAAAAAAGAAAAGGAGACATCAGGGGTAGCCAACCAGACATGGGGGAAGCAGGAAAGTAAAACATACAGATTGAAAGAAAGGTAAAAAGGTTCAAGGCAAAACATAGATAAATAGAAACAGATAAAATTAACTTAAAAGAGCTAGTGGGACAATGTTGAGTATTCAGAATTTATAATAACTCTCTGTCTTTATTTGGGAGCTGGTTGGCAGTCCAAAGAAAATTACGACTACACTGACATGTTGGTGGCAATCAACATGAGTCTAAGTGGACCTCATACCTACTCAAAAAGAAAGAAATCCTGTCTCATACTGAAAACCTAGTCAGCTTGCTGGAGCTAGCAAGGTCGTGGCCTTTAGAAAGAATCTACTTCCACCATTTTGCTAGACTAGGATACATTCTAATTCTTATACTCATGGATAAGTTTAACTACCACACATCACCAAAGAAGTTTCTCTTTACAGCTAGTCGAGACCATCAGAGAAAACTACACCAGGAAATAAAACAAAATCAATGTACCATGTAGATTCTAGCTACCATGGGTGCATCTACATCAGAGTTTCTGTATCTATGCCTCGGAGAACATCACAGAAGAGTAGGTAGAAAGCTTGTAAGAGCCAAAATATTATGAAGTTTACTTTAAAATAGTATATGTTAGAAATTACTGCATAATCAAGACCAGAACAAGAAGGGGGAACGTTTCATTGATCCCATCCCTAGACAAAGAACTATAGAAATTAATGACTTTTAGGAGAGGGGAAACTTAGCCTCTCCTAAAGATAAGTCTTCTTTTTTTTTTTTTTTT
>NC_022021.1:24202000-24218671 GCF_000317375.1 Microtus ochrogaster
TTCCATTCCTTTCTTGGGTGAAGCGTCCCTCTTCTTAGAAAGACAGGCCATCTTTTTCATGTTACTTCAGATTCCCCAAGACAGCTATTCCTTCATGACATTTAAATCTGTTTTTACCTATTTGTATCCTATAGATACTGCTGTCTACTGAAGAGGTGTTCCTCTGTCTCTTCAGATCAGATTCTTTCATAGCTTACTCCATCTCACTCAGATTCTCTTACCCAGTATCAACTTTATATGTATTTGATAAATTTAAGTAAAGAATGTGTGATTTATATTGGACAATAAAAGTTTGTGTGTCTAGTCTTTGAGGTTCCATGTTCAGCAAGGTACTTGCATATTCATTTTATACAAAGTCTTCTTCCTCCTCCTCTGTACTCCTCTTTCCTCAGAAACACTTCTCAGCATATGCATTCATATATGAGATGAACTGATTGGCCAGCAAAAATCTTCTTTGGGCTGAATTAATAGAGCTCGTCCTCAAATCCCTCTTTTATCCTCCAGCTATGGAGATATGCATAGACTTCCGTTTCTCTGGGTAGTCAAATGCCTCCACCAAAAAGGGGGTGGGGGAGAAAAAGGAAAGAAAGTCACTTCCCTGCCTCAAATAATACTCTTTGCTATCCTCAAAGCCTGCTGTTATGGCACAATTCATGTGTGATTTATATTTCACCAAAGAGTATAGCATAAAACCCACCTGCAGGGATCCCGCAGTCTGGAGTGCCAGTGTTCAGCAACCATCCCCTTAGCATCATGCTGCTCTTTTGAAAAGTGTGGACTCTTGTCTGATAGTCTCACATGAGGGAATAGAAGCCCCAAGTGTGGCAGCCCAAATGACAGGGCTCCCACAATCCTCTGCACTAGGCTTTTGTCCTGCTTTTTTAAATGCTTCCATAGTGCTTGACTCTCCTTCCCGTGCCTGCACCCTACCTTTCATATTTTATGAGAGGGGCTTTTTCACATTGCTGATGTTAATGAACTTCAAGCTGACTCTAAAAAAGATAGATGGAAGGAAGGAAGGAAGGAAGGAAGGAAGGAAGGAAGGAAGGAAGGAAGGAAGGAAGGAAGGAATCTTCCTTGTAGCTAACATGCTTTCCCACAGAGGAAGGAGTGAGTCTCAAAGCTGCAGGAGGGCTGATGTGGGGCAGGAGGCATCTGTCCGCTTTTATTAAAATGCACCTTGACCATAGCCTGGTGTTTCTGATGGTCAGTTCATAAGCCCTTTTCAGCTTGCTAGTTGTGGGGACAGAATTAACACCTTTATGGCATTGCTAGACAATCCCCACGACATCTTCCTCACTCTCGCCAGCCTTGTTGACTTGAGTGAAAGGCTGTGCCGTACATTTAGCTCAGCAGCTTTTGTCTGTCACTTCTCTCTGAAGAAAAATGAGGCATTTATTCTTTTCCCCTCTTAAAAAAATAAAAATAAAATCCTCCAGAGAATTTCAAGAGCAGAGTACCATGACTGTGCTTGCATATTGCAACCCACAGAGGAACTAGCTTGAAATGTCAGATGATAGCTGTGTTTGAAGAAATTTTAATTTCTTCATAAGCAGATTTCAAACCTTCAGTAATATTCCACCAAGAATAGTTTGTGCTTAGAATATTTCTTTGTATTTAACCAAATACATAATTTTTATATTTCTTTTAAAATTATTTCATTTAATATTTATGTAAGCACATAATGTGTTTTGATCAAGTCCATTCCATTTCCTCCCCTCCAATTCCAAAGGTCATTGCCTAAGTAGATCATTCATGTGTTTAAAACTTTCTCCAGTGTATAGTTTAACAATGTGTGTGTGTGTCTGTGTGTGTGTGTGTGTGTGTGGTTTGACAAGTCTGTTGAATATATGCAGTTTACAGTCATCATCATGGTCCAGTTTCAGAAGAGTCCTGCTACCCCGAAGCTTTTTTTTTCTATCAGTATGAATGCTCAGTGGAGTCTGTTTTGATCCTGAAGACAAGAAGGACCCAGCTGCATGACGGTCAGGGAGACAGAGTTCAGTGGATATGAATTCTCTTAGCACATTTGATTTCAGTTTTAGTAACCATGCTTACGGGGTGGGGGATGTGGTCTACACAGTGGTTCATCTGAATTTGTTTCATAATCCACCATTTCATAGCAAACTTTTCTTTGATGTATGTGAAACTGAAGCATCCAATTGAATCTTATCTGTGGTTATGCAGTTTTTAAATACATGAGTCAGATGTTCCCAGGATCTAAATAGTGTCTTATAAATCAGAATGAACCCACATCATGTAGCTATATAGAGAACACCAAGAAAATCATTTTTAAAATCATGCTTAGTGGAAACCCCTTAGTGATTGTGATCCCTGTAACATTTAGAGATGAGAGATGCTGTTGAAATCAGTGGTCATTTTTTTACCTAAGGAAAAGAAGGCTGGAACTGTGGATGTTTTCCTCATCTCAATGGGCTAGAAGTTTCTCAAGGTGACTTGTCCTTGATATTTTTTGCATAATCCTCCAGCACAAAGTCCACAATCAAGAACAGGTTACATCTTCTGCCCATTGTGAAAACTGCCAACACCCAACAAAGAGAAATGACATTCATTTTTTAAGTCTGCTTTTTGTCCAAGATTACTCATTTAAAAACAAACAAAAACTTTCGTGATCACTGTTCTTGGCATTTCACAAAGAACTGAAACACATATAAAATTTCTACCCAGTTTTAGGAGATTTTTAGACTATAGTTTCTTTGTTGCACTGTTCCCAGCTTACTGCTTTTCTAAATATTAAAATGACTCTGTAGAAAAAGAGCAAATTTTGAAGCATTAAAGATGCATGTTCTATTCTGAGCTCTGCTCCTTTCCCATTGTGTGGAGTAGGACAACTTCCTTGCTTCTTCAACCCTACATTTCTTAATAATTAAATTAGAAACTTCTTAGAGGTGTTTGGAAGAAATGTCTTTAATAAATAGTAGCTCTCTTATAAATCAAAAAAGTTGCCCAGAGCTCAGAGCACACTGAGTTCTCAACATCTTAAAATTTGAAAGACCAACGTGAATTTGAGGAAGCACGGAAGACGATTTTCTGGTATTTTATTTATTTGCTTCTTTACTTAATTATGTGTGTGTGTGTGTTACATATATAGACATCCATCTTACATAGAGTTTCTCAGGAGTCACACATCTTGGGTTTTTTTTTTGCTTGTTTGTTTGCTTCTTATTTTTTGAATAGGGCCTCTCACTAGGACCAGGGGCTTGCTAGTTTTTCTAGACTGACTTGTCAGGTAGCCCCAAGAACTTACTGGCTCTCTCTTCAGTGCTGGGATTACAAGTATCTAGCACCATGCCCAGAAGAGGAATCCCGGTAGTGAAGCTGAGCTACCAGGACCAAGTTTATCTTTTACCATGTGTCAGACTTGAGACCTCAACTAAGTTGCTGATGAACCTGTGTCTTATCTCTTTTGTTTTTATGAAGAAACAATTGTAAAAGCATTTTCTGTCTCTATGCTGCTTTAAGAAAAAAATTAAATTAATGTGTGTGCCTCCAACATTATCACACCCCAAGTATCACCTATTACTATAGCATAGGATTCCTTCCTTATTGTCACTTTGAAGCTTCTAAATCTGAAGTTTATACTAAAATATTTTTAAGAATTAGTATTATTTCGCATGCTGTATAAGAGATAAATAACAGTTATGGTCTCCAAAGAACAGGCCTGTAAGTATCAGAGGGTCCTTCCTTGGAACAGATCTCAGTCATACAACCAAGGAAGTTACAGAGTTAATTATTGTAAGCTACCTGGTGATTTAAATTCAATTTAAATAGTCTGGATATTTATAAGTCGTAGGTTTTGAATTTGTCTTTGAAAAAATGCCTTCTCAATTTAAATAAGCCCCTGAGCTTTGTGACTCATGTCATCAGAAATCTGACCTTTCAGCACAGGGGAAGAACAGCTAGGCTGTTTCCTTGACAACAAAAGGTAAGGGGGATGCGCTGTGTTCTAGTGCTTCAGCTATAAATAATCCATCTTTGGCCAAAGAATAGAATCTGATCTTGGAGAGAAATAAACAGGGTTGGTTGCAGGGGAAGTTTGTGCTTCAGGAGATCATTTTAATGATCTTTTTTTTTTTTTTTTAGGAATCTGTCCTAGAGGCACTTGTCTTACAATTAACCAATAAACTAGCTAAATGAGGGAATGAATTCTATTTCGAGGAAGGACACTTTATACAGATAAGGGCTGTTGACATGCTTTCCTGTGAGAAATCTTTCTACCAAGCTTCAGACCATTGTGTACATTACTGTTGTTTTCCTTCGAATATTCATCCTCTGATTTCCCCACAACCTTTAGCAAGGAACAAAAGGAAATTAACAGTGCACTTTGGTCCTTTGGCCATGACCTGTAGTGTCACTCCTTTCAGTAACAGGAAAGAAAAAGTAATAAAGAAGAATGCCTCTTAAAGCATTGTAGATTATTAAAAAAATAAAAATAAGTAAAAGAAGGGAAAGAAAAGCAAAATTAAAAATCTTCTTTTGGTTAAAAATAACAAAATATAACATATTTTTTAAGAGCTGTACTCCTGGATGGGGTTTAAGATTTACAGCTGTAATTATCCCTTGCTTACTGACGTAAATTAGTCTTCTGGGAAGTCCAAGTTATTTCTCAATAAGTTTTAATAGTCTCTGAGTCAGAGTGGGAGCTAATGATAATGAGTCTTTAGGATTTAAAGGAAGGTGACTGAGAAACTGAGGCCCCTGTCCACCCAATATCCTTTAAAATAGTGTATAAAAATATTTCCTGGATGAGAGGCTTTGTTCTAGCAGAGCCTGTCTGCTTCTCAGTAAATAAAATTTACACAAGAAACTTTTCTAGAGTAAGTGTCCAGCTTATCGTGGTCTTCCTGACAATTCATTCTTTGTATTCTGGTGGTGACAGCAGAGTTTTCACAATCAGACCCAGGTAAGCAATATCAAGTAACTTGGATTTTGTTCCTACCTATCCACTCTCCAAAGATTTTGTGTTGGTCTTGAATTTCAGCTATGGGCAATTGCAGGAGGACTTTTCTAGATTAAAAGACATTTAAAAGACAAAAGCCAAATAAGTCAAAGTAACTAAATTTCCATTCAGCAAGCCAGTTAGTTGACAATAAAAATAAAAACATGGGACAAATATTTAAGATGTACTGATCAGTAATTAATTCGTAGTATAAGTATTGCTTAAGACATGAGGATATCATTATGGCAAAAGATACTTTTTTTTGCTGCAAAGTATTTTATTAAAAAGGGTATGTTCTATGATTGATTGTATGCTTAGGGGTTCCTTGAAGAAGGACACTTAAAAGAAATTCTACACTACCTCAGAATTGAGAAATAGTTGGTTATTTAATTAGGGATAGACTCACAAATCAGAATTCTCTGCTTGAACAGTAATCAAAAACCGAATCCCACAGCTGGAAAAAGAGAGCGGATGCATGTTCTACATTGGTATATATAGTATAAGAGGCTGCTCTACAGTTGGCAGGTAACCACTGGCTGTAAGACTTCCCACAGCACCTCCACCTTTTGTTTAAATAGGAGAGTTCTAAGCCTAATTCAAAATTATATACAGTAAGAATAAATATATTTAATAATTATCTTTATCTTAACTAGTTTAAATCTTATATAATAAATACCTTGGCCAAGTCATAAGAAGAAAGTAACTACAACTCTTCAACCCCACTGAAGATCCAAGAAGGGAAATAATATTACTTGAGTAAGCAGGAAGTGCAATCAAGCAACTTTCAAAATGTGTAACAAATGACAGAGACAACTGGCTACCTGATCATTTGCAATGTTGAAGCAACCAACTTTGGCTAAGGCCAAGAATAACCAACAGACCATTTTCAGAGGCAGGAATTTTTTCAAAAACATCTCACCCTGTTTTGGCAAAATTTGACAGTCCTGTTTATCCATTTCCAGATACAGTGTATCTTGTCAGTGGTTGATGCATGGGCAGTTCTTTGCCCAAATGCCAGTTTTGCCAAGAAGAAAATAAGCTCCAAGTGGAGTGTCTTTGGTGTTCAACATTCTCTCAGAAATAGATTGGTGCTGCCAGGAGCAATCATGTCTCACTTCAACAGAACCCTAAGTTATTTAAATGTCATATTCTACAGTTCTTTGAAGTGGTTGAAGATTACCTATCTATGCAGAATATAATCTCTATGTATCTAAAGAACCTGATTAGTCTAACTATAAGTATGATAAACCTAGATAACCGCTTCGTTTTTGGCCTTGGTACTGGTTAAATACTGAGAAATATATTTTGAATGACAAATTAAAAGCAATTAAATTAATTTAATACACAGAACAAGAAAAACAGAACTCATGTGCAGGTAGCAGAAACTGGAAGCTTCCACATGACAAGGAACCTCCCACAGAGTGCAACAGTCCTGCATACACTTGGGAAATTTCCAAATTACCACACTCAGTAAATTCCACTGTGGCAGGGATTCTACAAGCAAGCCAAGTGGGAAGGGTTGAGAGACTGTCTGGGTCATGGACTGGCTAGGCTGGCCACGTGGTAGGTGTGGACTCCAAGTACACATGGGTGCCAAATGAAGAAGGACTATTGTCTGAGTTTTCTGTCCTGGCCAGTTCCCAAAGAACTGTCACTAAGTCCCAAAGAAGTCACACAGAGGCCTACATTAGTTATAAACTGATTGGCCCATTAGTTCAGGCTTCTTATTAACTCTTATAACTTATATTAGCCCATTATTCTTGTCTATGTTAGCCATGTGGCTTGGTACCTAATTCAGCGAGGCAGTCACATCTTGCTTCTTCTGTGGCTGGGTCACAACTGCAGACTAGGACTTCCTTCTTCCCAGAATTCTCCTGGGAATTCTCATTGACCTGTCTCTACTTCCTGTCTGGTTGTCCCACCTATACTTCCTGCCTGGCTACTGGCCGATCAACATTTGTTAAAATACAATTGACAGAATACAAACCATTGTCCCACAGCAAAAGACGCTTAAAAGAAATCCACACTAGCTCAGAATTGAGAAATACATGGTTATTTATTTAGGGGTAGACTCACAAATCAGAATCCTCTGCTTAAATGCTGATCAGAAACCAAATCAAGCACCCAGAAAAAGAGAGCAGATGCATGCTCTTTATCAGCTTATATAGTATAAGAGGCCATGCCCCAGTGGGCAGGTAAACCCTGGCTGTAAGACTTCTTACAGCAGTTTCTAGTACTTTTCTTTTCTTGAATATACTTGAAAGTACCTTTTCAAAATGTCTCTTCCAACCTAAGAGTCTCTCTGTCTTTTTTACTAAAACATTGTGTTGTGAGATGACTGCTATATCCCCCTGGAGTTGGATCCTGATGTTCTCTGGTCCTCACTGGGCCTATGTCTTAAAAATTATACCTTATATGATAGAAGTAGATTGTTTTATCATGTCTGGTCTACCACTTAAGGGTGGAGCCTTATACTGGCCTATGATGATTAGTCTACCTCATAAGGCCTGCACCTTACATAATAGAGTCATAATAGTAATCAGTAATCCTGGTTACTTTATCTCTGGTTTTGTTGGTGCTGTCATTACTCAGAGGCCTGGCTCTGTTTTCTAATAAACTTCTGCCTGGAGTGTTCTGTATTATGACTATCAGAGTCATATTGCCCCTTCCACAGTCTTCTGAATACATCAACTGGTGATCTCAAGCTACATGCTATCCATGAAAAAAAAAAAATCAATGCAATGGAGAGAATATTGATGAAATCTTCCAAAGATTTTGCTCAACCAATTTTGCTCTATTCCCTTGTGTCTTGTTGGGTACTCTGGCTCAGCACCAACTCTGGGCTTATTGGTGAACCTTTCCAGAATGGGAGCATAGAAAAGCAGAGTAAAACTATTGTTTTGAAATGTCCTAGTTTTATCTTGTCTTATCTTATCTTATCTTCCCTGTGTTTCCCTCATCTCCTGAAGCTTGGCTCCCAACAACAAGAAAGCAAAGACTTTCTCATCCAACCTTTTGTCTTCATCTTCCTGTTCCTCCCAGGCAAGTTACTAATAGGATTCCTAGAAGAAAACGAAACACTTTGAAAACATGAAATAATGCCATTTGAGTGAGGTTGTCTGTTGTCTGATATCTGTTCTCTGTCTATCTGCAATTAGAATATACCTTTTAAAAGGACCACAGATCTCTAAATATTTATTAGAAAATTTGTTTACTGCTATGTCCCAAACTCCAGAAAATTTTGAGATATCAGCAGAAGAACCATAAATACACACTGAGTACATAGTCAATGAATAACATCACCTTTCACTTTCCAAATAATGACCATTTTGTAAAATTTCCTAGGGTTAGTATCAATCCCTGATTAATACAATTTTTACTCACTAAAACTGTTTCTGAAATCTGCTTGGCAGAATCTGGTTGCTGAACATAGCATCTCAAATCTCCCCCTGAGATTCTGATTCTCTAGGTCTGAGATGGAGATATGTACTATTAAGGGTGAATATGATCAAGTGAGTGCTAGACTTGTCACTACAAAACCTGCAATGTTGTACCCACCATGCATATCAGTAGATAGGAAGATACAACAGAGCTATAGTACTGAATACAGCCTGGTAGTGGCATAAGAACAGACAGAAGGACCAATGGAACAGAATAGAAGACCCAGATATTAATCCACACACGTTCAAATACCTGATTTTTGACAAGAAGCAAAAAAATATCAAATGGAAAAAAGAAAGCACATTCAATAAATGGTACTGGAATAACTGGATATCTGTAGAAGGAGCAGCAGGCTGCGTTTCTGCCACCTAGCTCCTGGCCGCCTGGCTAGCTTAGCCCCGGAATAACACACACAAATTGTATTCATTTAAACATGGCCCCCATTAGTTTCAGCCTCTTATTAGCTAATTCTCACATCTTGCATTAACCCATATTTAGTAATCTGTGTAGCACCACAAAGTGATGGCTTACCAGGAAAGATTCAGCATGTCTGACATGGTGGCTGGCTCCATGGTGGCTCTGACCGAGAGAGGAGAGGCATGGCAATTGCCTCACTTCCCTCTTCCTCCCAGCATTCTGTTCTGTCTACTCCACCCACCTAAAGGCTGGCCTATCAAATGGCCAAGGCAGTTTCTTTATTAACCAATGAAATCAGCACAAAACAGAAGACCCTCCCACATCAGATATAAACATGTAGAAGAATAACAATAGACCCATATCTATCACCATGCATAAAATTCACGTCTAAATGGATTAAAGACCTCAACATAAAGCCAGCTACACTGAACCTTATAGAAGAGAAAGTGGGAAGTACACTTGAACACATTAAAACAGGAGACAAATGGGACCTCCTGAAACTGAAAAGCTTCTGTAAAGCTAAGGACACAATCAACAATACAAAACAATAGCCTACAGAATGGGAAAAGATCTTCACTAACCCCACATCAGATAGAGGTTTGATCTCCAAAATATACAAAGAACTCAAGAAATTGGTCATCAAAAAAACCAAATAATCCAATTTAAAAAATGGAATAGAGACCTAAACAGAGAACTCTCAACAGAGGAATCTCAAATGGCTAAAAGACACTTAAGGAAATGTTCAACATTCTTAGTCACCAAAGAAATGCAAATCAAAACAACTCTGAGATTCCATCTTACACCTGTAAGAATGGCCAAGATCAAAAGATGACTACTTATGCTGGAAAGGTTGTGAGGAAAGGGGAACACTTCTACATGCTGGTGGGAATGCAAGCTGGTACAGCCCCTTTGGATGTCAGTGTGGTGAGAAAGTTAGGAAACAACTTTCCTCAAGACCCAGTAATACCACTTTTGGGTATATATCCAAAAGATGCTCAATCATGCCACAAGGACATGTGCTCAACTACCTTCAACTTTGTTTGTCATAGCCAGAACCTGGAAACAACCTAAATGTCCCTCAACTGAAGAGTGGATAAGGAAAATGTGATGCCTTTACACAGTGGCGTACTACACAGCAGAAAAAAATAATGACATCTTGAATTTTGAAGGAAAATGAATGGAGCTAGAAAACATTATTTTGAGTGTGGCAACCCAGACACAGAAAGGCAATTATCAAATGCCCTCACTCGTAGGTGGTTTTTAAACATAAAGCAAAGAAAACCAGCCTACAAACCACAATCCCAGAGAACTTAGACAACAATGAGGACACTAAGAGAGACTCACATAGATATAATCTACATGGGAAGTAGCAAAAGACAAGATCTTCTGAGTAAATTGTGAGCATGGAGGGGGGCTGAAGGAGGAGGGGAGACTCAGCGAGGGGAGCAGAAAAAATGTAGAGCTCAATCAAAATCAATAAAAAAAGAAACATATAATAGACATCATTTTTCTATGTCAATTATGCTACTGTAACAATCTCTCTTACTTCAGATGCACACAGCTAACAGAATAGGCAGGTGGCATGAAAGTAGAACTCTCAATGGACTAGAGGCAGGAAATTGGATATGGATCTTGGCTCACCTGCTAACTGGTCCTACCCATTTATTGAGTGAGGACCTTGAAGGTACACACAGGCATGTTCATCCTGTGGCTCAGAGGACAAATGTGTTCCGGGATAGCTGTGAATATTGTGGTATTTTGACTATAAATTGACTCCCATAAGCTCATAGGGAATGGCACTATTAGGAGGCATAACTTTGTTGGAGTATTGTTAGCCTTATTGTAGGAAGTGTGTCACTGTGAAGGTGGGCTTTGAGGTCTCCTTTGCTCAAGTTCAGTGTAGGCTCACACTACTTCCTGTTGCCTTTGGGTTATGATGTAGACTCTCCTTCTCTAACACCGTGTCTACCTGAATGTTGCACCACGATGTAAATGTAAGTCACTTCAATGAAATGTTTCTCCTTATAAGAGTTGCTGTGGTCATGCTGTCTCTTCACAGCAATACAGTCTTTAACTAGGACAAATATAATCTGACCTGTTTGTTGATAGCAACATTATCTCAATGCTGAAAGACTAGATGTCCTGGAAAATAAAGAAAATACCTACCCTTAGTAAACTTAAATTTAAGCATATTTTCTTTTCCTAGACACCTGCCTTCTCACCTCCCCCAAAGAACAGATGCCTAACATCTCCAGGATAATAGTACATGGGATGCCTTTCCAGCCACACCTCTTGCTGAGCATGGACCCACCAACACCTAGCTCTCTCCTTCCCCACATCACCCTATGCCCACAGGAAGTAGCCAGACTCAAGTCAATGCCTCTTTATTCTAAGAGAGCCTAGATTTTAGTCAAAATATCACCTCAGCTTCCTGTTATCCCTTTTCCAAACAGTCTGGAATGTACGTCCCAAGTCCCCGTCTCTGGCCTCTATCTTTGGAGGCCCAGTCCCTGTGCCTGCCAAGCCTTGACCCCTCCCCAGAGGAGTGTCAAGATGAGACCGCCAAAATCTTGGCCACTCCCCCAGTCTACTTAAACTGCTTCCCTGAAAGGTCCCTTTGTGGTCTGTTTTCCTTCTTCCTGGTGGTTGCATTAACAGCCTCCTGATCCCCCCTCAGGGCCACCCGAGAACACAGGAATCCTATTAACCTGGATATTTTTTAATTTGGCTTGTTGTGATTTGACTTGATTGGGATTTTTGTGTTGGCAGAGAGCTCACGTTAGGAAAAATTCCTAACATCTTCATTGTCACTCAGGGCCATGTTGATGGCTCGGCCTCGGTTTCTGCTAGGGATCATGTCTGGGTTCAGGCCAGGCTTTGATGTCTGAAGACATGACTTTGCAAACTCCATTTTAAAGATGGGGCTTCATAATAAACTGGGGGTGAGTGATCTCTGCTCCAGAAAGGTGCTGCCATAGCAGAAATTTGAACAGATACCCTAAAAATGGCCAATTAAGAAGATAGGGAACAGAGTCATAAAATTTAACGAGGTCCACATTGTTATGATTTTTTATATTCCTCTCTATGGCTGGGATCAAAGGCGTGTACCGATGAGATTAAAGGCATACACCACCCAAAAGTTCATGTCATCATGGCTACTGGGGTTAAAAATGTGTGTTACCATAATCTGGTCTGTAAGGCTGACCAGTGGGACTGTTTTACTCTCAGTTCTTTAGGCAATCTTTATTTATTAAAATACAATTGAAATGCCACTGCAATGTGGTAGCTTGGATAAGGGAAAGATTTCCTCCTGGCCTTGTCCCTCATCACCTGCAACAAGTGGGGAACCTAAGCCAACTCCTCACCAGCTGCAGCACTCCCTGCACCTTGGCAGAGCATCACACCCTGTTGACAGAGGCATGGGTGAGCCAGGCACAATGTTGTGATCATGGAAGGTTATCCCCATTACTCATTTGTCTATGGCAGCAGGAGCAGAAGAGTAGGAGAGCTGTCCCTGACCCTTTCCCCACCAGCTGCAACACTTGGGAGAGCAGGCCCTACACCTTGCCTGGGCAGCACAATAGAACTGACCCTGAAGGTGTTGTCTCAGGAGAACCAACCCTGAGGACATGAAAGTGGGAAAACTGGTCCCACCCCAGCTCATTGCTGCAAGGGGTGAACTTGCTACAGCAATGCAGGAGAGCTCACCCTGGTGGTGAAGACATGAGAGCTGACTTGCTGACAAACCCTGAAACTTAAGCAGGCTCAAAAATCAGGGTTATGTGTTGGCCAACACCAACTTCCGCCCAATCTGTGATCTGCTGGATCAAGGCAGGGAGGGGGTTGGTACTGCTGACCTAGGGCTGCAGGATCTCCATGACAAAGGACAGCAAAGTTCAGGAAGCCTCCCACTGAGGGCCCAGCATTGATGGTGTATTAGGGACAAAACACTGATTTTTTTTGATGAATGCCTGCATGGATATGGATAAAGGGGTTTACTGCTTGGCTCAGTATTTCACATTGCAGCCTCCATGATGAGATTTTCCCCTTTTTCCTTTTTCCTTTTTTCTTTCTTTCTTTCTTTCTTTCTTTCTTTCTTTTTTTTTTTTTTTGTATTTGGATGGTGGAGATAGATGGGGTCTGGAGGTATGATGTGAAAGGCACAAAGAATAAATAAAAGAAAGAAAAAATTCATGAAGACAGCAGAGAATTTAGGAGTCTTTATGTCCTTAAATTCTAATAGCATCCTCCAAAACTTAAGTACTCCCTCTATTTTGGTTATTCTAGTAGATACTGGGCACTGGGGGCTTCTGCCATAAGGTTTAAACATGAAAAGATGGAGAAGTGTATTTCTTCAGTTCTTGGAGATATTTTGTAAGCTTGTAATGATGCACTCTAAAAACCATAGGTATTTTTTAAAATGTGCAACTCACTCATTCTGCTCACCCCCAAATTTCTATTATTTAATGAAAATGTTGGGTAATAATCCAGAAGCATTATATTATCAGTTGGTTAGGAAGCACAACTTGATAATCACTTAACTGTCATATCAGAATATCCCTATTTGATAAGTAAATACAACTTATCATTTTTACCATGAACCAGGATGCTTCTGGGGTTAAATCCTCCACTCTGTGTTTTAGAGAAACAAAATATATGACCTAGAACCTAGAAGGAACTGCAACAATTGTTTTTCTACCTTTCCCCCACAGTACTAAGAATGTTAGGACAAAGCGTCAGTTGGCTGTTTCACATTGACACACTGAGGTAAACCCTCATCTCTGTTTTTCTGTATTTATCCTGGTTTTATCAATCAAAGTCTCAGTGACGCAACAGCCTTGGTCAGCTTCCAAAAATAAAGTATATTAAGATCTTATGTTGATGTACTCTTTCAAGATACCTCCTGAAACAGTTTATGAGATGATTTTTTTTATATAAAAGATGTATCAGGGACTGGAGTTATAACTGACAGTTTAGCATGAGTACAACTCCTGCTCTTGCAGAGGTCCTGATTGGATTCTTAGCACTCATGTCAGAGAGATCACAAGCTCCAGGGGACTCTGACAGCTTGGATCTTAGCACTGAAACTCACATAATTGAAAATATAAAATAAATCTTTTAAAAGGGATAAAAATATTATTTCACTTTATGTCTTCTCTTTTATTTTTGAAAAGTATATCTGTGTTGTTATGCATGGGTTAGACTGATAAATCAAATCAGTAGACATTTCAAATAAACAAACAAAATGAGTTTGAAAGGTTATAAGTGTTTGCATGTGTCACCGTGGAGACCAGAGAATAGATCGTCACCATGGAGATCTGAATAAACACTCTGATGAATGTCTCCATGTGGCACCAGAGATGGAGAGGATTGCTGAAGGAAGATACACAAGTGGAATTTAAACCAGAGATGATTTATGTAAGCATGATCTGAGATTTTTTAAGGCAGGCTTTCATGTGAAAGATATCCGTTCTACCAACAAGCTAGAATAAACCCTTAGGTAAATCCCCAAGCTTAGAGGATTAGTTAGTGTGATTCATCAGCTATTAAAATATTATTGGTGATTTCCATCCGCTTTTGCACTCCTTCTTTGATGGCTTGTCATTGCTAGTATAACAAGTTCTGTATAGTTATGCTATGATAATTTGCTCCCTAGTCTCAGTTAAGTGTTACATTGTGGAAGCCATAATAAACCTGCTATAAGCATCATGCTATTGAAAATGAATAACACTTGAGAGAAGCTTCTTGTTGCAGAGAATTTAGTTAATGCAGAGGCCTATAATTTTTTAAATTTCTGAGAATAAGTGAATTGTGAGCACTTAGGCATAGAAGAGACATCTTACCAATTGCTTCTTTCCCAGAATACCAGGCTCAGAAAATATCAGAAGAGGGGCAGGAAGAGCCAGAGGATGGAAAAAAGTGTTGTGAAATGCTGTCCTCTGGACAGGACATGACTGTAAAAAAAAAAAAAAATGAACTCACTACAGCTGTGGTTACCAACACATGATCAAGCCAGTTGAAAACTTCTGAGCGTGGACAGGGATTCCTGAGACTCCACCACTAGTTGAGAGCTATTGAAAACTGATGGCTGTTGAGGGACAGAGAGTCAGTTTTCTTGGAAGGTCATCACTTACCCATGCCACAGTAGATGACCCCCTCAGCTACAGGTGTGTGGGCAACACTAGTTGTTGAATTCAGTGTATTATAAAAATGTAAAGAGGACATGAAGTTAGAAGAGAGATATGTTGGGATGACTGGGAGAGAACTGAAAAGATAAAGAGATGAAGTATATGATCAAGATATATTGTATATATACATAAAATTTTTCGAGTAAATAAAAATATGAGGTAGAGTAGTGGCTTAGCCTTTAAGAGCCTTTACTTCTTTTCCAGGATCTGAGTTCCATTCCTAGCTCTCATGTTGGGTAGCTCACAACTGCTTGTAATTACATTTGTAGGGGATTTGACACCTCTATTCTACATGTACCCCTGTGCTTAGGTGTGCACACACACTTATGTACACACATACATACACATGTCTGTATACACACACACACACTTTGAAACATTTTTTTTTTTTGGTAAGTCAAACAAAGGGATTTTATTACAGTAGATGGTACAAAACAGTACGGCCACAGGTTCCACAGAGAACCGGTCCCCCGCCATTCAAGAAAAGCTTCTCAGGGTGGCCAGAGTCTTAATGTCTTTGTTTGAAATGTACCTCAGCTGAGGTCATTAGGCTTTCTACCCAAGGTATTGGATCCTTGGGCTACAACCTCTCAGAAACCCAGGCAGTTCCTCAATACTCAGATGCTGCCCTTCCAGCACACCCTCTATCTGTTCTGAGGAAGAGGGAGAAGCCTTGCAGACTTGCCTGAAAGCCACTTAGGCATGGGAATAGGGTTAAATTCATAGACCAAATCTATAGCTGATTTTAGGCTTCTTGCTGAAATTAGGAGGATGGACATGTAATACCACTGAGAAATTATATGTGGAAAGTTTTATATACAAAGGCCCTTACCTTAACATTTCTTGATTAATATTCAAAAATGTAGGCTTAAGCTGGCCCCCTTTAGGGGGCGGGTTTTGCCGCGGGCGATTGTGGACTGTTAAATCAAGCACACGGAGGCTGCTCCCTCCCTTTTTTCTTTCCTACCTCCTGGGCTATGCAAGAACCTAGGTTCTGTAAGTTTACCATTAAAGTTGTAAATATTCCTTTATATCTGCATTGCAATTATTTTACACCGATACATTTGGCGCCTGCCCCATGGGGTTTTGGAGACCCCGCCCAAATCGAAGTCTCTTGGGCCGCTGCTGTGGCGGGCTCCCTGCTCCCTGGGTGCATAGACTGTAACCTTTCAGCCAACTACGCTTGGGGACACAGCTGAGATTCTGAGCAACTCGATCTTTCCCAGTACCTGCTGAAAAGTCAAACAGGACAGGAGTATTAGCACTCCCCAGCCCCGCCCTGCCTGACAGTGGCACAAGTGCCTCTGTAACAGTGTGATCAGCCTCTGTTCCTCTCCCACCTCCGCCGGTGCTCAGGTCACGTGATGGTGGCCCTGTGAGCTGGCTCAAACACGGTCCCAAAGTGATTTGTTCACTTTGGCGGTTTTCTCTCTGTTCCTTTTCCAGCCCAATTGCTATTTATCAGCCTGGTATCTGCTTCAAGTTTTGTTTTGAGTCATTTATTTCAGACTTAGGCCACGTGGACTCAAGTAGACTCCTTTGCCACCGGTCATTGCAGGTAAAAGAATTTTTTCTTTTATAAATAAAATGTCTGAGAACGTAACTCTTTCAGATTTCAACAGCTTTTTTGAGTGTACCATGTGGGAGATTTTACAAGAGGTGTCT
>NC_022021.1:24226186-24226970 GCF_000317375.1 Microtus ochrogaster
TCATATCTGTGTCTTTCTTTATATGTCAGTATATGTCCTTGTTGTTAATGTTTAAATTTCCCATAACAAGCAACATATTTTCCTACAGTAATCTTTGAAGTTTCCAGGATGAAAATGGGGCCCCACAACATCAACTCAATCTTGTTTTTATGACATCATGATTTTTTTTTTCTTTAAGCACTAATATTAGACTTGTTTTTTGGTACCAACTGCAGGAGACAATTTCGAATGGTGCACATTTTTGACAACACTCTGACCGGACCTTCTCAAAACGCTCAGAGACTAGTTATAATTTTCTTAGGTCAAAGGTTAATTTGGAAATTTTACCATCATTTGCTTTCACAGGGGCCCCTAGGAAGAATGTCGCCCCCATGCCAGCTAGAAGCAATCTAAGAGGACGACGTCCCCTCTCTCATCAGAGTTTGCCCACAGGGTTAGGGACATCTTTTACTGGTTGGTTTAGGGTTGAGGGGATGGGAAGATATTGTATGGAATTAGGTGTATATTCAAAAAAAAGGGGGGGATTGACTGGTTTGATGGGATGATTGGTATTTGTGAGTTACTGTTTTTAGAAAAATATATTGGTACTGTTTCTTGTATCTTGATATATTGAATATTGAATGTGAGTGTTCCTACCTCTATTTTTATATAAGGGTATGCTTATATTGTATGGATACATCTATCATATTACAATGTACATTTCTACCTCTGATACTATTTATGTAATAACATTGTTTACATTTGATATGTAATGACATTGTTTACAGGTGAAGATCATTGTCTT
>NC_022021.1:24227302-24233308 GCF_000317375.1 Microtus ochrogaster
AAGATATGAAACAGGATTGTCTTATCTTGCCAAGACAGGGTAGGATAATTCTAAGAAAGTTCCTTGCATTTGATAATGGTATGTCAGTTATGTTAGGCCTTAGCCAAAGTTGGTTGACTCTACATTGCAAACGAGACTTTGGGTGATTTCCCAGGTAGTCAGTTGTCTCTGTCATTTGTTGCACATTCTGGACATCTCTCATTTTGTTAAGTAATATTTATTCCCTTCTCAGATCTTTGACGGAGTTGAAGACTATTTAATTGTAGTTACTTTTTACATTATTTAGACTCCTTGAGATAGAATGTCTAGCAAAACTTTTGTTCTCAATATTGTTTGTTATAATTGTCATTTGTTATTATTGTTTATAGCTGTATTTGGTTTAGTTCTGGCTTATTTAGACAAAAGGGGGAGATGTAGGGTTAAGCCGGCCCCCTTTAGGGGGCGGGTTTTGCCTCAGGTGATTGTGGACTGTTAAATCGAGCGCGCGGAGGCTGCACCCTCCCTTTTTCTTTCCTACCTCCTGGGCTACGCGGGAACCTAGGTTCTGTAAGTTTACCATTAAAGTTGTAAATATTCCTTTATATCTGCATTGCAATTATTTTACGCTGATACACAAAAATAAACTGATAAATATTTTAATGGTTTCATTAATCTTCCAGTGTGTATTCCATTTTTCTGGCTACCTACTGAACTGTGAGCACAAAGGTGCTGTCTTACCTGCCGTCCAAGTACCTCATTACCCAGTCCTCATGAGCTAAAGATGCTGTCTTACCTGCCGTCCAAGTACCTCATTACCCAGTCCTAATGAGCTAAAGGCAGGCACTGCTGTCCTCCTTAAACGAAACACTGGAGCTATGGAGACTTACAACGTTTTGATTTGCCTATGTCCACCCCTTCCTCCTGCATGGTGAGGTCAAATTCAGATACTGGCACAGTGCTGATACAGAGGGCATGGATCTGATCCCTCAGCAGGTGCACAGGAAACCAAAATTCTAAAAAGTTAACGTGAAATACAAATATAGACTAAAATTTGGAAAACAAAATAGAATCTAATAATATTGAAAACAGCCTGGGACATTACAGATAAAGTACTATATTATAAAATCGTTTTTTAAATTTTCATGCCCATTTATATATGTAAACTGATTCATCATGTACAAATTATAGTTTTGCCTGGTATTTTTTTACATGCAAACAATGTATTGTGTACACACTCACCACTCCAAATCGCCCTCTTCCTTCCTCACCCCTCTTCTTGATTCTTTCTTTATCCCAAAATTCTCCCTCTGCCCTTTATAACATCTTGGTCCTTTGTCTTGATCCCACATATGAGGGAATACAAGCCACCATTGCCTTTCTGAGTCTAGCTAACTGGTTGGAAGCGTCACCTCAGCCCCTAACATCCTTATCCAAAGAGTCTAGAATGTTTGATTGGAAGTGTCAGGCCAGCTCCCTGTATCCTTATACCTAAGGAGTCTAGAACATTTGGTGGAAAGTTTCATTCCAAGGCCCCTCCCCTAGGAGTTGCCACAGTACAGACTCCACTTGCAAGAAAACTTGGCAAACAGTGAGCCCTCCCCAGGGAAAGTCAAGACCACCACTCCCACAGGCTATTTAAACTGCTCCCAAAGAATGAACATGTGGTCTTTCCAGTTTTCCTTCTCCCTTTCTGTGTTTTCCTGGAGGTCCCCCCTCCCCCAGAGCACTGGCATCTATTAAATCTGGGCTTTTTCTAATTCAGTTTGATTTTGTCAGATTTGGATTATTGTGTTGGCAGGAAGGTTTATTAGGTGTGAAAAAAACTTTACACTAACTTTCCTTGCTCTGATGATATTGAATTCCATTTATTTGCCTACAAACAACTCAATTTTCATCTCCTCTATTTTTCTTCTTTTGATGTTTTAAAACAGGTTCTCATTATGTGTCCCTGGCTTATCTAGAACTCACTGTGTAGAAGAGGCCAGCCTTGAACTCACAGAGACCCACCTATCTCTGCCTCCTGAGTGCACGTGACTCACACCAGAATGACTTTGTTCTTTTTTATGCCTGAAGTATATGTATACACCCAGGTACCATGTATCTTTACCTTGGCTATTGTGAGTAGTGCTTAAATAAAGTGGCTATACAGGTGTCTCTGTTATAAAATGACTTGGAGCACTTTGGGTACACATTCAGGAGTGGGATAGCTGGATTATGTGGTAGTTGCATTTTTAGTTTTTGAGATACCTCCACACTGATTCCCATAAATGGCTGTATTAGTTTAGCATCCCTCCAACCACTTATTAGTGTTCCTTTTCCTTCTCTAGCATGTGTTCTTATTTTCCTGGTGACACCCATTCAGATTGGGGAACATATACTGTCAATGGTTTCAACTTGCATTTTCCTAGCGGCTAAAGGTGTTGTACATTTTGAGTCTTGTGTTTACTGACCATTTGTATTGCTTCATTGAAAAAGTGTGTGCTAAGCTCATTTTTCCTTTTCTAGCTTGGATTGTTTCTCTCTTTTGGTGTTCATTTCTCTGAATGTCTGCATATCCCAAGAGTTTACTCCTCTATTCATGAATAGTTGGCTAAGACATCCTCCTGTTTTAGGTTGTTGTTTCTTTCGTTGTGTGTATGATTTTAACTTCCATACCATCCTCCTCATCAGTCCTGAGCTACAGATGTCCTATTCAGAAAGCCGACGCCAATGCCTACGCATTGACTTGTTCACCTTACATTTTCTTTCAGTAGGTTCACAATTTGGGCTTTAACATTAAGGTCTTTGAGCCACTGAGTTGATTTTCACACAGTGTAAAGGCAGGGGTCTAGCTTTGTTCTTTCACGCATAGACAGTTTCTCTGGCACTGCCTTATAAAAAGTCTGAATTCTTTTCACTTTGAACTCAAAGAGATCTGCCTGTCTCTGACTCCTGAATACTGGGATTAAAGGTGTATACCATCACTGCTCAGCTTGTTTTCAAGTTTTTTCACATTTCATTTTAAAACAATCTTATTTTACATACAAATCCCAGTTCCCTCTCCCTCCTATACTCCCACTCCTGTCAACCTCTTTCCACCTCACACCTTATCCATTCCTCGAGAGGGTGAGGCATCCCATGGGGATTCAACAGATTCTGCCATATCATTTGAGGCAGGATCAAGGTTCTTCCCCCTATATCTAAGATGAGCAATGTAGCCCTCCTTAGGGAATGACCAGCAAAGAACCAGATCATGCACTATGGATAAATACTGGTTACACTGTTAGTGTCCTTTTGTGGAATTGTCTTGTACTATGTAAAATTTTGTCATTTGTATTGGTTTAATAGAAGACTGATTGATCAGTAGCCAGGCAGGAAGTATAGTCAGGGCAACCAGACTAGGAGACTTCTGGAAAGAGGAAAGGCAGAGTCAATCACTAGTCGGAAACAGAGGAAGCAAGAGAAACATTACCAAGCCACACAGATAAACATAGACAGGAATTATAGGTTAATTTAAGTTGTAAGATCTAGTTAATAATAAGGTTGAGCTAATAGGCCAAACAGTTTATAATTAATATAAGCCTCTGTGTGCTTTGTTGGAACTGAATAGCTGTGGGAATAGGCAGGACACAAAACTCCCTCTAAAAGGTACAACCAAGTGCCCATGATATACAACTGTCAAACACATTCAGAGGACCTAGCTTGGTCTTATGCTGCTACCACAGCTGTCAGTCCAGGGTCAGTGTGCTCCCACTAGCTCAAGTCAGCTGTTTCTGTGAGTATCCCCACCATCGTTTTGACCCCTTTGCTCTTACTGTCTCCCCTTCCTCTCTATGAATGGACTCCACCCTACTCCATGTTTTTAATTTCCTAAGGAGATCTTGTTTACTTCCCCTTCCTGGGGAAATCCATGTATGTTTCTTTTAAGGTTTATTTCTTGTTTCCTGTCTTTTCTGTGGCTGTAGTACAGATACTGAGATGAATATTTAATAAATGATAAATGGGACCTCATGAAACTGAAAAGCTTCTGTATGTAAAGGACAAAATCAACAAGACACAAGGGCAACCTACAAAGTGACAAAAAAAATCATTAACCCCACTTTGGATAGAGGGCTAATCTCCAAAATATATAAATATCTCAAGGAAATAGATATCAAAATACCAAATAATCCAATTACAGAATGGATTGCAGATCTTAACAAAGAGTTCTCAACAGAATCGCTGAAAGACACTTAAGAAATTCTCAACATTCTTAGCCATTAGGGAAATGGAAATCAAAACAACTGTAAGATATCACCTTGTGTGAGTTATATTCAGGAAGTGGTCTCCTATGGCGATGTGTTCAAGGCTACCTCTCACTTCCTCTTCTACAAAGTTCAGTGTGGCTGAATTCATGTTGAGGTCTTTGATACATTTGGGCTTGAGTTTTGTACACCGGATTAGATAAGGATCTATTTGCATTCTTCTGCGTATTGACATCCAATTATGCCTGCATCATTTATTGAATATGTCTTCTTCTTTCCCATTGTATACTTTTGGCTTCTTTGTCTTTGATTCGATTACATTGGTCCACCTGGCTGTTTTTGTGCCAATGCCAAGATGTTTTCATTACTATAGCTCTATAGTAGAGCATGAAGTCAGAGGTGGGGATGCCTCCAGAAGTACCTTTCTTGTACACGACTGTTTTGGCTATTTTGGGTGTTTTATTTTTCTATATGAAGTTGAGTATTGTTCTTTTAAGATTAGTGCCATAGAGTGATGTGGGAGTGTCATATATCAATCTGTTGATTTTATTGGTTAAGCAATAAAGAAACTGCTTGGCCTCATAGGTTAAAACATGGGTGGGAGGAGTAAACAGAACAGAATGCTGGGAGGAAGAGGAAGTGAGCTCAGACTCGACAGCTCTGCTCTCTGGAGCAGAGATGCCATGCTCCCGGCTCCGGGGCAGACGCACATGATGAAGCAAGCCGCCAGGTCAGACATGCTGAATCTTTCCCGGTAAGACCAGAGCTAAACAGTTTATTAGAGATGGGTTGATCAGGATATCAGAATTAGCCAGTAAGTGCTAGAGCTAATGGGCCAAGCAGAATGGGCCAAGCAGTGTTTAAAAGAATACAGTGTCCATGTAATTATTTCGAGGCATAAGCTAGCAGGCGGCCGGGTGCTGGGGACTCAGCCCCACCGCTCATATAACAACAATTGAAGGGGATTGCATTGAATTTGTAGATTACTTTAGGTAAGATTGCCATATTCTTTCTCTTGATCCTACCTATCCAAGAGCATGGGATATCTTTCTATTTTCTGATATCCTCTTTATTTTCTTTCTTCAAAAACGTAAAGTTCTTATTGCACACATCTTTCACTTCTTTTGTTAGTGTTACCTAAAGACATTTTAGGCTATTTGTGATTATTGTAAATGATGATATTTCTCTGATTTCTTTCCCAGACCCTTTATCATTTGTTGATAGGAGGACTACTGAGTTTTTGAGTTGATCTTGTATACTGTGAAATTATTGAATGTGTTTATCAGCTATAGGAGTTTCCTTGTAAAATTTTTGGGGTCACTTATGTAAACTATCATATCATCTGCAAATAGTGAAAGTTTTACTTCTTTCTTTCCAATTTATATTCCTTTGATCTCCTTTTGTTCTTCAATGCTCTAGTTAGAACATCGAGTACTATGCTACAGAAATATGGAAAGAGTAGTCAGCCTTGTCTTATTACTGATTTTAGTGGAATCACTTTGAGTTTCTTTCTATTTACTTTGATGTTGGCTGTTGGATTGCTCATCATTGCCTTTATTATGCTTGTATTCCTGTTTTCTCCAAGATCTTTATCATGATGGGTTGTTGAATTTTGTCAAAGGCCTTTTCATCATCTAATTAGATGATCATTTTTTTTCAGTTTGTTTATATGTTGGATTACATTGTTGGATTTTTGTATGCTGAACCATACTTGCATTGCTGGGATGAAGTCAACTTGATCATGGTGGATGATTTTTCTTTTTTTTTTATTGAGAAAAAAATTTCCGCCTCCTCCCAGCCTCCC
>NC_022021.1:24235743-24242057 GCF_000317375.1 Microtus ochrogaster
CAGTGTCTGTTGTTTTGTCCCCTTTCTCATTTTTGACTTTATTCATTTGCATATTTTCCCTCTGCCTCTTGGTTAGTTTGAAAAAGGGTTTGTCTATCTTGCTGATTTTTTCAAAGGACCAACTCTTTGTCTCATTGATTCCTGGTATTCTCTCTTTGTTTCTATTTTATTGAATCAGCCATCAGTTTGATGATTTCCTATTGTTGACTCCTCCTGGGTGAGTTTGCTTCTTTTTGTTTTAGAGCTTTCATGTTGTAAATCTTAGTGTAAGATTTCTCCACTTTATTTATGTATGCACTTAGTACTATGGACTTTTCTCAAAGTTTTGCTTTCATAGTGTCCCATAAGTTTGGGTATGTTCTGTATTTATTTTCATTGAATTCTAGGAAGTCTTTACTTTTTAAAATTTATTTATTTATTTATTTATTTATTTATTTATTTATTATATTATGTGTATAGCATTCCTTTCACGTGTGCCTGCAAGCCAGAAGGGGGCACCAGGTCTCATTATAGATGGCTGTAAGCCACCATGTGGTTGTTGGGAATTGAACTCAGGACCTCTGGAAGAGCAGTCAGTGCTCTTAACCTCTGAGCCATCTCTAGGAAGTCTTTAATTTCTTTCTTAATTCTTCCTTGACTCGGGGGTAATTCATTTGAGTATTGTTCAATTTCCATTAGCTTGTGAGCCGTCTGCAATTAATGTTGTTGTTGAATTCTAACTTTAATCCATGATGACCCAATAAGATACAAGGGTTATTTCAATTCTTTTGTATCTGTTGACGTTTGCTATGTTACTGAGTATATGGTCAATTTTTGAGAAGGTTACATGAATTACTGAAAAGAAAGTATATTCTTTTGTGATTTGGTGGAATGTTCTCTGTTAAATTCATTTGAATCAAAACTTCTGCTAGTTCCTTTATTTCTCCGTTAAGTTTTGTCTATCAGTCTTGTCCAGTGGTGACAGTGGACTGTTTAAGTCTCCCTGTGTTAGTGTGTGGGGTTTGATTATGATTTGAGATTTAATAGTGTTTCTTTTACAAATCTGGGAGTCCTTGTATTTGGAGCATAGATGTTCATAGATGAGACTTCATCTTGATGGATTTTTACTGTGATGAATATGAATGTCCTTCATCTCTTCTGATTAATTTTAGTTTAAAGTCAACTTTGTTAGATATTAGAATAGCTACACCCACTTGTTTCTTAGGTCCATTTGATTGGACAATCTTTTCCCAACCCTTTACTCTGAAATATTGCCTGTCTTTGAAGATAAAGTATGTTTCTTGTATGCAGCAGGGTGGATCCTGTTTCCATATCCATTCTGTTAGCCTATGTCTTTTTAGAGGTGAATTGAGACCATTGATATTAAGAGAAATTAATGACCATTCATTGCTAGTACCCATTATTTTTGTTGGTGTTGGTCATAGTATGAATGTGTTTCCCTTCTTTCAGATTGCTGTTGTGGGATTATCTACTGCCTGTTCTTTTGTGGGTGGAGCAAGATTCCATGGGTTGGAGTTTTCCTTCTAGTACTTTCTGTAGGGATTTGTAAGTAGGTTTTGCTTAAATCTGATTTTGTTTTCTATGGTGATTGAAAGCTTTGCTGGGTATAGCAGTTTGTGCTGGTGTCCATGGTCTCTTAGTGTCTGCAGAACATTTACCAGGACCTTCTGGCTTTCATAATTTCCATTGAGAAGTTGGCATAATTCTGATGATTGTTTTGTCTTCATATGTTACTTGGCCTTTTTCCTTTTCTGCTCTTAGTATTCTTTATTTTGTATGTTTAGTGTTTTGATTGTTATGTGGTGAGAGGACATTTTTTCCAGTCTATTTGGTGTTTTGTTAGTTTCTTGTATCTTCATAGGCATGTCCTTCTTTAGGTTGGGAATGTTTTCTTCTTGATTTTGGCGAACATATTTTCTATGCCTTTATGCCTTCTCCTTCTTCTATCCCTACTATTTTTAGGTTTGGTTTTTTCATGTTCCACATTTCCTGGATATAATGTGTTAAGAGTTTGTTGAATTTAACATTTTCTTTGACTGATGAGTTTATTTCCTCTATTGTATCTTCAGCACTTGAGATTATCTCTTCCATCTCGTGTATTTTGTTGGTTATACTTTTATCTGTAGTTCCTGATTATTTACTCAGATTTTCCATTTCTAGAATTCCCTTGGTTTATGTTTTCTTTATTGCCTCTGTTTCAGTTTTCAAATCATGAACTGTTTGCTTCACCTGTTTTTTTTTTTTCTTGGTTTTTTTAAAAGAGATTTATTGATTTCTTGTAATTTTTTGTTGCTCTTTCCCACCATTTCTTTAAGGGAATTTTTAATTTCCTCCTTAAGGATCTCTATCATCTTCATAAAGTCATATTTAAGGTTGTTTTATTCTGCTTTGTCTGTGTCAGAGTATTCAGGTCTTTCTGGGGTCAAATCAGTAGTTCCTGGTGTTGTCTCATTGCTCTTTGTGTTGTTGAATTGTTCTTGCACTGGCATCTGCCCATCTCTTCCTTCCGTGGTCAAAGTGGGGTCTCTGTTTCAGGGGGTGTCTCTTCCTCCAATTGGTACAGTTGAGGCCCGTGACTTAGGTGGTTGCTCTTCCTCTAGGAAGGAGGTCTGTGCCTCTTGTGGACATTGCTAAGCCTTGGAAGCTCCTCAGAGTGTGGGTGGTATCAAGGCTTCGGTGGGGTATGTTTGGGGGTTTAGTGAGGTTGCTCCTAGGTCACTGGGGCTCCTGTAAGTGGGGCTTGGGCATTGGAAATACCTCCAGGTGCTATAGCATAGAGAGTAGGGTCCTCTAGGCTCCAAGCCCTATACTCACCTCTCCCAGTAGGGATGGGGCCAATGCTCCTGTTTGGTGGTTGCAGATGCCCGAGGGATGTTTGGGAGTGTGGGAAGGCTACTCCTAGGTCTCCTGAGCTCTGGTGGTTAGGGATTGGGCATGGGATTTATTGGTCTAGAGAATGGGGCCCTCCAGACAGCAAGTCTGATACTCACCATGTCTCCAGGTGGGCCCTGAAACACAATTTTAAAAATAAATGTAAAAATTATCTCCATTCTATCAAAAAGAAGCTGACATATAGAACAATATTGCACAGAAAATGGCAATGTTGTTTCATCAAATTTAATACTCTGATGAGATAAAATTCTTTTTTGAAGTGTTTCAATTCAAAACAAGGAAATAGACACATTAATGAAAAATAATACCCAATGATATCTAATGAAAAATAATAGGTTATGTTGTGTGTTCATCATACCTTCACACATTTTTGCTTGTATTTAATTATAGGTTAAATCTAAATATTTCTAATAGCTCTGCCCCTTTCTGTTCAGCAGATATATATCTATCAGTATTCCAAGATGCAAAGAACAGATTTCATAGCAAATAATAAAAAGGGAAAGGGGGATATTTAAAAGTCTCACTAAGGATACCTGGAATATCTGGGAGAGTCATGCTTGGAAAATACAGATCCCAAATTATACCACATTTGTATTTCAGTGAACATATAATTCTTGAGAGGTATTTGAATACAATTTACTTTTTTGTTTTGTTTTGTTTTTGTTTTTCAAGACAGGGTTTCTCTTTAGCTTTGGAGCCTATCCTGGAACTAGCTCTTGTAGACCAGGCTGGCCTTGAACTCACAAAGATCCACCTGTCTCCCTAGTGCTAAGATTAAAGGAGTGTGCCACCACTGCCCTGCAAATAGAATTTACTTTAAAACATACATTTAAGTTATCCTTGTGAATTGACTCAGAAGTTAGATCTATTGAGAATGATGCTGGTTTCTCCTTCTAAACTCAATTTCTTTTCAAACCACAGGTGATGACACCAAGCAATGACAAAGAACATAAATATTTCAGTGAGAGATTGTTAGGATCTCAAAATTTTATGTTAGGCCCACCAACTTTTTCTGAGATGATATATATGGTGATAGTGAACCTTGTTTGACTAAAAGAACACTCAAGAGAAACCCCATGCCCAGAAACAAGGCTAACACATGATAAGCTAAATGCTAGTTTTAGAGATGTTATATCTAATAATATTTCCTTTTTTGCCTTTTTTGGTATTTTACTTATCTATTACAGTCTCTGAATTTTTTTTTAGTGGTGTTTATATGTGTTTCTTGGGGGTTTTTTGGTTGCTGTTCTTTTTTTTCTTTTCTCTGTCTGTTTGCTTTGCTTTATTCTGGTTTGTCTGTTTATTAACCTGTTTGTTTTCTAAAGAAAGAGAAAAAGAATGTATAGAATTGGTTGGATGGTGAGGTAGGGAGGATCTGGGAAAAGACAAAGGAATGGAAACTGTGGACAGAATATACTATTTGAAAACTTAGTTTTCAATTAATAATGTAAAATCAAATCTTGTGGGAGATACTTTTGCAAATTGTTAATAGTTAGGTAATTAGCTTTTATTTTGCACCAATGAATAAGTAGCAAACAGCAAGAATGTGGATAGAAAAAAGGACAAGTTGTTATGGATATTGAATTAGAAAGTGTAATTGTACATCCTGAGCTGAGCATATGTACTGTTATTTGTGGTCTCTTTTCTGCTCTACCACATATAATCATGTAGATTCCCTGAACATGCACAAATTCCCAGGCTGGGCTTATTTGAGTCATATCAGAAGCAAATAATTTATATGTAATTCTTTTGATGCTGTTGCTTATATAAGTACATAATTTCATTTCTTTATGTGATTGAAAATTTACTGAAAAATATAAATATACTTCTATCTAGGAGATATACAAAATTCTATGGTATGCTTTTCAATGTATATTACACCTAGTTTAATTAGATAGTCTCATTTCTTGTTTTTCTTTGTCTTTTTTAAAAATTATGTTAAATGTATATGTGTTATATAAATTGTCTCTTAAAAGAGAGAGACAGAGAGACAGTGACCTGCTTCCTTACTGCTCCCTTAGGCAGAGAGAAGAGAGCAGGAGTGAGTGGAGCTTGTTTCTTAAAGGAACCTTTGCATCTGTGTAGAGTCAGGATACTTCTTGCCATGTGAAGAGGGGTGACTTACTGTACCAGGTTCCCAAGTGACAGGGCCAAGGTGTGCCTACATGCTAAATTCCTCCCTGTTTTAATTAAAATTTTGAGACATTTAACTGAGGAGGAAAGGCTTACCCTGAAGGTTATCAGTACTTTTTCTGAGGTCCTGGACTGACTAGAAATGAAAAAAACAAGCTGAGCATTTGCCTCTTTTTGGATCCTGACTGAGGATACAATGGCACCACCTTTCTCAAGCTCCTGTTTTCATGACTTTCCCACAATGATAGACCATACCCTGAGACTGTGAGTCATAATAAATCTCTTAAGTTACTTCTGTCACAGCAATGAAAACAGCAGCTAGCACACTGTTTCAGCTCAGATGTGTTTCCCTGCAGCCTTCTGAATATGTTCAGTTAGATATCCCATAGCAGTCACAACTAGTGATGTTCAAAAGGAATTCTTTACTACAACCAAATCCTGTTTATTCCTGCTTAAGTATTTCCTGCTTAGCAAGAAAGAAAACCTACTGCATCCTAACAGCCCAATTTATCTTCTCATTAAATATTTAAGTTTTAGTCATTCTATAACGTAAATCATCCTTTAATCATATCTTTAACAATACTTTGTCTCTTTATATTGTTGTCACAAAATACCACCCAGTATGTTTAGGGGCTATTACAGATAAAACCACAAGATTACATCTTAACTTTCATTTAATAAGTATTTACTCTAATAAACACTGCAATGTTTATACTGTGCCAAAAATTCTTCTGAATGTCTATGAAATTATACTCCAATAGAACATCTGCAAGACTCAGCTTAGTTTATCTTGAAATAGCCCCAAGCCTTGCAGGCTGAGATGAGCTGAACATATCTACTCCAGACCATTGCTGGGACTTGGTGTGTTGTGTCCTGATATTATGACCAATAAATAAGATTGGGTTAAAATAGACAAATCAGGTAGGAAACGACGTAGCAGTCCATGAGAATGTATAGTAGCTTATGTCATGGACGTGCTATGCTTCCCAAGTTCGGAGCTCCATAAATGTTGATTGAACAACTATAAGAATAGTCAGCTTGCCATTTTTACTATGTTGATCCTCCCAATCCAAGAGCAACGGAGATGCTTCCATTTTATGGTATCCTCTTTAATTTCTTTCTTCAAAGATTTAAAGTTCTTGTAAAAAAGCTCTTTCACTTCCTTGGTTAGAGTTACCCCAAGATATTTTATGCTGTTTGTGGCTATTGTGAAAGGTGATGCTTCTCTGATTTCCCTCTCTGCTTCCATATCGTTTGTGTATAGGAGGGCGACTGATTTTTTGGAGTTG
>NC_022021.1:24242491-24261651 GCF_000317375.1 Microtus ochrogaster
TATGTTGAACCAGTCCTGCATTTCTGGGATGAAGCCTACTTGATCATAATGGATAATTTTTCTACTGTGTTCTTGGATTCAGTTTGCCAGTATTTTATTAAGAATTTTTGCGTCAATGTTCATGAGTGAGATTGGCCTGTAATTCTCTTTCTTGGTTGAGTCTTTGTGTGGTTTTGGTATCAGGGTAACTGTGGCTTCATAAAAGGAATTTGGCATCTTGAACTTTGCATGCAAATGTATGGAAATAGAAAACACTATTCTGAGTGAGGTAACCCAGACCCAAACAGATGAATTTGGTATGTGCTCACTCATAAGTGGGTTCTAGACAAAAATAAAGGTCAGTGAGCCTATACTTCATGATCATAGAGGAGCTAAATAAGAAGGTGAACCCAAAGAAAAACATATAGTTATCCTCCTGGATATTGGAAGTAGACTAGATTGCCAGGCAAAAATTGGGATCTTGGGGGTGGGGTGGGGTAAGGGGAGATGAAGAGATGGGGAGAGAAAAGTGAGGAGGGGAGGATGGGGAGACTCTGGGGGAGTGGGATGGTTGGGATAGAGAAAGGGTGGATATGGGAGCAGGGAAGAAGATATCTTAATTAAGGGAGCCATTTTAGGGTTGGCAAGAGACTTGACTCTAGAGGGGTTCCCAGGTATCCATGTAGATATTCCCAGCTAGTTCCTTTGGCAGCTGAGGAGAGGGAGCCTGAAATGGCCTTATCCTATAGCCATACTGATGAATATCTTGCATATCACCATAGAAGCTTCATTTGGAGGTGGATGGAGATAGAGACAGAGACCCACACTGGAGCGCTGGAATGAGCTCCCAAGACGCAAATGATGATCTGAAGAAGGGAGAACATGAGCAAGGAAGTCAGGACTGCGAGGGGTGCACCCACCCACTGAGACGGTGGGGCTGATCTAATGGGAGCTCACCAAGGCCAGCTCCACTGGAACTGAAAAAGCACGGGATCAAATCAGACTCTCTGAACGTGGCAGACAATGAGGGCTGACTGAGAAGCCAAGGACAATGGCACTGGGTTTTGATCCTACTGCATGTACTGGCTTTGAGGGAGCCTAGTCTGTTTAGATGTGCACCTTCCTGGACCTGGATGGAGGGGGGAGGACCTTGGACTTCCCCCAGGGCAGAGAACCCTGACTGCTCTTTGGACTGGAGAGGGAGGGGGGAGTGGAGGGACAAGAAGGGAAATGGGAGGTGGGGAGGAAGCAGAAATTTTTAATAATAATAAAAAAAACAAAAAAAGAATAGTCAGCTTGATCATGTCACTCTGCTGTAAAGCCCTCCAATTTTAAAGGACACACAGTTCTCTTATTCCAATCCAAATCTGTCCTTCTCTTCTATCTTTCCAAACCCCCAGGTTTGTTTCTCTGGCTCTAGCCACACTAAACTATTTCACATGCTCTTAAAATAATGTTCTCTATAATTTCCAGATGCCTTCTATGAAATAATCTATTTAACTTTATAACTTTGTTTTTGTTTAGTCTGTTTTCTAAGCCAGTGTCTGACTCTGTCACCTAGGATGACATGGAATTCACCATGTGGCCCAGTATAATAACTACCCCCGGTTGTCACCTTGACTACATTGAGCATTAACTGAAATTTAAGTGGCTAGATATATGTGTGAGGAATTTATTTTCTTAATTGAATCATTTGAATTGAGAATACTCTCTTTCAATCAGGACATTTTGAGATGAGGGGATAAATTTAATTCAGATCTTTTGAGGTAGAATAATTCAACATTAACCTGAGCTTGACCTTCTCCTATAGGCATATAGAAAGGATGTGGAAGAAGGAAGTTCTGACTTTTCCCCTACTTGCTCTTGCTGGGAAGTCCTTTCCATTACTAGCATTAAAACCTCCTTCTTTAGGATTCCAGCATATACTGAAGAGCATCTGAAATGTCTAGTCTCATGGGATGAACAACTACTGGATTCTAGGACCTTCTCTTGATATACAGCAATTTTTAGATGAACTAGACCATATCTAGAGAACCCCGACTAACACCCAAATAGGGTAGTCTTGAATTCATAGTGATTCTCCTGCATCAGCTTTCTAACTGCTAGTTTTACAGATATGAGTCACCAAATCCAGCTAAGTTACTTACTTTTAATAAATTCTTATTATCCATGATGCTGCAGCTCAGTACATCATATCCTGATTATGTCATTTTGTCATTAGGACTTTGACCTAAACAGGTTAGAAGCTCTCAGAAGCAAGGACCCACTGACATACTGCCCTCTTGTCACAAGCCAGTCTTTTTGTCCTTGGAACAATTTACAGAACTCAGAATTCTTCTCTCAGGAAGGTCATATAAACTAGAGCCCACCTTTGTAAAAGAAAACTGTAGAACCCAGGAAGACCTATTCCTTCTTATTTCTCTTTTTGATGACTATTTACCCAGAGGAATCTTGCCAGAGAGAGGAATGTTACACAGAGATATCAAGAATCTAATCTACAATCTAAGAAGGCTTCCTGCTTACTTAGCCCCTATAAAGCTTATTAATTTTAGATCACACCATTCCATCATATTGTGCTGAAGCATAACTTTCCACTTTTGATTAAATCTAAGCATAAATATAACTTTCCTTGAATATTTAGTTTTTAGTTCTGAAGTGCTCACATCACAGAAAACTTTGATATGTAAATTTGACATACATTTCTCTTGTTAGTCTGTCTTTTGCTTTAAGGGTATTGATCATGACCCTTACAGTGGATTGGTGTGGGAGGTCCTTTTGTCTGTGTGTTGCTTTTATTGGTTATTGAACAAGGAAACTGCTTTGGACCTATAGAAGAGCAGAACTTAGATAGGTAGGGAAGACGGAACTGATTGCTGGAAGGAAGAAGGCAGAGTCAGAGAGATGTCATGCAGTCGCCAGAGTCAGACATACCAAATTTTTGCTGGTAAGCCACTGCCACCTGGTGATATACAGATTAAGAAGCTAGAGCTAATGGGTCTAGCAGTGTTTTAATTAATATAGTTTCTATGTGGTTATTTTGGTTCTGCGCAGCAGGGATGAACAAGTGGCCTCTTTCTACAAATTGACACCCACATGGCCAACTAAATCTATGTAAAACCTGAGAGGGCTTGAAAAGGAATGCTAGGAAAAAATACAGAGCTTAACACAGCTTCTTGCTATTTGCTGGTGGCATGCCACAGCACCTTTAAGAGAGGTTTTCCTGACCCAGCAGCAGCAGCAGCAGAAAAAAAAAGTCACGCTGTTTTGAAATGCAGGCTTTCAGGAACTTACTGCCAGCATGATCTCTGGCTCTTTTGGGAGACCAAGTATTTGGATAGGGTTTGTGAGGACTTGCTTAACGGCAATGTGGACTGGAGTTGTGCCTGGGAGTGGGACAGTGTGTATGGTTCTCAGAAGCAGAGAGCAGCTCCGCCATGTTGGAATGGGCACGGCAAGCAGGCAGTACCGTATGTACCCTAGTAATGTCTCAGTTTAGATTCTTATGCACTTATCATTTTAAGAAGCACTTCTGGTCAGAAAATTATTACAGACATGCAATAAAGACAAATCCAGATGAGTCGTAGTGTTGAATAAATGTACATAGGCTTGGACAAGAGAAGAAAAAGAGTGTAGAGAGTCATAAAATAAAGTTAATTCTTTTAAAAACAGGTAAAGTCTTTAAAGAGACAGAGTACAGACAATCATAGGAGTAAAGAAATAAAGCTACATAAAGACTGAAAATTCACAGAGAGTCTGGATTATGTATATTATTGTCTTATTTTTGAATTTTTTGACTGTGAAGAAGCTAAGTACAGAGAGGCATTTCATTGTATGGACTGCTAAGTTAAACCAACATAAATGTATCTTGATTTCAAAATTTGAGTTTAAGGATATGTTGCTTTGGAAAAGAGGTTCTTTTTTTTCCACAGAAGATGAAAACCTGTGGATTTATTCCAGACCAATATGGTTTGATAGAGCACAATCCCCTGAAAGGTCACCATGAACACCTTCAAAAAATTACTTCACCCAACTGCTGACTGAGATGAACCTAGCACACAGGATACACAATGAAAGACCTGATTAACAGCGCCCCTAAACAGCAGAAAGTATGGACAGAACTACTCACATATTCCCAAATATTTTTTATAATTGTTTCTTTACATTTAAAGGGGGATATCGTATAGAGATAAATAATTTGCATTGGTTGATCTTGGTTTATTGATACAAATTTAAGGTTAATTTTATCATATGTATATGTATTTCTGATCTTGATAAAGATATTGCATTTGTGCAGATCATTTAAAAATGTAGTATATGACTAAGAAATATAAGTTTATAGTTACTCATTTATAATAGCCAAGCTTGTAGTCATGTTAGATTTTCTAGATGTATAGATATATATTTCAGTTAAAAAGGTATTCTTCAAATTTTTCAGAGACCTTCAGAATATGGTATTGAAAATGTTTAAGAATTTAAGACTTTTCATGACAGTGAGACACATCTGCTCCTGGCAGCACCTGCTACTTCAAGAGTATGATGGGAAATGAAGAGGCTCCTTAAGGAGTTTGCTAGCCATTTGGGCAAGAAACTGATCCGGCCTGGTCTGTTGAACTGGACATGTAGGACCTGCATTGAAATGACTGCCAAACTTGCCTAAAGGTGAGATGATCCTTCGGGGTTCCTGCTACAAGAAAGAGTCTGTGAGACATTCTGCAGGACACAGAAGAAAGTGACTGGCAAACTGCCAATTTAGGCAGAACTGTCTTTGAAATTTCCTGCTTTATGGAAAAGTCTGCTGAATACTATAGGCCTGTACTAAAGATGAATGACTCAATGATACAGAAGAATTTTGGTTCACTGTCCAGGCAGCAAGAGTTCTCTGTCATTTCTAG
The DNA here is from genome assembly GCF_000317375.1 of Microtus ochrogaster. Classification (NCBI taxonomy): domain Eukaryota; kingdom Metazoa; phylum Chordata; class Mammalia; order Rodentia; family Cricetidae; genus Microtus; species Microtus ochrogaster. The sequence continues at coordinate 24,247,363 of NC_022021.1, forward strand.
AATTTTGGATGTTGCTTACAATGTACTTCCTGTTTACTTTAGGTAATATTATATCCTTCTGGAGTCTTTGATGGTGTTGAATAATAGATATGGTTTCCCTTATTTATGATAAAAGATAAAATAGATATAAATATTATAACTGTAATTCTTGCTTGATAACTGTTTTGTTATATGTAATTTTACTATGTTATAAATAAAGCCTTCCTTTTTGTTTAAACAAAAAAGAGGAAATGGTATGGGAGGTCCCTCTGTCTGTCTGTTGTTTTTATTGGTTAATGAATAAAGAAACTGCTTTGGACCTATAGCAGCAGAACTTAGGTAGGAGGGAATATGGAACTGAATGCTGGGAGGAAAAAGGCAGAGTCAGAGATGCTGTGGAGTTACCAGAGTCAATTATGCCAAATCTTTGCTGGTAAGCCACTGCCACATGGCGATATACAGATTGATAGAAATGGGTTAAATTAATATGAGTTAGCCAATAAGAAGCTAGAGCTAATGGGCCAAGCAGTGTTTTAATTAACATAGTTTCTACATCATTATTTTGGTTCTGGGCAGCCGGGATGAACAAGCAGCCTTCTCTACAATGGATGAGGAAAGTGTCTTGTGGCCAGCCAACAACTACACTAAAAGATCACATATCCCCATGTGTCACACGTTTCCCATTGACTTTTTATTCTGGTACTATAGTCACTTAGATCCATTTGTCATATTATCTTGCAATGATTTTTTACACCTACATCTTTTTTCTTCCCCATTTAATACCCTAAGGAACAAGGATTATGGTTCACTGAATGTTCCATTCTCACTACCTTTATATGACACATCTCTCCACTCCTAGAAAACAGCAGATTGTAGGTAATGTTGAAGAGTGTATATATATATAATTTCTGTAGCTTTTCAGTGCATTGTATAAAAAAGCCAGAGAAAGAACAAATGTCAAGATACTTCAAACTGCTACAGAAACTAAGATTCAAAGCCTTATTGTCAAAACAAATTAGGAAACTCTCTTTTTAAATAAAACACGTTTGTTTTATTGGATGGCCACCCACTCTTCATTCTTGTTACTCTTTAAATGTAAAAGGTTATTGTCCTTAGAAGGTTCTTTCCCTATTTATAGTAGAATGATACACCAGTGCCACAGCCTACAGACTACCTCCTACATAACCTATACGTAAGACAGCATTAACTTCTTGAAGTCAAATCTTTTTGTATAAAATTTTAAATATGTCTAGAATATTATTGGAAAATACTATTTTTGCCTGTCCCAAGTCCAGATATTAACAAAACAGATGGTTTCCAGTGGAAAACATCCATTGTCTTCTGTAAATGGTCTTAAAGAAAATGCAGTGTGTGTCTTCCCCATGCCACATTTATCATTGACCTGCTTCTGCACCCATGACAACATGGGACAGGATGGTGTATGGAAAGCTTGTGTTTTCTTCTCATTCAGATGAATACATGTCCCTCACTCACTATTGAGACAACTACTAAAATATTTTCCCCATGCCAAAAAGACCTTCAATTGTGGGAATAAAATGAGAAGTTACAGGTACAGAGCAGTTAAACCAAGCCCTCAGCATTTGTTTCTGAGGCAGAGTGCTGAGGGGAGAATGCTGAAGGAAATCCTACAGTCAGTAGCCTTTAGTTACCTGCCCACTGGGGCATGGCCTCTTAGACTATTTATGCCCATGTAAAGCGTGTGTCCAGCCTCTTTTCCGACTGTGGTAATTGGTGGCTGTTCTCCGTGCCAGCAGAGGATTCTGATTTGTGAGTCTACCCCTAAATAAATAACCATTCTCAACTCTGCGCTAGTGTGAGATATCTTTTCAGCGTCCACCTGTTTGAGGTGAATTCAAGTCGACTCCCTGGAACTTATAAAAAAATTTTGAGTTTATGAAAACATGAATTATAGAAATATTAACATTATCATTGTTTATAGTCTGAATTGAATTTTACATTATAGAAACAATAGTATATTCATGCCAGAAATGACTGTTGCAGATGTTTTTTGAACAATGAAATATCTTTGAGATCTATAGTTAGGAAGCCACTAAAAAGAATTTAAAATCTTAAGTTTGTGGCTATGATGATAGTGGTATAGTGTGGTGTCTAGTGCACTGTCAGAATTAGATTAATAGCTTATTAAAACTTTATTGATTAATACTAGGACTATGAACAGTAGCATAATAAGAGAAAAATCTGATGACTTGCATTTGTACACCTTAAGTCACTTTCTTATCCCCTGAAACATTCTCAGATCCTCACATTTTTTTATTAATTATTATTTTCTTTTTTTTATTGAGAAAAGGAAAAAAGTTTCCCCCTCCTCCCAGCCTCCCATTTTCCTCCCACTCCTCCCAACCTTCTCCCCCTCTCCCCATTCTTCTCCCCCTCCCTCTCCAGTCCAAAGAGCAGTCAGGGTTCCCTGTCCTGTGGAAAGTCCAAGGTCCTCCCTCCTCCGTCCATGTCTAGGACAAGAGATGCCCTATCATATGACAAAAGCATTTGTTCAACTATGTTCATAGCAGTATTATTTGTAATAGCCAGAACCTGGAAACAACCTAGATGTCCTTCAATGGAAGAATGGATGAAGAAAGTGTGGAATATATACACATTAGAGTACTATGCTGTGGTAAAAAACAATGACCTCGAATTTTGCATGCAAATGGATGGAAATAGAAAACACTATCCTGAGTGAGGTAACCCAGACCCAAAAAGATGAACATGGGATGTACTCACTCATAATTGGTTTCTAGCCATAAATAAGGGTCACAGAGTCTACAATTGGTGATCCTAAAGAAGCTAAATAAGAAGGTGAACCCAAGGAAAAACATATAGTTATCCTCTTGGCTATGGGAAGTAGACAAAATTACCGGAGAGAAAAGTGGGATCTTGGGGGTGGGGTAGGTTGCGGGTAAGGGGAGATGGGGAGAGAAGAGTGAGAAGGGGAGGATGGGGGAATGTGGGGAAACAGGATGATTGGGATAAAGGAAGGCTGGATAGGGGAGCACGGAAGCACAATTCTTAGTTAAGGGAACCACCTTAGGGTTGGTAAGAGACTTGAACCTAGAGTGGCTCCCAGGTGCCCAAGGCGATGTTCCCAGTTAGTTCCTGGGGCAGCTGAGGATGGGGAACCTGAAACAACCCTATCCTATAGCAATACTGACAAATATCTTGCATATCACCATAGAACCTTCATCCGGTGATGGATGGAGATAGAGACAGAGATCCTCACATCTTAAACTATGCATATTAAAACACCTTTTATTTAAACAAAGGAATGGTAAGAAGTTATGCTGAAATCTGTTTTGAGAATCTGTCCTTTTTAAACCGTCAAACCTACCAGTCATCAAAGTGCATCTGAGTTCTTGAGAAGAATAAATTTTACCTGAGTTATTTATTAAAAATGACAGAGACTTACTTAATTGTCCACCTAGACAGCCACTCCAGGTTCCTTCATGGTCACTGAGGGAAGGTTTTAGGTCAACATCCATCCTTCATTAGGCCTGCAAAGCCCCATAAGATCCCTCAAGCTTCTTTGGAGTCAGGACTCATGTGAGAACTTTACCTTTGTCTTAGTTGGTTCCCCAGTGTCCTGTTGTCCACAGTCTGAAGAGGGCTTTTACAACAGTCTGAAGAGGTGAAAGGTAGGTTTGGCCAGTGGCTAGCACTGCCATTTGTGAAGTGAGTTCTGAGTAGAGGTTCTTCTGTTTCAATCCATTTTTTGGAGGAAATGGGGGTGGTGTGATGCACAATTAATAAAAACTCAGGGAAAGAAATTGGAGTTTGACCCAAAGATCCGAAATGCAAAGCACACAGTCACTCGCTCTTACCTCAACCTCAGTCCGAAACAGCAATCCTGCCTGCAGGAATCTCAGAATGAGACTGAGCCTAAAAGCTTTCTCTTCCCATTTTATATTCCTCTCTGGGGCTAGGATTAAAGGCATGCACTGCCTGGTTTTTTTTGGGTTTTTTTTTTTTTTTTTGGTTTTTCGAGACAGGGTTTCTCTGTGGTTTTGGAGCCTGTCCTTGAACTAGCTCCTGTAGACCAAGCTTCTATGGGATTTTGTAAGGGCTGCTGGGATTAAAAGTGTGTGTCATTGTTGCCTGGTCTGTAAGGCTGACCAGTGTGGTTGTTTAACTTTCTCAGTCCCCAGGTAATCTTTATTTATTAAAATACAAGTGAAATTCCACTACAGTTGTGCCAGGAGCTAATCTGTCTCTCTGCTATGAAAAGTTTTATTAAACATTTTAAATGTCATATTCTCCAGATCTCTGAGCATTTGATGTCTGTCTATTGGGTATATATGAGTAGAAATATTTTGTTTTTAGCTACTTGTCTTAAGTGTGCGGGTGGCTAGTTAAGGCTTTATTCCTATAATTAATTGCATCAGTCCCCAGCATGACCACAACTAAATAGCCTGATCATTTATAAGATAACTCTGAACTAGCATTCCTCAACAGTTTACAATAGGTTGACAGCTTCCATAAGATTAGGACTTTATATTACATTCCTGTAAGGTTTAGTGTCAAATGCCTTTAGTGTCAAAATAAAACCTTTTAATGAGTTCAGGAAAGAAATCAAGATAGCCATTCTGTGGGTATTAAACATACATTGTTACTTTAGAAGCATGGTGTTGAACCCTTGGCAAAGACATAACAGTTAGCTTTTGTTAATATGAAATATATCTTTATAACCTTTAATTTTTATCAGTATATAGAATATATTTTTAAGCAGAATTGAATCACATAGACAGTATGTTGTATATTTATCATCATTTAAAAGTACACACCAATTTAAAGTTCTTGACAGAGCGACAATGAACAGAGCTCACTAGGTGTAGAAGGAGCAGCGGGCTGCGTTCCTGCCGCCCGGCTCCTGGCCTCCTGGCTTGGCCTGTTAGTTTTAGCCTCTTATAGGCTGAAGGAGGGCCATAGCCGGAAAAGACCTATAGGTGGACGAAACAATGGCACTGCTCAGTGAATGCAGTGCTAAAGCACTCGCTCATGGGAAAGTCGGAAGTGATTGTCAGCCACAGCCCTAAAGTAGGGGGGAGAGTTGGGGGGGGGGCACTTGCCGACTGTAGAGGGTGTTGTGAGGAATCCCAGCAGATAGGGAGGTGGAAAGGAGGCTTCCCGGGTCCACAATCCCCATGTGTCTCAGGCCACCTGCCCTTGGGCGAGAGGGAACACAGAGAGACCCTGGCTATGTCAGACAGCAATCCCAGTTGTTGCAGCTAGGGATATTGGTAAGGGATAGGGTACTAGGTGGGAGAGTGGATCCCATGGCGGGGTGGGGGGAGGCAAACATGCCATCAGACAGAGTTTATTTGGGAAGGAAGTTTATGGGGGAAGGGAAGGAAGAGAGAGAGAAAAAGAGGGAAAGAGACTGAGAGACAGTGATCTGCCTCCTTTAGGGAAAAGGCAGAAAGAAGAGCCGGAGTGGGCAGAGCTTATATTTCAAACATCAGAGCTTTTTAAAATTCTTCATTTACTTAATCTGCCTGTTATTGGTATATCTGCCATGCTATAAAGAGCAGAGCTGAAGACAGCTCAGCCTTCTGTCAAGAAACTTTATGTGGTTTCTCATGTAGTTTTGCTAATTTGAAGGCTTAAGGATAGATATAGGAACAAGATTCATCACTAAAGATTTATTTGTCTTAATTCCTCATATTTTTGTTCGATTCATCTTCTCTTTTTTTTGTACATAGAACTAATATTACTCGACTGCATTTCAGAATATAAGCATTTTAAGGTCAGATGCTCAGTCTGTTATGGTATATGAACCACAGGTGTAATAGTTGATCCCAGAGTTCATCGTCCTTTGTCGGGTAATTAAGGATGCTACGTCACTTACCAGGATTCTATTATGTTACTTTATTTTTAAACTGAGTTTTCTGAAATTAGGCAGAAGAGAGCTCTCTCTTGTTATGGCTGTGTGTATGGGGAAAAATATTGTCTGTGGGCACTCACCAGGATTTTTCCTCTGTACCTGAGGTTGGTTGCAGATTTATAGGCCGAAACTAAAAGAAATCAAAGTTATTGCAGCCAGGGATATTGGTAATTTAGTAGATAATGTTCTTTTGCTGAATGTCAAATGAAGCCAGTGTATTATGGAGAAATATCCTTCTGCTGAGTCATAACGACAAGCTCCTGGACTATTACAATAAAAAATTTATGAAGCATTTTCCAAAAAGCTATTGAAAATCCAGCTTAGTTATATTCCTTCTCTGTTTCTATTTAAATATTATGTGAATAACTAAAGATATCTTCTTGTTTGTCAAAATCTGCTGCTTCTGATAATCGGATATAAATAATGGACCTGATTATATGGTTACAGAATTAAGCTAAAAAAAATATAGGTATTGTGGGTAACCAAGCAATAAAAGTCACTAGAAATGTCAGTTAGCTTTATGATTCTGTGCCGTAGAAGCTGGCAATGTGAAAATTGGCATGACAAGACTTTCTCCCAAACATAGATAAACCTAATTGTCTCTGAGAGCCTGGAAATATTTGTCAGCTGCTGCATCTACTGTCTGATGTTAATTGTTTTCAGCATGAAGATCTTCAAACCAGGAGAAAGAGGAACATGGGCAGAGTAGTAATTGATTGCCCAAATAATGAAAATTTCTCTATGTCTCACAACTAGCCCACATGTAGGTTTTTGGAACTTGCATTTGTAATCTTATAACTGACTTTCGTGTAGCAAGACTTGTCACCATGGTATCCTTAGAAACGCTATTGTTTTCTTTTTTTCTTAAAAACTTGCCAAAAGCCTTCAGAACATTTTCTGTTGTGTTGGCCATGTTGTTGGGAGAAAGGCAAGTATCTTCAAGAACTCATATTTTTTGAAGGTTTTTATGTCCTGTAGAAAAACACCTCTTACTTTTCTAGGTTATTTGGCTAGTCTAAGAATTAGATTAACATAGAACAAAGTATAGAAGAAATATATAATAACATAGACATCTATGGGAACAAACATATATATAAGACTCGGAAAGCAACCAGGTGATAAACACACAAAATCCTGCCCAATGGAAAGTAAAAGGTATTTCAGATTTGGAGATATAAGAACTAACTACAGAAATAGTGAAGAAATTTGTGAATAAAGGTTGTTTTTCATGTGAATGAGTCTCAGGCAATGCTTTCTTTCTGGTTTAGTCATCTATACGAATTAAAGTTTCATTTTAAAATATGCATGCCCATTACTAAAATATAAAACTTTGCCCTGAAGATGATCTTCCCAGAGGAGAGCTTTTTTTGCATTCATTGACCCCAGGTTGCTTAGCACCTTGACCTTAACTTAGAAAGTCTATTGTGGAGTCATCCATGACAGCAGCATTCCTGCACCCAAAATCATGAGAAACTCAATTAATCCTCCTGGTTTCTTTAGTACATGGCTCTGCCCTCTCTGTCTGAAATGGAGGAATGGAAACATCTAGATCTTCTGAAAACTGCAGCAGTCATAGTTGTGACAACATAACATCACTAACAATGGCACTGTCCCTCTGAAATATCTGAAAGGAATATTCTTTTTCTGAAGCCCCAGATTCACCCTGAAAATCACTGCAAGTTCCCCCAGTCACCATGGTCAGGAAGTGTGATTCTGCTATTACTTTATGCCTAAATTCAGTGCCCTTGATTAGCACCGGGAATATATTAGCCATAGCCAGGGGTATATAGAACTTTATCTAAATTTAAAGAAAGAATACAAAGTCCTTCCTGGGATGAGTCCCCCCAAACACAAAAATAGGTGAGGAAGTTGCTGAGAGAAAGAACAAGAGCCCCTTGATGGAAAAATAAGCAACTGGTCTATAGCAAATAATAATAATAATGATAAGTACTCATTTATTTCCAATTTTTTTAAGGAACAGTTTTATTTAATTCTCATGAACAAAACACAAATAAAGAGAAAGGTTCTAATTTCATATACAGAGGTTAAATAACTCATTGAAGTCATATCGCTGGGGAATGTCTGAGCTAGTCAGAATTCAGGCATCTGATATCAAAGCTCAGAATTGTTCAGCCTCCCTCATCACAAAGCATTTTGAAGTTTAGCCAGAACACAATGAGGGAGGCAGGTGTCATCATGGTCCAAGAAAGTAGGATCTAGTTAATTAGTGAAGCTTTCTTCACACCCATGGTTCTGCCAACAGTCATGGCTGGCCAAACACGGGGTTTTTCCCTGGAGACCAGAGGAAGACATTGTAACTATGATTCTGTGAAAAACAGCTTTGCAGGAGCAGCATGCTGAAGAATATCAGAAATGTTCCAAGTGTCTCTCAAGACACAGGAGACAAGAATTCTCTTCCAAGCAACTGATTTGTCATTTGGTCTTATTAGTACACAGAGATATGACCTTATTAGTACACAGAAAGTGCTTGCATTGCCACATCAACTTTGTACTCTACTTCAAAACTGAATAAAATATTCATTTAAAAGATATTTTCCACTACATTCAAGAAATATAGCATTAGCTTCTAACATCTGTAAGGTTAATCACACATGACTATTTCTATTTTCCATGGATAAGAGAAGGCTCTAGTAGAGTCAACTGGAGTTGGCAATGGGTAATGGTCATTGTCATCAATGATGTCTTAGTCTGTCAGTTCCCAAGTCTGAGTTTTCTGTATAACTATTTCCACCTCTATTTTTCTTGGAAGAAGAAGGTGTTGAGAACCAAGCCAAGACTGTAGTAGGACAACTGGCATCTGTCTGGTGGATGAAGCTCATCCTGATGTGAGATATTCTCATCCCTGTCTCCTGGATTTGCTGGTGTTCTACTTGGCGGGTTTAGAGGGATGAAATACAGTTGTCTGGCTTGAGCAATAAATTTCTTGCTTCTTGATTATTCTTATGTTCTCAGGTGGTTCACATTTCTTTTAGAACCGAATGCCCACAAGCTATCAAACAAATTATGTTAATTTCATAAACCTGAATGAAGTATGTGTATGAGTGAGGGAGAAGTTGTAAGTTCGCCAATAGTTAATCATCGTTCAGGACACAGTACGTTTCAGTTGAAAAGTATCCATGTTGTTTTCTGGAATAAACTACATTAGTAAGCACCCTAAGGATTTCTGGAATTTTGTCTGTTTGTTAAATGACTTTATTGAATATAATTTTAAAAAGTTAAATTTTATTTGAGCCAAAATTTCAGGTTTTAATTCAGTGTTTAAAAAGCAGTAAAATAGATGTTACAGCATTCTTAGATCTAATTACGAAAGCAACTGTGTGATAATAAAATGAGCATGGATATTAATTTTAAACTGTTCTATTCTATTTTTATTTGGTCTGTTCCACCTTTGTGTTCTCCTTTTCTGCTGGAACAGAAAAGACAGTGATAAACATGATGGTATCCTCTCTACTTCTCTTGGGTCTGCCTACCTAAGAGCAAACTACTGAATACTTTCTAATTTGAAAAGTTCTATGTGGACTAATAACAGAGAGACCTGTGGACAAACTAGACTTGGGAAGGAGGGAAGGAGGGAGCATCTTGGTGTAGTCATATAAGGCTTCTCAGAGAAGACTTGAGAGTAAAAGTCAGCAGAGGTCCTTGCAGAGGTAGAGAGGACTCCCTGAACACTGACTGCAAGAGGGGATACTAGAGACCCACACGGCAGTGTAGGCTTAAGTACACAACAGGATACACAACCTTGTATCAAGAGTGAGATCGTGATATAAGAGGAGCAAGGAAAACACTCAGGAACAGAAGGAAATGAGTAAAACTGGAAACAACACAGGGCTGTCTCAGGCCAAGAACATGGGACAGAGAAGAAAGAGGCCATAATATCAAGTTGGTAAAGTAGAAGGAAGATTCTGTTGAGTAAAAGGAGGAAAGGGAGGTAAAAAGATTTTAACAGCTAAGAGGGGTAGAAGACACCAAAGAAGCAAGGTGTTCCAAACACAACAAGACTCACATTTGAGCTCACACAGAATTTGGTACATGAACAGGACCTGCACCGGTCAAAGCCAGAGCAAGTTTCAGCACTGAAAGGGGAAGTGGATACAAACCCCTAGACCTCAATCAGAAGATATCTTTAATTAATAGCCACTAGCAAGGAGAAAATTAGCTTTCTCCAGTGGAATATAACAGGATATATGTTCCATACTTAAGGGCAAGCCCCATACCCAGCAATACACTGCCAACACAAGGCAAACTCAATGGTAGTTTGGGGAGGGTTTTTTTGTTGTTGTTTTTTGGGGGTTCTTTTGTTTTTGTTTTTGTTGTTATTCTTTTTGGTTTTTTTTTTCTGTCTCAGAGTGCTTTATTTTTTACCTTACAGATGTTTTTGTTATATATTATTCTTTCCAATTTATATGGGTTTTCTGTGTGTGGGAATGTATGTGTCTTGGTGTCTGTATGTATTTCTTGTGCTTTTTCTTTGACTTCTTTTCTAATTGTCTCATCCTATTCTTGGTTTCTTTTTATTTTATCATATTATTTTGTTTACATACCTATTTTATTCAAGAGAGATACAAAGACACAGAAAGCCACAGAAACAGAGAAAGAGAAAGGGTGTAAATTTAGGTAGGTGGGGGTTGGGAATGATCTGGATAAAATTTTGGGAGGAGAAACTATAATAAGAATACAATGTATTGGGCTGGAGAGATGGCTCAGAGGTTAAGAGTATTGCCTGCTCTTCCAAAGGTCCTGAGTTCAATTCCCAGCAACCACATGGTGGTTCACAACCATCTGTAATGGGGTCTGGTGCCCTCTTCTGGCCTTCAGGCATACACGCAGACAGAATATTGTATACATAATAAATAAATAAATATTTTAAAAAAATAATATAATGTATTAAAATAATTTTCAATAAAAAGGGAGTCAACCAGTCAGAAAAAGAATGGAGGAAGAGCTTCTCAGAGAAGACAGAGAGGAGAGAAATACTGGCTGAAATGTGAAATTATGAGCATGTCTATTTCTGACCTTTTCATATCAATACTCTATTAAATGATGGAAGCGTAATGAATTAAATGAAGACACAAATTTGCAGCAACAAATATACCAGGAGAGGAGCTGTTCTGTTCCCTAATTCAAGGTTAACTCTGTTAACATAGTCTCAGAGTGTCACAGTGTGATCAAATATCCCATAACAAGATAAATGATGGCTACATAAATAGATGGATAGATAGATAGATAGATAGATAGATAGATAGATAAACAAGTAGTGTCCCTAGTCTTCCGCTTACTCAAATAGATGAGTATTCTTATACATAAGTATTTGAGTAATTGTTTCAATTCTAGTTGAATTAGGTGTTTTTGTTATCGAATGCCTTTCAGACAAGCTATGGTTATTTAAACTTAGAGTTCTAGGATTTGCTAAATGATTTTAGTAAAATTTGCTAATATGATTGAAATATACTTTTTACTTCAATAAAAACACATCCACTGCCAATTCTAAAACATAAACATTCAAGTAGAAATTAAGACTTTGAAATATATATTTACCACTATGTGAAGGCGAATTTAATTAATCCAGGCCAGTGGGTACAAGAAGACAATTTTAATATAAAAGCACACTCACACACCCGGAGTTCAGCGATCCACCGTAAATCGGAAACAGGAAGCGGCTCCAGTGTCTGCGCGTCCCAATTAATTAGTAAAAACATTCGCCCGAGGCTGTCCCGCCCCAAAAGGCGGAGTCTCTCTACATCTCTCCCTTTTGTCTAAATAAGACAGAACTAAACTAACTACAACTATAAACAATAATAACAAATAATAAATATAACAAATAACATGGAGAACAAAAGTTTTGTCAGACACTCTATCACGAGAAGTCTAAATAATGTAGAGAGTAATTACAATTATATAATCTTTAACTCCGTCAAAGATCTGAGAAGGGAATAAATATTACTTAACAAATGAGAAATATCTAAAATGTGTCAAAAATGACAGAGACAACTGACTACCTGGGCAATCACCCAAATTCTCGTTCGCAATGTTGAGTCAACCAACTTTGGCTAAGGCCTAACATAACTGACATGCCATTATCAAATGCAAGAAACTTTCTTAGAATTATCCTACCCTGTCTTGGCAAGATAAGACAATCCTGTTTCATATCTTTGTCAGTAGTTGAGGTATGGGCTTTTCTTAACCCAAAGGCCAGTTCTGCCAAGAAGACAAGCTCCCAGTGGAGGGTCTTTGGTGCTCAATGTTCTCTTGGGAGTAGAGTGGCATTGCCAGGAGTAATTGTGTCTCATAGGCATAGAATTTTAGATTAGATTAAAGGCTATTTTTCTACAGCTCTTTAAAGAGGCTGAAGATTATATTATCTATACTAAATATAATCTCTAGGTAACTAAAAGACATGATTAACCTAAAAATAAACATGACAAACATATAATTCTCAATATCTATCTAACTTGAAGATTAAGAGAATAAACAACTATGCAATATATGAAGACAATGATCTTTATCTGTAAACAATGTCATTACATATCAAATGTAAACAATGATATTACATAAATAGTATCAGAGGTAGAAATGTACATTGTAATATGGTAGATGTATCAATACAATATAAGCATACTCTTATACAAAATTAGAGGTAGGAATACTCACATTCAATATTTAATATATCAATATACAGGAAACAGTACCAATACAATTTTTTAAGAACAGTAACTCACAAATACCAATCATCCCATCATACCAGTTAATCCTCCCCCCCACTTTTTTTTTTAACATACTCCTAATTTCATAAAACATCTCCCCATCCCCTCAACCCAAACCAACCATTAAGAGATGTCCCTAACCCTGAGGGCAAACTCTGTTGGGAGAGGGGACGTCGTTCTCTAAGATTGCTTCAAGCTGACATGGGGGCGACGCTCTTCTTAGGGGCTCATGTGAAAGCAAATGATGGTAAAGTTCCCAAATTAACCTTTGACCTAAGAAAATTGCAATTGGTCTCTGTGCGTTTTGAGAAGGTCTGGCCAGAGTGTTGTCAAAAATGTGCACCATTAGAAATTGACTTGCGCAGTTGGTACCAAAAAACAAGTCTAATATTAGCGCTTGAAAAAAAAATAAAAAAATAAATAATCATGATGTCATAGAAACCAGGTTGAGTTGATGTCGTGGGGCCCCATGTTCATCCTGGAAACTTCAAAGATTACTGTAGGAAAATTTGTTGTTTGTTATGGGGAATTTAAACATTAACAACAAAGACATATGCTGACATACAAAGAAAGACACAGATATGAGGAAAAGCAAAGAAAGTTATCAAGTATAAAATTATTTTTATTCTGTCCCATTTCATGGCTCCTGATCTGAGACAGGAACTCTGAGATATCTCTTATCAACATGCTTGAAATCGAAAAGGGACTGAGCCATAGTCCAACTCCAAAACCAGCTCTACATATTTATTAAAAAGTGTTCAATAAAACATATAGATATATGTATAAAAAATCAATACTTACTGATCCTCAGTGGGTTGTAACTATTTTCCATCCATCAACAATTAAATATTTTAATATAAAAGCACACTCACACACCCGGAGTTCAGCGATCCACCGTAAATCGGAAACAGGAAGCGGCTCCAGTGTCTGCGCGTCCCAATTAATTAGTAAAAACATTCGCCCGAGGCTGTCCCGCCCCAAAAGGCGGGGTCTCTCTACAACTATGAACCTTATAGATTTTCACTCCTTAAAGATTGATGATGACTGGTAATAATATCAACAAATGCTGTCTCTTGATATTATAAAACAAATTGTGGCATGCCTTTAATCCCAGCACTCGGGAGGCAGAGGCAGGTGGACCTCTGTAAGTTTGAGACCAGCCTGGTTTATAAGAGCTAGTTCCAGGACAGGCTCCAAAACCACAGAGAAACCCTGTCTCGAAAAAAAAAATTGTGACAATACTCTGAAGATCTGTAAACAAATTGAAACAATATTTTGTAAATACTCAATGTATTAGATTATAAAATCATATAAGCAAAAATGATTCGCTTATGGTGGGAGATAGAGTAATAATCTTTTATGCAACAAAATTCAAAATGATTATGACATTATGCCATATGCTATATATCAATTAATAGTATTAATTTTGTGTATACAGTGAGACAAATGTGAAAAGTGGGAAGCAGAAATGGTAGCAGACATACATCATGGAGTAAAAGAACTAATGCCCTTGTCTTCTAGAAAACCCAGAGATACTACCTAAGTGTATGGGATTAAAGTACAAAATTGTTTGCATTTTACTAAATATTTAAGGAGACAACCAACAATACAGGAAGGATAACGCTGCTGACTAAATATTTAAGGAGACAACCAACAATACAGGAAGGATAACGC
>NC_022021.1:24261846-24296328 GCF_000317375.1 Microtus ochrogaster
GGAGACAACCAACAATACAGGAAGGATAACGCTGCTGACTAAATATTTAAGGAGACAACCAACAATACAGGAAGGATAACGCTGCTGACTAAATAGAACAAGCAGAGTACAAACAGTGCAAGGAAGCTACATCTTCATTTGCCACAAAGCAGCCGGAATATAATAAACGAGTAGGGAAAATTGCTTAGAAATATAGAGTTTACCACTAAGAACAACAGTCTCAAAATTTAGAAATTATTGACCTTGATTTTGGGAACAATGAGGAGAAGACATTGGACATGGTGTTGTTTGTTGTCAGATTAAAATCCAACAAGTTCAGCTAAATTTTAACTTCAGAAAAATAATGAACCCTTTATTAGTGTAAGTGGAACTCATATTTACAAGTATAACAAATCTAAAATTCAGGTTTTTAAATTGAATGTCTCAATTTTTATTTGACATACAACTAAAGAAACTATTTTGTTATGATGGGCCTTTGAGACGTTCGAGTCATTTACTCATATATTATATAACACATGTTGTACATATAAGATCAACTTTTAAAAGTGAAAAGAAGAAGGGAAGAGGGACAACATCTAACTATTAGGAAACTGAGCAGAAAAGGTTTGGATTGCTTACTATTTTTGGTGACAGGAACATCATATTGACTTTGCCAACAATACTTGAAATGAAGTGGTGGGAATACAAGCAGGACTATAGTGGGTTAATGAGAGAATAGACTGCAAGGAAGAGAACCCCAACAGTGGGAAAGAGGAACTCAAGCACAAGCTATAGATGTCAGAAATGGTGGAACATTTACTCTCTATCCACCATCAATCTCAAAGTGTTCCTATTTTACTTGTCCTCTAAAGCCTGTGTAATTCTATGGATACATTTTTTTTTTGCTTTTGGTTTATTTGTTACATAGAAATTTTGTACAGTACATTTGACTATATTCACCCTCAAGTCCTCATAAATATCCTTTCCCTATCCACTCAATTTTGTGGCATCTTTGGCTTTTGTTTTGTTCTCAACATAGCATTTCTATTGATTCTATGGGACTGTTACATCATGCACCCTGTTACACTTACTTCCTGGTCCTTCCATGTCTGTACTCCCCTTTTGACTTCTCCTTCAAAAAAAATGGTAAAAATAAAATAAGAATAAAAAATTAGAAAAAAATTGTGTTATCTCACTGGATAATTTGTATTATACTCAGTGAATCATGATCAAACTCTTAGTTTGGGCCTGCCCCTTAAATAGAATTGAGTCCTTTCCCTACCACACCCCTACCAGAGGCCATCAATTGTAGAAAGTTATATATACTTCAGTATCCCCACCACGCTTTTTTTAAAAAGGGTTCTTTTTGATGGTTTACTGTCTAGGCTATTGGGAAAAGGGGGTTGTACTATTTTGTACTATAATCCCATACACTCTAGGTAATATCTCTGGGTTTTCTAGAAGACAAGGGCATTAGTTCTTTTACTCCATGTCCCTCTCTCTCAACTGTGTGTCTACAGTCAATGATATCACAGCAAAAAGTAGCCTTCTTCCTCTTCCCAGTCAGCAGGAGCACGAAACATGGGTCTCTACACGTTTTCTGGTGATAGCACAGACCACGAACAATATCTCACCTGCAGTAGGACCACTGCCCTACACAAGGTCCTGGGAGGTGGCTCAGTTAACAGACATCAACATGGTCTCAAGTGGCAAAGCAGGCAACTCATATCAGTAACAGATCCTGCTTGCACCATGACTCTTGGGACATGAATATGGTCTCAGTCTGTAGCACAGACCATGAACATGTGCATGTCCTTAACATGTGTCATGGACATCAGCACAGACACTGTCTATAGCAGGACCATGGACCCAGACATGGCCCTCAGCAGCTACCCAATCCACAGACATTAACATGGGCTCAGATGGCTCCACAGACCACTCGTATTGACATGGTCCCTGGCCTGCAGCATGTCCTTGGAGCATCAACATGACTTCAGGCAGCAGCAACAACCACAGATATCTGCATGGCAATAAAGGCCACAGATATCAGTGTGTCCCCCATCATATCAAAACCACAGACCTCCTCACAACCCTCAATGGCATCATGGACCACAGGCCTAAACATGTGTTCAAGTGGCAACACAGGACACTCACATCAACATGGCTCCCAGAAAGCAGCAAAGCCAAAAGACATCACCAAGTCTTCACTCAGCAAATAGACCATTCATGTTCACATGGATCTCAGGCTTTATCGTGGTCTGGGGCTACAGCAAGGACTACGTACACCAATATGGCCTCTGGTGGCACCATGGACCACAGTGCTCCTTCAAGGAGATCCCTCCAGAAAGTGAAACTAGTCAGGTGGTGTTGAGGCACACCCTTAATCCAGGGCTTGAGAGGCAGAGGCAGGCAGATCTCCGTGAGTTCAAGGTCAGCTTGGTCTACAAGATCAAGTTCCGGGACAGCTAGTACTGTTAAATAAAGAAACCCTATCTTGAAAAACAAAACAAAACAAACCACAAAAAACAAAAACAAATAAACAAACAGAAAGTGGCCTCCATCATTGCTCAAAGCCAGGGCAATCCTGTAGTGGTGTGTCTGGGGTCTGATTATGCATCCGCCTAAGCTCCAGGCTGTTGCACATCATCCTGCAAACCCTATTGGGAAATGACATGTTTCACCATCTACCTTAACTCTCTCTCCCATCTGTCACCAACATCAGGTCTTCAGTTCACCTCTCTCCACAGAGCACCCACTGCTCCATTTTTCTATCTTCCCAACCTCTCTTTGGAATATTGGTTCATAGTTCTGCCAAAGCTGGGTCCTGCCATTCCTGCCTCCTATACATAATTTTAATAATACTTTGGGACAATGCCCCCATGAAATGCTCCACCATTGGTAGGTGGTAAGTAGGTGATATCTTTCTGGAGTGATATTTTCAATAATTATGAGCATTCATTATAAAAACCAGGGTGTAGAAATATAACTGATTTCCAGTATGGTATAGTGTATCATATGAGGCTAAGATGGAAGCCCCATTTCATTCCCATTGATAAAAGTAATTAAATCAATTTATTTTCTTCTGTGAATAGCTGGAGTTTTAAATTCCTTATAATTTAATCCTAAACAGTGTTCAAATTAAGTATCTAATACACATTCAACCTAGGAGGAATACAATATGAATAATATATGGCTCTTACTTTCAAAAACTTTCAAAACAGTTGCTAGCACATTCAGACTTCTGACAACTGACAGGCCCTTTGTTAATCTCTGTCTTCATTCCTATTTTCATAACTTCATATATGGGTACTATATTTAAATCATTTTTCCCTCCTCTCTAACTTCTTTCACACCTTCCACTCCTTTTCAAATTCATGACTTCTTATTTTTAAATCATTATTATTATAAACACACACTCACACACACACTTATAAGTACAACCTGATGACTTCTTTTAATGCTCATATGTATGTGTTCAGAAGTGATTACTTGGTTTTAGACAACCTATCAGGAGACTCATCATTCAAAAAGACTTATTCTCCTTCTCTTGACAGTCATTAATTGTTTATAGTACCTAATATTGAGGTAGGGCCTTTTAAGATTCCTCTCGTCCATGTTGGCATGCCAAATGGTATTATCACTTTTCATGTCTTCTCCAGGTAACTGAAATTCATTGTTTATATTTTATACCAAATCACTTACTATGTTTCGCCTAAACTCCTCTCATTCAGAACTAGATTTGAACTGGTATCTTTATCAAAAATTCAGAAATAACTTGATAATCTTAAACGTCAAAACATTTTTTTTACTAGGTTGGAACAATACATCTGTCAACCTGCCCCTATATAAGCTTCCTAAGGACTCTATTCTCCATAAATTGTGCTATTGTTTGAAAAAGCCATCTAATTTGATTGCTGAAGTCATATGTATGTAAGATGAGCCATTGGTGATCTTGAGATGAGAATTTGTTTATTACAACAAAATGATCCGTCTGTCATAAACACTTCTAGTAAAACTCGTTGGGTCAAAAAAAAAGAAAAAAGAAAGAAAGAGAGAAATGGAGAAAGAATGAAAGAGAGAGAGAGAGAGAAGAAAGAGAGAGAGAGACAGTTTCTGAAAGAAAGAAAGAAAGAAAGAAAGAAAGAAAGAAAGAAAGGAAGGAAGGAAGGAAGGAAGGAAGGAAGGAAGGAAGGAAGGAAGGAAGGAAGGAAGGAAGGAAGGAAGGAAGGAAGGAAGGAAGGAAGGAAGAAAAGATACACAACAGTAGAAGGTCCTAGCTGGTTGGGTAAAAGAGTAGACTCAGCAGGAATGAGAAAGGGAAAGAGCAGTTATTGAGTGTTGAATATAATTAAAATCCATGATAAATGAAAATGTCATTGTAAAACTCTTACCTACAATTAATTTATGTTGACAAAAGCCATAAATACTGCTAACTGCATTTCTGTGAGCAACACAGCAAAGTGAGAAAAAAAATTTCTTTTATCTTTGGCTCCCATGGAATGGCTCAAGAAGTTCTCTTCAAAGAGGTTCCATCTCATTACAGCTTTCTCTGTTTTATCAGAAGACTTTTGCCTTGGTATTAGAATAGTGGAATACCAGAAATAGGTAAACTATCTTCTTTGTTCTGGGAGTGCTTCTGTCTATGACGGAATCTCCCAGGCCATTGTTCTTTCTCCCTAGACAAGTTTCAGTGTGTCTCTCTCCTCAAAACTAAAGAATCTTAATACATGTGTTTGCTAATGTTTTGAGGAGATGACATTTAATACCATGTAGCAAAACTCTCTTTATGATCTGCTCTTCCACCCAAAATATCTCCCCGAAGTAGGTTCTATTCTTCAGTTCTATCTCCAAGTTGCCCCTTTTCTTCTCAGCTTCTCTAAGTCACAGTATCTCTCTGTTCTCTGAGCCCGCTTAAAACCCTCATCTGATGCAGTCACTGGTTAAAGCCAGTTAAAGGAAAATTGTTTGCCCCCAAAGTTAAGGGGTATTCTTCAAGCCTTCCAGCAAGTAGTTGTCTTTATAGACAGGTTATCATGAGCAGCAAATTCTAGAGATGCACTCTTCTTTGTTATTATTAAGATGGGAATTTCTAGCACAGACTGTCCTCAGACTCACTATTAATAATGGTATTAAATTTCTGGTCCTCCTGCTTCCACCTCCTGAGTACAAGGATGACAGCCATATCTCTATACACAGTTTGTCAGCGTGCTAGGAACTGATCCCAGTGACTCATTACTGTAGACAAGCCCTCCACCAGCTGACCTATTTTCCCAATAGGCCAGATTCTTCAAAGTCACAGTTAATTTGAAGTTTAAAAAAAAGCTAATGGCAGTTCATAGAGGTATTAAAGGACATGGGGACATATAGATGCAGTCTTTGTTCCTTTGGAAAGAAGGAACATTCCTATGTACTCATCTGTAAAAGGTAATCTTTGGAATATCTCCTGGAAATAATTTGTTTTTAAAATGATTTTAAATCATGTAGCCTGATGACAAACACTGGACCAGACAAGTATGTAACATATTACTTACAAAGCATGAGACAATATTACTAAGCTTCAGAGCACTGCTTGAATGACTGAATTGGTAATACAGTCAGAATTAATAAGCAAATTAGGAGGTATTCATATAGCTAACAGTGATTCTTAATTTGGCATTAAAAATTTTATTTTATATGTTTGAAATCAAAAGTAACAGAACATTTAGTACCTAAACATTGTGTATTCCATTGTACATAAGGCCTCTTGAACCTCCCTCAGCTACATACAGGAAATGGAATGACCTTTGGGATACCATATCTTTGTCATGATATTGGTTATAGAATATCAGATTGTTGCACTGGTATTTAAAAATATCTCAGGAAAAGAAGATTAAAACTCAACAAGGGCTAACAATATAGCTGAAGTAGAGTGTAGAAGTAGAGGAAGAACAAGGTTGAAATTCAGTCCTCCCTCAGCACCACAGACACACACAAACATCAAAAGTCAATACCAAGGCACTCATAAAAGAAATTCTTTAATAGTCTTGCTGCTATTGTGTCACCCTAAAAGGCAACTCTTTCTCTTTTGTCAATATTGTAACAACACATCACTCTGAATGCCATATGAAACTGAAAATAGAACTTCAATTATTGTGATCTTGCTAGATCAAGCACTAACATTTGCAGAAAAAAAATCCAGACTCTGTTCTCTTTTATTTGTACTTTTTCTTATAATATTATGTATGAAGAGAATTGCAGCAAATGTCAAAACATCATCCTGTTTAAAAATTCATCAGTACTGACTCATGGTGTGGTAGCCCTGAGTAATATGTTGAGTGGCTGAGGAAGACACGGAGCAATACATTCAAAGCTTGTGCGAGCTCTGAGTGGAGTCAGTAGAGAGTGCCTGCCTGGCCTGCATAGGCTCCTGGATTCAACACTCATTTCTTGCCCTCAACAACCACATAAGCCTGCTCAAATACACTGGGAAACTGTTTTGTCATATCAGTTGAGAGTAAAGAGTGGACAGTTGGTAACACCTCATGTTTTGCTATTAAGTTCTTAGATGTATAGAATTGATTATTTCCTTATTCAATTGACTCTTTTTATTATTGGGAGCTATGTTGAACATTATTCAAAATAGTGAATAATTCTCATTTTTGTGGAGTCTCTCTTGACAAGTTATTATTCTATCTTTCTTTGAATTAACATTAATATATACTCACTTCAATTTTTTCAGTTTTAACATATTTATGTAAGACCCATCTGCTGCTTTTGGTGGTGGCAGGGGTATGTCCCTTTCCCACTGTCTTATTATGGATTGAATATTTATGATTTTTTGCTCTGCTTTCATTTTTACTATATTAGAGACAACTTTGTTGTTATTTTATTGGCTATATTGGGATTTATAGTAGACATATTTGTCATCACAATGTGGCTTCTGCTTTATCATGGTGCTCTACTGTTTTCTCTTCATATATTACTACTGGTATAAAATCCCTTTATATGTAAAGGATATGTACAGGCTCCCCCAAACATTGAGTTAACATTTGTTTCATGCTAATACTTTTTTTCTATGTCTGGTTTATTTTACTTAATATAATGACCTCCAGACCCATCTATTGTCCTGCAAATGTCATGATTTCATTTTTTTACTTATTGCTGAATAAAATTCAGTTGTGACTATATAGCACATCTTTAAATCCACTCATTTGTCGGTAGATATTTTTTCTGGCTTTAATTCCTGACTCGTGTGACAAGCACAGAAATAAACATGAATATACAAGTATTACGATGGTATATTGACTTACGGCCTTGTGAATGTTTACTCAAGAATAACAAGCAGGGCTATACGGCATTTATATACTTATTTTATTTTAGAAACTTCTGTATTGATTTCCAGAAAAGTTGCTTTAGACTGCATTCTCGCCAGCTGTATAAAAATGGTGTTCTCTAGATCATTGCCAACATTTGTTGGCACTTACTTTCTTTTTCCTTCTTTCAAAACATTATCTGAATTTGTCCTTTGGCAGTTCCACACATGACTATAATGCTCTCAATTGTTTTCCTCCTCATCCTCTCTTATTTTTTGCTCTTCCTTGTCAACCTTACCCCACCCTCCTCTCTACAAGTTAATTTCTACAGTCACGGTTTTTACTTATTCTGTGACCTACTGAGTGTAAGTAGAGTTGTCTGTGTGACTATGGGTTTTGAGCTATCTTTGGTATCTCATGCCTCATCAGTGAGTGCTGATGGCAATGACTGTCCTTTTCTAAAGTGTATTCAATAGCCAAACATTCAGCAGAGAGGCATGGGTCCTGATGAGGGCCTCCCTGACCCCCACTTAACAGTTACAGACCTTGTCTTCTGCAAACCACCTCAGCTTCGTGGTGTCATTATTGCAATGGTTGGTTCATGTCTAGAAGACAGAATTTCACAGTCCTTCCTATCTTCCAGTTAGCTCTTTTTCACACATTCTTTAGTGATATACCCTGACCTTCAAGGGAGCAGTATAAATGTCCTGTTTGTAACTGAATATTAAACTATCACTTCCTATCAACTCAAACTATTATTTTTAAAGTAGATTTAAATCACAAAAGAGGACCAGCCGGATAGCTTAGAAAGTGAAAGCACCAATAATATAAGCTTGACTGTCAGAGAAGTGGAAGGAAAAGAGATTCCTAAGAGTTGTCCTCTGATCTCTATGTGTGTGCGACAAGCACTGTGCTGATAGCTCTGCCACATTCCCCAAAGCATATCGTACACATGACACACTTACTAATAAATAAAGCATAAAAAGTTCCCTGGACAGCATTATCTGTCCTCTTTAGCACTGTGTGTGTATCTAATGTCTATCCCACAGCGTTCTCCTGTCTAGAGGATAGGCTCTAACACTGTTATTGTCTATGTCTACTATGGATGGAATCTTTCGGACTGGAATGTCTGAAAAATTGTTTGGTACACCTTTATTTTTCATCTCCATACAATGTTTATTAATTACTTTATTTTTAAACTTCTCTAGATTTACAAAGAAAAGTTCATATGTGTCTCCACAATAACATTGTGTTACTAATATCCTACATGAATATGGTACATTTATCATAATTAATGAATCATTGTTAACTAAAATTAATGTATATCCAGTGTAAAATTCAGTATATTCTGATTTCCTCCAGTTTTACTTAGAATACTACATGGCTTTTTGATGGAGGAAGGTCATTGGTTAATAAAGAAACTGCCTTGGCCCATTTGATAGGCCAGCCCTTAGGTGGGTGGAGTAAACAGAAAAGAATGCTGGGAGGAAGAGGAAGTGAGGCAAGATGCCATGCTGCTTCTCTCCAGGGCAGATGTGATGAAGCAAGACACCAAGTCAGACATGCTGAATCTTTCCCAGTGAGACTGGTGCTACACAGATTACTAAATATGGGTTAAGGCAAGATATGAAAATTAGCCAGTAAGGGCTAGAGCTAATGGACCAAGCAGTGTTTAAATGAATACAATTTGTGTGTTGTTATTTCAAGGCATAAGCTAGCCAGGCAGCTGGGAGGTGGGTGGCAGGAACGCAGCCCACAGCTCCACTCAACAACTTTGTGTATCCAGTCTTCTAAAAGCTTCTCTTAGCTGTCACAGTTCCTCATGCTTTTCTTGAGTTTCATGGCCTGGAAAATTTCAAGCAAAATTGGTGAGTTGTGTCCTAGGACACTCTTCTATTAGAGATTTTTGGGTGTGTTTGTCATGGTTGCACTGGGGTTGCAGACTTTAAGGAGAACGATCACAGAAGTATGGTGGCATGTCTGTCACATCACATCAAGGATGTGCATGCTACCAACATGCTCTCTCACTGATGATGTTGAGCTTGCTCTACCGACAGAAGTAATTTTTGTTGGTGTCCACATTTTAAGACTATACCTTGTTTACAAATTTGCCATATAATACTCATAGGAAGTCACACAGTATCAATATAATTTACTTGAATTTTGTGAACAAAAAAAATGCATCCCTTCTCTCTCACTAACTTTAAAATTATCACTATGCCCTGATAAATACTTACAATATAGTTTAGTATGATAAAATGCTACATTGAGACTGTTCTCACTTTGACCACCAGGTACAATTTTAGTTGGCTTTTGTGTTCTATGATACACGGCAGTTTGACTGTTTCATTTTTGAGCACCTTATTTCTATTGCAAGTTCTGGGCTGTCTGCTTCTTTGCTCAGTTTGCACTTTCCCTTGTTTCTAGAAACACTCATCTCTCTAAGGATGCCTTTTGTCTTTATTGGGAATGGAATTAGGAAGCAGGTTTTGGGAATTGGTCCTTCATGATATTAGTAGGGTTTGACTTTATTCCCTTTGACCTAAGAGAGCAGTAAAATACATTTTTTACATAGTAGTATTTGCATTTATAGCTCTATTTTCTTTGATATTAGATGTATCCATGTTTAATTATGTGTGATCTCTTTTGTCTTCAGCTCTAATTCATTACCAACTGCACCATTCTAGACATGATTACCTTCTCTTCTTTTTTCTTAATTATAAGTTTTTATTCTTTGAGGATTTACACATTGCTGAGATCTAGAAAACACTTACCCTATTGATGTCAGAATTTGGCTATCATGATATGAGCAGGTCTGTTGCAGGTAACAATAACTGCTCTGAGTTTATGAGTACAGCAGCCATATAATTTCCAGAAGACAGCATTTCACAGAGCCCTCCCATCCTGAGCTCTTACAGCCTTTCAGCTTCCCTTTACAACATATTTACTAAGCCTTGATGTGGGTATTGTGTGTGTGTGTGTGTGTGTGTGTGTGTGTGAGAGAGAGAGAGAGAGAGAGAGAGAGAGAGAGAGAGAGAGAGTATGCACACGGGTGGGATGTGTGAGTGACATAGATGTTTAGTCTAGGCTGAACACTCAGTTTCTTATTCTCACTTTAACCAGTTTTGACTGTCTTGCAAAAATAAAGATTAATTTTTTTTTTTAAAAAGGCTTCTCTGGTCTGGTGGTAGTGGTGCACTCCTTTAATGCCAGTACTTGGGAGGCAAAGGCAGGTAGATCTCTGTGAGTTATATATATAATCTCAGCTGCCATTCCACCAAAAAAAAAAAACTGCCAGTTACATTTGACAATTTGACAGTATAACCATTTAAGAAGACAAGAAGAGTAGGTTTTTTTTCTAGGGCCTATGAACTCCCTAGTCAATGTTCTTGACAACTGATAAAATACCTGGCCTAAATTACCCATCCTAACAGCAGCTGCACTACCATTTCACCATGGCACATTTGCCCTGCAGCTTGATATTGCAGCATGCAGACAGTCCAGCGCTGGCTATGACCATTGACGAGTTGTTTTGCGTCATATCAGCCTGCAAAGCACCTACAGAACTACAGAAGACAACCAAGGGAAAGGAAGTCCCTGATCAGTTAGAAATTCATTCCTTTATGTCCTGAACCAAAGTGTGTGGTGTCTTTATCACTAGGGTTTTGCCATAACATAATGATAATACCCTGTGTTGTTTGTAGATTTCTGGGTCTCCCTGATCAATAACTCTTAGGGAGATGTCTCATGCTTGCAGTATGTCTTCTGGGAATGGCAGTGTCCATCTGTACAAGGTGCCTCCATTCAAACTTCTCTATTTTTTTTTCATTTGAAAGACAATACATGTGCATAGCCACACTGGAATTCTTAATCAGTGCTCAAAAAGAATAAAAATATTCTATTGTCAGACTTTGTCATAGGCATTATTGCTTTCAATTTAAAAACTGTTTTAAAGCATATTTGGCTCCTCACCTAGCCCTTCCTCCATTAGAGAAAGCAATGTGCCATGTGTGTGCAACTTCTGTGCTTTGTCGTTGGCCTTCCTAAGATTTGATCTTTGTTTGTTTGTTTGTTCCAGACAGAGCTTGTTTGTGTTGCAGCTCTTCCTGTTCTGGAACTTGTTCTGTGGACCAGGCTGGCCCTGGTTTGTCTGCCTCTGCTTCTTGAATGCTAAGATTAAAGGCGTGCATCACTGCCAGGCACAAAAGTGTCTTTTAAGTTTTGAGTCATGATCTCAGTTTGTAGATCATGCTGGCTTCAAATTTTGAATCCTCCTGCCTCTGAGTATGAGATATAGTTCTAGCAAGTCAAATGCATCAGTATATTGAATATTCTCAGTTTAATTTTCAACAAAGAAAAGACAAATGCAAGCTAAAATGAAACATACATTTTTGTCTCTTCAATAGTATTAAACAAAAGGAAATTTAAGCAAATTATGATAAGAAGGATGTGGGGAACAAGAAATGCGATACATATTGTGTGGGAGTAAAAGATATTCAACCTTAATCAAAAACAGTTTTGCAAAATTATCAAAATTTCATGTTTACATACTAATTTATCCATAACTTACACTTCTTCAAATTTTACTGTAAATATGTTGCATAGGTGTACAGTAACATATAAACAAGGACTTTCTTTGCTCTTTTCTTTAATGGCATGAAAATGGGTGCTGCTTTCAACAGGAAGCCAGGGTTGGTTGAGTGTTTGTTACACTCTCATTGTAAGTAACAAAATGTGGTTCATTAAGAAACCCGAGGCAGCTCATTTGGAATGTGGAACAAGGTTTTATAGGGCTAAGGATACACTCCTCTAATATATTTTAAGTTGAAGAAATCAGCCAATGGAAGTCCTCTGTTGTTCCTCAACCCTTTTCCCCTGAAACTTGTCAAATACAGTGGGCAAGATTCTCTCAACCCCATGAACAAAAGTATCTTTTTTTTCCCCTTTGGATTTTCGAGACAGGGTTCCTCAGTAGCTTTTGGTTCCTGTCCTGGTCTACAAAAGTATCTTTTTATGTGCAAAAATAGCCTCCTGTCTCCAAAGACATAAAATGCCAAGAAACTTTGAACAAACCAGCTCCAGTTAGCCTCCATTTAGCCTAGATTTAATCACCGTTGGTTTCTTATGGATGCTCCCACCACTCCTGAAGATTACATTAAATCTGCTTGTGTAACTTGTTATGGTTAGTCAATTTCACATCATAGCGCCCCCACCATGAACCTGGGGTAGGAAGAAGAATAGATATTTTTACTTTCTACATGTCCAACAAGTATTTTAAGTAAAATAAAATCAGAATACATAAAGTTTGCACCATATTTTATGGTTTCTCTAAGTGTTTCTGTGGATTGGGATTTTCTGGAAAAAGACATGAAAAAAATCACCTTCCTTTGTACTCCTTCACAATAGCTCTCCTCAGTAGCTCCCCAAACCATTGATAGTGAGATACAGTTGTCATTGTGTCTTAATTTAGATATACTGTATATTTATTACTTATGAAAACATGGAAGTATGCTTTACAAAGTAGTTTGCAAAGGTTCAGCTTACATGGATGTTAACTATTTGGTATAAGACAAAAAAAATTTTTTAAAGATCTTACTTTTCCCTGTAAATATTTTTGTCTCTATCATACCTTTCATTAAATATATGTCTATATAAATAATGTTTAAGTTTTCCACAATAAACAATAAATTTTCCTGCAGTAATCTTTGAAGTTTTCAGGAAGAAGATGGGGCCCCACAACAACAATTTCTCCTGGTTGATATGACATCATGATGCTTATAGCACTACTTTTAAATTGGTTTTAGGTACCAGCTGCTCAAGATGATTCAAACTTGGTGAGTAAAAATAGTGCACCTTCTTACAGTGTTCTGGCCAGAACTCCAAATAAGAACTTCAGAAACATCCTATTGACTACTCAGAGGCTATTTGCAATTATACCAGATGGCAATCTTAAAACTTAACTATCATTTTAGTTTTTAAAGGATTCCATAGAAATAACATTGCCCCCATGACAGCTGGAAGTAATTCTAAAAGATGATGTTCTCTCTCCCAAAAAAAGAGTTTGTCCTCAGGGTTAGGGACATCTATTAGGGATTGATTACAAGTGGTATAGGATTGGGGGTTGGAGTGAAAATTATGTAGGCTCAGGGATCTCTTTTGGAAAAAAAAGGAATTAGATGGGATAATAGGTAGATTAGTGTGAACTTACTCATACTAATAATAATAGTGAGTAATAAAGTAAATACTTGTGAACTATTATTTATAGACAATTTATATTGCCATAAATTCTTGTATATTGATACAAATTCAAATTACATTTGTTATATTGAATATGATTCTATTTCTGGTTACAATATTTGTATACCTATGAAAAGTTATTTTTGTCATATTGCATGCATGCTTATTTCTACCCCTGCTTAAGACATTTTTATAGAATACAATTTTAGGATATATTTATTATGTTGCACTATACATTTCTACCTCTGAACAAGATATTTGTACATTGTTTACATTTTTGAGATCATTGTCCTCATTTGCTGCACAGTTGTCTAAAGATTGTCTAATCTTCTTATATGAGGTCTTACTCTTTAAGCTATAGAGATATTAAAAATTATTGGTCAATAGTCATCTATGTTTGTCATACTTATAGTTAAATTAATCAGGTTTTTTAGATAGATAAAGATTATATTCCATATAGATAGGTAATCTTCAACCACTTCAAAGAACTGTAGAATATGACATTTAAATAACTTAGGGTTCTGCTGACATGAGACACAATTGTTTTTGGCAGCACCAATTTATACCCGAGAGAGTGTTGGGCACCTAAGCTTGGAGCTTGTTCTCTTCTTGGTAAAACTGGCCTTTGGGCAAAGAACTGACCATGGCTCAACCACTGACAAAATGCATGATGTTCAGATTGGACAAACAGGATACAAGAAAAAAGACTGCCAAACCTTCCCAAGACAGGATAATACAGTTTTGAAATTTTCCCTGCCTCTGAAAATTATCTGTCAGTTATTCTAGGCCTTAGCCAAAATTCATTGCTCCAACATTGCAAATGACACTTTGGGTGATTGCCTAGGTAGCCTGTTGTCTCTGTCATTTCTGGGACTTTTTGAAAGTTGTTTGATTGTGCTTCCTGTTTACTCAAGTAATATTATTGCTCTTCTAAGGTCTTTGATGGGGTTAAAGACTAGATAGCCATAGTTATTTTCCTCTAATGACTTAGTCAAGCCATTTTTTAATATACGACTCCTTAGGATAGGATAACTATTAAAACATTTATCAAATATTTCTTACTTGATGTTGTTTATGCTGGTTGTAATTATAATTTTTATACTTGATATCTGCTCTTATTATATATAGTTTTGTATTGGGCTTGAACTCTCTTATTTAGACAAAAGGGGGATGTGCTATGGGAACTCCTCCAGCCTTTGAGATGTTGGCCCACTTTGGGATGGTCTTGGGTACTTTATATAAAGTGGTAGGGGCATGAACAAGCCCCTTGGTGCTGAATTCAGTTCCGGTTTCCCACTCATGCAGGGGACTGCTGATCTGTGAATCTATCCCTAAATAAAGAGACCTTTATTCTACTCCATTCTGAGCTAGAGTGGGACTACTTTATTATAATCAACTATACCTACTGCAATTACTAGGTTCAGATGCTTCTAGGATTTTAAAAGAAGCATTTTGAAAGAACATCTATGACTGATTGTGGGACTCTTTATTCAAGGATCTGGGCAAGAGACATCAGTGAGGACACACAGTCACCTCAGACCTCAGTGTATAGAGAGGCTGTGACATATATGTTCTTTGTATTTCTCTGACCATGTCTATAAAACTGCTGCTAGCAGTTTGTGCAGGACATTCATCACATAAGGTGCTGCCTAAGTTTCTGAGCTATGCAGTGACACAAAAATAATAGGAAAGTACTTTCCCTGACTCATTATAAATATTATTTGGTTCACTGTGGAGGTCCTAGCATACTTAATAAACAACCATTTCCTCTATGCAATAGCTTTGTTTATCTTTACTTATAAGCAATGATTGATATGCAGGAGAGAGTTAATGCTTATTAATTTTACAGGGTCATAAAGTTGTTTTGCTGTACAGAAAAAAAGTGCTGCAAAGACTCTTCATATTCCTCTACTGTAAAACAAACACAGCATTTTGTTTAGTAATATTTCATTGTTTGCTTTGTGTCTAATGTTATAAATTTCTAGGAGAAAGTTTAACAGACAGTGAGATATTCAAATTGATTTCTCCATTCAGGCTTGCTCTTGTTCCAGAAGTTTTCCAAAACGAGTCTCTTATCTTGGTCATGTACTTTTTCCTCTCATTTTAAACTAAATCCCACCCTAGTTACTAGAAAATGTTTCGCATTGATGCATATTTAAGAAGTAAATGAACTTTCAGCCACATAACATTATAGCAAAATTTCTTTAGCCCCAGTTCTGAATCCTGGAGGTACTCAAATAGGAACACTCTTTACAAGTTTATGTTAGTGTCCCTGAACTGGAGGTGACCAAACAACAAACTCAATTACTCCCCTTCTCAACTTTTAAAATAGGTTTATGCCCTAACTAAAACATGCATAAATAGAATGTTAAG
The DNA here is from genome assembly GCF_000317375.1 of Microtus ochrogaster. Lineage (NCBI taxonomy): Eukaryota > Metazoa > Chordata > Mammalia > Rodentia > Cricetidae > Microtus > Microtus ochrogaster. Next base: position 24,277,728 of record NC_022021.1, read on the forward strand.
CACTGCCACAATGAGCTGATATTAGAGATGATGTATATGATAATTAAATAATTTGTGTGGTAGTTTGAATGTAATTGTCCTCATAATGTCATAGGGAGTGGCACTGTTAGGGGGTATGGCTTTGCTGGAGTGGGTATGGCCTTGTTAGAAGAAGCATGTCACTATGGGAGTGGGTTTTTGGTTTTTTATGCTCAGGATACCACCCAACGTCTCAGTTAACTTCTTGTTGCCTGCAAGATGTAGAACTTCCAGCTACCTCTCCAGTACCATGTCTGCCTGCATGCCACCATACTCTCAGTCACCATGATAATAAGGGACTCAACCTCTGAAACTGTAAGTAAATTCCCTTCAACTAAGTGTTTTCCTTATGAGTTACCATGTTCATAGTGTCTCTTCATAGCAATAAAAACCCTAACTAAAACAATTTGATACATCATGATACGTCAACAATATACATGTGTGTCAGAGCAATATGTTTTGGATTTTTTGTTGTTGTTGTTTTTCCTTTAGTTTTATGAGCCTGTGTTTCTCTTTGTAACATTTCTAGTTTTCCTGGAACTAACTCTTGTAGACCAGGCTGGCTTCAAACTCATGGTGATCCTCCTGCCTCTGCCTCCCAAGTGCTGGGATTAAAGGCATGTGCCACCACTATCTGGCCAGAGCATTATGTTTTACCTGGAAAACATATAACATAATGCTTGTACCATTGTAGATTCTCTGCAATTAAATGAATAATAAAGGAAGTGAAACTGAGTATATAAATAGTATATAAGTAGGTAGACATCTGTCGGATCATGGAGGGAGCCCAGAAAACCCTGCATAAGGTTTCTGGGGCCAGGATAGAAACTACAGAACAAGTTCCCATTAAGACTGCAATCTCCCCAGGAGAAAGGGCCAAAGGGAATACCTCCCTCCCACAGGGTAATTGGTTCTAAAATCAACACAGAGATCCTATATTTGCTATTTATTTTAGTGGAAAGCCTCTCTGCCTGGATAGAATTTCAACAGACATGTTTCTAAATGGCTTTATTATCATAACCCAGATATAAAAACCATGGCAGGAGTCCATGAGGTGGGGGCTCAATTTATTCTAACTGAAAATAGAGGTGGAGAAACATCATCTCTACTATCGCTGATACTAGAGTGGTGTTTCCATAGCAACCAGCTGAGTCACTAATGAAAAAGGAACAGTTGCACTATGACTAGGCTGACATTCTGTGACATTCTCTTATTTTCCTGTAGCTCTAATGATGTCTTCAGTAGCAATGACAGAGAGAAAAGGTTCTGACCTCTCTATTAAACCTGCAGCTGGCTTGACGTGCTGTGCCTTTCGCTTAATGAATGTGAATCTCTATGTGCAAATTCTGCTTTAGAGAAAAAGACTTTAGGAATTTCTCCATTGTTTCTGTAATATGATTCCTTTTTTCCCAATTAAGGTGGCAATAAAGCAGATGAGTCCCAAATGCAAAACAGGAAAAGCAAAAATTAGTGAAAAGACAACAGGGTGATGCTAATCTGTCACTGATGCTGCAGAACCTACAAGCAACCAGAACCAGTTCTGCCCTTCTTCCAACAGCACACACCAGATGTTAGCAAGCAAAAGGTAGCACTTCCACTAGAAATTAGACTTATACAAAACATGGACCAGGAATTAGAACCATTAGAAATAAGGTATGAGAGCTCCATGATTCACAATATTCTCTTACTCTTGCTCATCTGTATTCAGAGTCTTGTGCTGGGAAGGAATAGTCTCAAGTCACATTCTAATGCTAAAAGAGGGTGAATTGGATTTGCATCTTAGAAATGTGCATGAATCTACATATAACAATACTCCTGCCACTGCTAAGAAAACAAGTCAGGAATTAGTGACTCATATGCAAATTTTAAAAATGAAATTAATAAAATATCAGAACTTGAGTATATAAATGATGTTGAAAATAGCTGTAGTAGTATTATTGAGATGACACAATGTTAATAATAATCTGTTTTGTCATATTTTCTTTTCAAATATACTTGTTTGCAAACATATGAAATTGTTTAAAATCTGGCATTGAATTGCTGTCATCTATATAAGAAGGGATATGTGCCTGATGTCATCATTTACTGTAAATTATGTGGGAGTTTGGGAATTTGAGTGTAAGTATCTGCATCTCTTTATCAGCAAGAGAGAAGAGAGCTCACTTATTATTAAAACAGCCCTTCAGCAGCTCTCTTTGGTCAGCAGAATATTGCCAGACTAGTATTCTTAGTCTATGACTTGAATCATGTTACTCTTTTCCTAAAATATTCTACTCACCACACTGCTCTCTTAGTAGCAGGTGACAGTTACCCATCGAGAAGTCACATCTGTGTGGCCTGATTCCCAATGCCATATACAGCTTTGTCCCAGTATATCCGTCCACACATATTTCTCATTTCTCACAACACACCCCTTTCTTCCTGCCAGACTCTTTCCTTCCTAAACACAGAAAAGTCTTGCTACCTCTCATCTCTTTTTCCTTCCACCAACAAGAGCCTCCTTCCTCCATGGCTTGCTCCCAAGTCCTAACTCATCCTTATAGAAAGGCTCAATGACACTGACTTCATAAAGATCTCAGCTGGCTGTTGCTTTTGTGAACAGGGCCTCTACTCAGAAGACTGGTTACTGTTTTCCTAACCAGTTTTTCCTATTGTCACATAGTTTTCTCCTTCACAGCAGGCAGGCTTCCCATCATAGTCATCTTCTTTATATTACCCCATAGTTCATTTATAGTCAGCCATGCTACAATGTGTTAGCTCAGTAGCATCAATGAGTGCTAATGCAAAGAACTAAAAAGACCCCCAGTAGCTGGGCGGTGGTGGCGCACGCCTTTAATCCCAGCACTTGGGAGGCAGAGGCAGGCGGATCTCTGTGAGTTCTAGACCAGCCTGGTCTACAAGAGCTAGTTCCAGGACATGCTCCAAAACCAGAGAGAAACCCTGTCTCGAAAAACAAAACAAACAAACAAACAAACAAACAAATAAATAAATAAATAAATAAAAAAGAAGCAAAGACCCACAGTAGTCTGCAGGTGGACAGAGTGTGAGGAAAATACAGAGAAGATAATGCACACAGGGTAATACAGAATGAGACAACTTCACCCCCTGAGTTTGCGCATTTTTTATCAAGTGTCACTTAGTCAGAGACTTAGCACCCTATGGAAGGAGAAAGGACTGCAGGAGAGGCATATGATATTCTCTTTCTTTGTTTTTTTTGGGGGGTGGGAGGCAGTTTCAAGACAGGGTCTCTCTATGTAGTCCTGGCTGTCCTGAAACTCTCTCTCTAGACAAGACTGGCCTTGAATTTATAGAGATCTGCTTACCTTTGCCTCTCAAGTGTTGGTATTAAAGATGTGTGCCACCACTATCCAGTGATATTCTTCTTCTTAATCGCAGAACATTTCTTGGTGTGTTGAGACTTCTGCAACTTTGAATTAATTTAATTTTGAAAAAAAAGGTTTCGTTACTGAGCAAATGTTGAAAACATCTCTTTTGGATAGTGAAGCATCTCCCTTGTTATCATTTGAGTAAAAGCTGCTAAGTATCTGATGCTGAATTAGGGCTTAATTCCATCACCAGAAATTCTCTGGTTGACACACCTATACTTCCTGCCTGGCCAATCAGCATTTATTTAAAACATGATTGACAGAATACAGACAATTCTCCCCGTACCACTTTCCCCTCTTTTTTTTTTTTTAAACAAAAGAAAATATCCATAGTCCTTTTTAGGGATTGTGGTCATAGTATTCCAGACTACTTCCGGCTGGTTGGGGGCGCCAATAATCTTATGGGGACCTAAAGAAAATTTAGAATTATTATCAAGTCCTTACTGTAGTGTCCTGTGAGTCTTGATCATCTCAAGCAGCAGTCTTGAACCTGTTCTGGATGAAGAACTCTGACATCTAGGCCATCTGTTCCTATCAGAGATTTCTTAGGTGGTCTTCCTTGATTAAACATGAATAAATCCACAGCCTCTCATTTTCTGTGGAAAGAAAAGCAAAGTCTCTTCTCCAAAGTAACATACCTTTTGAGTTCAACTGTGAAGTCAAGGTATTTTCAAAATACCTATCTTGGATTACTTTAGCAGCATTTATAAGCAAATATCTTTTAGCAGCTGTTGCTCCTTCCTCAGCATTCAAACAATTCAAAGAGAACATAATAGCATACAGTAGCAAGATTCTCTGTATCTTTATGCGGCTTTATTTTAACCTCTATTTCTTTTATTTTTATTTTTACTTTTTGAGACAGGTTCTCCTTTTATCTTTGTCCTGGAACTCCCTCTGTAAACCAGGCTATCCTTGAACTCACAGAGATCAGCCTGGCTCTGCTTCCCCAATGCTGGGATTAAAGGTGTGTGCTACTACACCTTGAGTTTACAGAGGTCTGTCTGCCTCTGCCTTCCAGGCATTGGGATTAAAGGTGTCTGACAACACACCTTGAATTTACAGAGGTCCGTCTGTCTATGCCTCCCTGGCATTGGGACTAAAAATGTGTACCACCACACCCAACTACTCCCTTTCTTTCTTTCTTTCTTTCTTTCTTTCTTTCTTTCTTTCTTTCTTTCTTTCAAGGATTTTAACCTTTAGCCTGCATATATTTTTAACACATAGTAAACCATTTAGAGGTTTTCTTCATCTTTGAGTCTATCTTTACTGTATGTTATGGTTTTGGTCCCTTTAAGAGACAAGCCACACCCACTCTCTCCCCCGTCTGCTGAGGCAGGCTGATCTTCAGCTTCCAGCCTGAGCTTGCTCTTTTTTCCATCTTCCTCTCGGAGAGTCAGCTTCGCTTCTGCCTCTCTCCCCACTTCTCTGCTTCCCTCCTTTTCTGTCTCTTTCTCCTCTTCTCTCTCTCTCTCTCTCTCTCTCTCTCTCTCTCTTTCTCTCTCTCCCCCCCTCTCTCTGTCCCCCCTTCACCCTTCCTCCTCTATAACCCCCTGAATAAATATTCAAGCTCACCCTGCACGTTGTGTCTATCCATGTCTCTGTCTCCTGCCTGCCTGCCATGTGTCTCCCTGCCTGGGACCAGCCACTGCTCGGGGACCGGCAGCCGTCTCTGCCTGAGACTGGCTGCTCCCAGAGCCTGCTGCCTGTCACCACATGGCCCACCACCACGGCTGGGGCCACCACTCTGGGACTAGCAGCCGGCTGTTGGGAATCTGCAGCTGCTTGGCTCTCACTGCAGCCGCCAACATTTTGGGACTCACGCAGCTCTGCATGGCTCCACCAGCCCACCCAGCATACTCCATATTTTTTTAAAAGAATATTACTGTATATCTCTCTCTTTTTCTGACCACATGAGCCTTTAATTTACCAAACAATACATGTAGGATTAAAGCCGTGACTTTGGCAGCTAGATCCAGCCCACTTCTTAGCTTTCTAAGATTCCAGCCTTATGGCAGCCTTATGTAGCCATGTTTATCACCACAATTCTATGGAGAAGCAGCTGGCTATGTTCCTGGCACCCCGTTGCCCGCATGACTAGCTTTATAATTACACGGAAACTGTATTCTTTTAAACACTGCTTGACCCATTAGTTCTAGCCTCTTATTGGCTAATTCTCACATCTTTGATTAACCCATTTCTAATAATAAGTATAGAACCATGAGCTGGTGTAGGGATAAGTCCCACTGTGATTTTGGAGCCTATCCTGGAACTAGCTCTTGTAGACCAGGACTGTCATATCCTGCCAAGACAGGGTAAGATAGTTTTGAAAAGTTCCTTGCCTTTAATAATGGTATGTCAGTTATGTTAGGCCTTAGCCAAAGTTGGTTGACTCAACATTGCAAACGAGACTTTGGGGGATTGCCCAGGTAGTCAGGTGTCTCTGTCAATTGTTGCACATTTTGGATATATCTCGTTTGTTAAGTAATATTTATTCCCTTCTCGGATCTTTGACGGAGTTGAAGATTATATAATTGTAGTTACTCTCTACATTATTTAGACTCCTTGAGATAGAATGTTTAGCAAAACTTTTGTTCTCAATATTGTTTGTTATATTTATTATTTGTTATTATTGTATATAGTTGTATTTGGTTTAGTTCTGTCTTATTTAGACCAAAAGGGGAGATGTAGGGATAAGTCCCACCCCTTAGGGGGCGTGTTCGCCTCGGGCTAATGTTTGCATATAAATTTGGCGAGTGTGCTCCCAGCCACTGCTTCTGCTTTCCTGGTCTCTGCGGGAACGGTGGTTCTGTAAGTCTATTAAAGCTGTGTGTATATATATATAATCTGTCTGCATTCATTTACGCTGTTACAAGCTGGCTTACCAGGAAAGATCTTAACCTGCGTCTGTCTGGAGTGGGAGAATCATGGTGACTGTCTGACTCGGCTTCTTTCTCCCAGCATTCTGTTCTGTCTACTCTGCCTACCTAATTTTCTGTCCTCTTAAAGGGCCAAGGCAGTCTCTTTATTTAAACAATGAAATTAACACAAAACAAAAGACTCTCCCCCATCAACATGCTTTACTCTATTCTTTCCCAAGCTTTCACTGGCTTTCTGTGGATGCAGTTATCCACGTGGGTGTCATTCTGTAACATGAGGGCTGGTTGTGGCGATTTCTGTCCTGCCTGGTTCCCACAGCTGGCAAGTCCCAAAGAAAATCACACAAAGAGTCTGCATTAATTATAAACTGATTGGCCCATTAGCTCAGTCTTCTTATTAGCTCTTGTAGCTTATATTAACCTATAATTCTTATCTAAGTTTGCCACATGGCTCGCTACTTTTCTCAGTGGGGCAGTTCACATCCTGCTTCTTCAGTGGTCTGGGCTGGAATGGGAGCAGGAGCTTCCTGCTTCCCAGAATACACCTGTTCTCATCATCCCACCTCTACTTCCTGTCTGGTGGACCCGCCTATATTTCCTGCCTGGCCAATCAGTGTTTATTTAAAATATGATTGACAGAATACAGACAATTCTTTGGCACCAGTCAACAGCAAGGCAGGAGAAAGGATAGGATGGACTGGTAGGCAGAGAAAATAAAGAGAAGGAGATAAAGAGGGATGGGAAGCAAGAGAGATCAAGGATCAAGAGAAAAAGCAGAAGAGAATGCTAGGCACCAGGCACCTAGTCACACAGCCAGCCAACCAGAGAGTAAGAGTGAAAATATGATTAAAGAAGTAAGAAAAGGAAAAAGTCCAGATGCAAAAGGTATTTGGGATAATTTCAGAAAAGCTGGCTAGAATTAAGCCAACTAAAGGTTGGGCATTTATAATTAAGAATAGGACTTTGTGTGTGATTTATTTGGGACCTGGTTAGTATGGTGCACAAAGAACAAATATACAAAAGAGTAAAATTACAACAGCAGTACCTACTGACTGTACTATTTCTGAAACCTAGAGTTCAAACCCACTGCCCTGTGTATAAGTCCTGCCTCTTTGTATGTTTTTGATTACAAGATTGTTTTGTTTGCTTGTTTCAGATATACTAGACTCTTTGTAGCTTTGATTTCCCCACAACCCAAGTGAATCTTGTTCCGCATGAGTCTTCAGTTTCCTGTTTTGTCATTGTAAATATTGTACTGTGTATTTAGGGATACTAGAATTTAGAATTGTCTTACTTGATGGGACTAAAAGTCTCAAACAACACTAAGCAAGTCATCCATTATCACAAACTCATCAGTACTACAGCATAACAGCTTATGCTGCCTGAAAATGCTATTGTATTGCTATTATATTCTTCGTATGGACACCACTCAGCACTATTTAACTGTTCGTGGTTAGAACTGATGTCTGCCTACCCATTCTTAATGTTCATACAGCAAAATCCTCCTGTGAGTTGCTATAATAGACATCTGATTTGGCCCCAGCCTGTCACTATACCTTACCTGTTTCATTTGCATATAACAACTAGCACTGTTTTAAACCACATTTTCCAGTCTAGTCCTTCTCAGTCTGATTCCACCAACTGATATCACAGTGACTGATTATATCCTCAGAGACAACAAAAGTCATGCTCATCTGGAATCAGTATGCTACTTGGAATATTTCACAGCAGTGTTGTTTAGAATCATAAGCTTATGAATGTGTCTGAGGCTTCACCTGACTATATTTTCCTTGATATCCTTGGGATATTACATCTTTAATATTTTTGTGCTGTGTCTTGTTAGTGGCTATATGTCATAGTGATAAACACAGTGAGCCAAAACAATTTACAAAATAAATTTCAAAGGCAACAAAAGTAATAATTTGTACATACTCATCACACTATACTTGTATCTTAATTAGAATTTCTATTGATTTGATAAAACACCATGAACATTAGCAATTGAGAGATAAAGGGGTTTATTTCAGCTTACAGTTCCATACTATACTTTCACTGAGGGAAGTCAGGACAGGATCTCAGGACAGGAACCTGGAGGCAGAAGCTGATGCATAGGCCATCGAGGACTCTTGCTTTCTGGCTTTCTCTTCATGGATTTCTCAGCTCCTCCCTTTTGTAAATTGTTTGTTTTACCTTTTTACATTATAATTGCATTATTTTCCCCTTCCTTTTCTTCCTCCCAAACTGTTCCACAACCTCTCCTTGCTGTCATAAAAATTTATGCCCTCTCTTTTCATTAAATGTTAACATATACATGTATATGGATGTACATGTAAATTCCTAATTATATAAATACAACCCAATCAATCTGTATAATACCCTTCTACTTCAATCATCATCCAAGAAAATGCAGCACAAACTTACTGACAGGCCAGTCTGAGGTGGGCATTTTCTCAACTGAGGTTCCCTCTTTCCAAATGAAACTGGTGTCAAGTAGAGAAGCTAGCAGCCAGCACAGCTAGAGAAGAAAGCAATGTTCTGTGTTGATCATGGAGCTCCATCTTCCATGACTGTTGTACAGATCAAGTTAATACCATGAAAAACTAAACTGGGAGGAGGGCCTATATTTCCAAAAAAAATGTGATTATAGTATAAAAGAGAAGTTAGGGAGAAATAAAATGAGATGTAGAAAAGAAAAAAAGATACATCTAGGAAAAGGGCAGAAGAGGACCATTTCTTTGTGGGGAGCATGTGTTAGGCATCCTTCTGTTACTGTAATAAACACCTAAGACAATCAAGTTATAAAGGAAAAAGGTTCATTTGGCTCACGTTTTCAAAGGTTTCTGTTCATGCTCCAATTTGACGTCATTGGTGGTCTGTGGTGAAGTAGCACAACATCATGGGGAGCACTATGTTGGAACACTATGGTGGAGCACAGCAGAGAAGCAGAAGAGAGGAGACGGATGATTCGGGTCTCGCAATCTGCTTTAAGGACATACCCCAGTGACCTCCTACTAACTGTTACCACTTTAAATTTCCACCACTACCCAGTAACACCATTCTAGTGAACAAATATTCATGCATGGGTTCCAGGGGGCATTTAAGGTCCAAACTATAGAGTATTCTTCTCTGTAGTTAATAAAGTGAAAGCATAATTAAGATAAAACTGAGTTTTATGACGCATATGGTGTTTAGAGTTGCTTCCCTTCCAGTATCACTTAAACATTTTCAAAGAAAACTTAGGTAGAGGTTTTTATAGTTCATTTATGAGGGTGGGGACAGGTTGGTATGTTGACCTTCAATTTCTGGGTTCCACACAGCTCTAAATGGGAAATCTCCAAATCCCTCCCCTCAGAGCTCAGGGAATCTTGTAAACGCGGAAGAGGAAGGAGAGGTGAACAAAGTCCTCAAAATCAACTTTGCAAAGCTTGTAAGGAATGAAGGGAGACTGAGGCAGCATACAGGGACTATGTGGGTCTGCACCAGGTTCTCTAAATATTTTATATCTTTCAGCTTAGCATTTTTATGAATCTCCTGACTGAGGAATGAGTGGGTCTCTGATTCTTGTGCCCTCAATTGGGGCTCTTTTCCTTCTGTTGATTTGCTTGTCTGACTTTGATATGAAGGTTTTTGCTTTATATGATTATATTCTAGTTTCTTAAAAAATTATGTACCAACTTACATTGTCAAAAATAAAGCTTAACTTTAAAATTAAAGAAATGAAAGAAATTTATATGGCATAAGAGCCACTCATATGCACCATGCACAAAAAGCAGGGGACAAAATTGAACTCCCCTGCACCCACATTCATAGGGCTTCCCCTGATATTCCTGATGATGTTTTTTTATCACATTATTTATGTCTTAAATGTACTTATGTCCCTTCTTACTGCAATTTTACCTCTAATTATACTCTTCCCTCTGGCAAACAACTGCATTTGGGATGGACCATTTCTGTGAAAATTCTCTTATAACCTTCCTGTGGATTATGGAGGTTTATGTGGGATAAGGTATTTTTCTCAGTAAATCTTTTCAGTCAATCTATAAAATTAAGAGAGTTCTCCCAATAATCGTGGTGATTACTTACATCGAATGGATTCTGTAATGGTTAAGTCACAAAGTCTCTTTTGTTGCCCATCCCAGGAATAATTGCTAGAATACAAAGAAATGTCTCAATGATGGCCTTTATAATTAGCAAAACTAATAACATTATAGAAAAAATATTATAAGAAATTAATTAGTAGAGGACCACAGTTTTACATAATCGAGCTACTATAGATTATTTGTTGCTCAGGTACAATCCTGGTTGTTAACAATTTCCTGCTATGTGTTGCTTTAGTGTGTCAGTTTCTTCTCATACTACTGATTGTAAAATTCATTCTTTGCCAAAAAAAAGATAAACAAAATTCTCCAATAACCTTCAAATGGTCATCATGGTTAAGATAGCTTTTCCCTTTCCTTGGGGTCCTCTGTTAGCTATTCTTATAAATGTCGTATGCTTCCCTATATTAATTAGACTAGTCACAGAGGCAATACATTAAACCTCTGTTAATGGCCTCTATTACAGCCACTATTTTCTCTTTAAAAGCTTTGTATTGGGGTGATATAGAGGGCACAAAGTCATCATGCTCTGAGATAAGCACTAGGGAAAACAGGTGCTTATCTATTAAACACACATGCTTGTCTCTTCAGCAGGAGGGATGTACTGTGTTTTCCACCCAGAGGTCTGGGAATGGATGTTGTTAACCACCTGGTGACCTGTGCTGCCTGTAGGACTAGATGCCATCTGAATCCCCCAGAGTATTTATTCCAGACTCTCCTGTCCTAGACCATTATCTTCAGCTTTGTTTCTTAGTCAAAAGAATTTATCCTTAGAGGAGATGTCCATTATACCTTAAAGCTTTGTGACCTCCATGCTATTTGTATGACAGAAACCACAGAAAATCCACTCTAAGCCCATCTTTATGAAAAGGTCACATGTACCTTTGCAAAAGAATTCCAATATAATCACACCTCTCTTAAACTTCATTGTGCACATGGAATTGAGATCATTGTTACCAGAAAACTTTTTCCCCCCAAATTGCACTGTACTTAAATGCCTATAAAGTAAACCTGACCATAGTTAACTTGCAATTAAGACAGTAAAGCAGCCTCAGCTATCTGCAGTTTCTGATTGCGTTGGGTTCTATATTAAGCACTTTTAGTAAGAGTTCAGATCTCCATTGACTGGGAAAGAAAGCTGTTTATTTTTCTTTTGAACCATGAAAGGCCCTACTTTGCAAAGACTTCAGGAAAAGACAGGATTTCTTCAGGACTTGGTTCTGTTTTCTGCTACACAGTATGAATAAGTCAGAGTGTATCTCTCTTGTGATGGGCTCAGGAATAACCTGGGTTGCCAATGTTTGGGGATTCTTAGGGCCTCTAAGTAGATAATCAGAGGAGTTTTATTTCTTTATTAAAGGTATCTGTTACATTTCTAATTGAACTCCAAATTTCATTTCATGGGGTCTTGGAAAAACTTAAGTTGTGCTGCCTTTGGCATAAGAAACTTAATCAGGACCTGTTTCCCTTTTCTTACAATCATGGGCCTCTGAATGTGCACCCCTACCCCAGTGAGAGGACTTGTTTCTAGTAGTCCCTGAAGAGTTGCCTGCATGGTGCAGGAGACTTCCAGCCTACCTTGTCTGCCAGAAGCCCTCACAGCTTGGTACAGGCTTTATCTGAAGGCCACCCCTACCCATTTTTTTGACCTTTATAAATAAGCATTGTAAGATAATTGCACAAGACTAGAAGTAAGCTTCCAACAGATGGCACTTTTGGACCACATCCCATGAGCCATTTTCCAGTAAGCAGAGTTCAGAGGGTAGTTCACATCTGGGTGTTTAGTAAGTCTCACAACTGGAGCCCTAAATGAGGATATATAGTCCTATTCTGCCGTCTGAGTGAGATAGTTATTAAAATCTTAGAAATTATCTATGCTATTTCTATGAAGGACAAGTTCAATAAACCTACATGAGGAAGAACCTCCCTCCAGCTGCAGCAGAAGATATATCCAGCAATGCTCATCTGAGTTCACAGCACTCATATTCTGCTGAAATAGGTGCTGCCTTCTCCAGGGCACAGTGATGGCAAATCTGGCTTCTGGGCAAGACTTCTATCCTTCTGTCTATATGAATATTTATTGCTGTGTAAAAATTACCTGTAAGCTCAATATCTTCTGATAGTAAACATGACCTGTTGATGTCTTTCAAACAGGGATTAGGGGATTGCTTCACATGGAACTTTAGCATAGCGTAGGGGCTCATGAAGATGCAGGTAGAGTGTGGGTTGGCATTGCTCCCATATGAAGCTGGAGAATCCCACTTCTGTACATGCTTTCTGTGGGTGTCCTTCCTTGGTAACTCCCCATATAGCACAGGAGACAACTTTCTGAACAGAACACCAATAGTGTAGTCACTAAGACTGGCAATTAATAAATAGTACTTCATGAAACTGAGATGCTTGTATAAAACAATGGATACCATCAATAGGAAAAAATGGCAGTCTGCAAAATGTGAAAAGATTTTCACCAACCCCACCTGTGATAGAGGGCTAATATTCCAAAATATACAAAAAATTCAAGAAACTAAATATCAGCAAGCCAAATAATACAATTAAAAAATGAGATGCAGACCCAAACAGAATTCTTAGCAGAAGAATCTAAAATAGCTGAGAAACACTTAAAGAAACTTCCAACGTCTTTATCTAGCAGGGGAATGAAGATCAAAACTACTTTGAGATTCTATCTTATATTTGTCAGAATGGCTAAGATCAAAAACACAAGTGACAGCTCATGCTGGTGAGGGTGTAGAACAAGAGGAAACTCCTCCATTGCTGGTGGACATACAACCTAGTAGAGCCACTGTAAAAACCAATATGGAAATTTAGCATAAAATTGGTAATCAATCTACCACAAGATCCAGCCATTCCACTCTTGAGCATATATTCAAGGGATGCTCAATCATACCACAAGGACAGATGCTCTGCTATGCTTCTAGCAGCTTTATAAATAATAGCAAAAAAACTGGAAACAACCTAAGTGTCCTTCAATCAAACACTGGGTGAAAAAAAATATGGTACATTTACACAATGGAGTATTATTCAGCTGCTAAAGCAAATAAAACAAACAAACAAAACAAAAAGCATCAAGAAGTTTGCAAGCAAATGGATAAAACTAGAAAAAATCAACCTGAGTAAAGTAATCTAGAGTCAGAAAGACAAATATGGTACATAATCACTTATAAGTGGATATTACATGTAAAGTAAAAGATAATTATGCTACAATGTATAGACTTAGAGAGGCTAAGTAACAAGGAAGGCCCAGGGAAGGGGAGTACATAGATCTCCCTGGGAAAGAAAAAGTGACTCGATTTTGCCGGTAGACTGTGGGCAGGTAGAGATGGGGAGAGAATAGATCAGGTGAGATTGGAGAGATGGCAGGAAGGAGTACTAGGAAAGACAACTGGTATTGGGGGCATTTGGGGAATGATGTTGAAACCGAAACCTAGTGCAGTAGAAACTCCCTGGAATCTATGAGAGTGACCCTAGTGAAATCTCCTAGTAATCTCGATATGGGGCCTGAAGTAACCATCTTCTATAACTAGGCAAGGTTCTTAGCACTGGGACTGGGGCATCAATCTGGCCCTAAAACCTTCGACTTACCGTATGTCCTTCCTGCAAAACATGTTGTGGCAATGGTGGCACAGAACTTGTGGGTTTGGCCAATCTAAGACAGGTTCAACTTGATGCAGATACCATGAGAGGGAATACATACCTGACACTGCCAGGACAGCCAAGAACCAGAGGCAGGACAGACCAGAGAGTCAGGATAGAATCAAACACAACTGGCAAAAATAAAGTCAGTTAATTGATTCTTAATGATATCTTGCTGTACTCATAGATCAGTGCCTAACAGAAGGATATCATTCAGCAACTAATGGAAGCAGATGTAGAGACCCACAGCTAAACACTAGCTGGAACCAGGAGAAGTACACAGAAGAGGGGAACAAAGGATTGGAGGAGCCAGAGGGGTCAAGAACACCATGAAAACACAGGTCACTGAGTCAACTAAGCAGGACTCGGAGTAGCTCAAAAAAACTGAAGTAACATGGGGGGAGCTTGGGGGAATGGGATGGTTGGGATAAAGGAAGGGTGGATATGGGAGCAGGGAAATATATATCCTAATTAAGGGAGCCATCTTAGGGTTGGCAAGAGACTTGACTCTAGAGGGGCTTGCAAGTGTCCAGGGACATGTCCCCAGCTAGTATCTTGGGCAACTGAGGGGAGGGAACCTGAAATGACCCTATCCTATAGCCATACTGATGAATATCTTGCATATCGCCATAGAATCTTCATCTGGCAATGGATGGAGATAGAGACAGAGACCCACATTGGAGCATAGGACTGAGCTCCCAAGGTCCAAATGAGGAGCAGAAGGAGGGAGAACATAAGCAAGGAAGTTAGGACTGAAAGACTCTACAGACCCCCTCCTCAAAACCTGCAGCTAGCATGCTCCCGGGGGAACGTCCTGTTTGCTTAAAAAAATTCTCTGGATCAGCAGCGAGCCTGCTCTCGTAAGAACATCCCATGTGCTTGAGAAAGCAGAATGTCTTTGAGATAGGAAGACTGCAAGGCAGGATGTCAATAAGATAGGAACAGGATGACTGTTGCATGCTGAGAGAGGAAACCATTCATGCCCCCGCCTCATTCTAATAACCACGCTTTTGCTTCTGTAAACTTGCCTTTTGCTGACACCCATGCTGAGAAAGGAAACCATTCATTTCCCTGCCTCATTCCGATAACCACGCTTTTGTTTTGCTTCTGTAAACTTGCTGTTTGCTCTTCCTATAAAAAGCCCGCCCTCCAGTTAGCAAGTGCGCAAGTCTTCCGAGAGATCTTGCCGCCCGCAGGTACCTGTGTCTACTCAATAAACCTCTTGCGATTTGCATCCGTGCGGTCTCGGCCTGTTCCTTGGCGTTGGGGAGGTCTCCTCCCGAAAAAGGTCCTCATCGAGGGTCTTTCATTTGGTGCATTGGCCAGGAAACTGAGACCCCCACCCACCCAGGGACCGCCGACTCACCATCGGGAGGTAAGCTGGCCAGCTCCGAGTCAGTTGTCTTCTGTGTTCTCTGTTCAGTTGCCTTCTGTGTTCTCTGGTGAGTGGTCTTCAGTGTTCTTTGTCGAATTCTGTAAACTCAGGTCTGAGTGCGCTGTACCTGGCGGAGGGAAGGGGCTGATGAGCCTGGGACTTCTCCCCCGCAGTCATCGGGGAGTTAGTCCGCAAGGACTTCTGGAGCCCGATTCTTTGGAGCTCAGCCAGTATCCGAAGGATACGTGGTTCTAGTTGGAGGAGAGGGATCCAGACCCTCAGAGCCTCCATTTAGGTTTTTGCTTTCGGTTTTATGCCGGAGCTGCGCTGCGCGTTTGTTCTGTCTCTGTCTTTGTGTGTCTTTTTTGTTTTTTGTTTTTATATTTGGTTCCCTTCTCTTCGAGAAGATGGGACAAACCCTAACCACCCCACTGAGCCTTACTTTAGACCACTGGCCTGACGTCCGTGCCCGAGCCGACAACCTGTCAGTCGATGTTCGAAAGAAGAAATGGGTGATCTTTTGTTCGTCCAAGTGGCCTACTGTTGGGGCAGAATGGCCAAGAGATGGCACTTTCAATCTCAATATTATTTCCCAGGTTAAGGCAAAAGTGTTCAGCCCGGGACCACATGGACACCCGGACCAACGCGCCTACATTGTTACCTGGGAAAGTTTGGCACGTGACCCTCCCCTATGGGTCCAGCCCTTTGTCATCTCTAAGAAACCCCAACCTCCTCTTACCCCTACAGCCCCTAAGGCTCCCCCTCCTCTGGAGAGCCAACCGCTTGTGCCTCTTCCTCCTGCACCTTCCCCTGCCCCATCCTCCTCTTCCCTATACCCCACCATTCTTAAGGATAAGGTTCCCAAAGAAAAACCTCCAAACCCTACCCCTGAGCCCCCTCCCGTCCTTTCTCTGAACCCTGACTCTCCCCTCACTGACCTTCTATCAGAAGAACCCCCTCCTTATGCAGATCCAGAGGATCCAGAGAGTCCGGATGGGCCAGAGACTGCAGCGGTGGGTGGACAGCCTGCACAAGTCTCCACAGCCCCTTCACCCATGGCTGGAAGACTCCGGGGAAGGTGCGAGCCACCCCCATTCCACTACTCATGCCCTACCCTTGAGAGAGGACCCAAATGGCCGACAGCAATGCTGGCCATTCTCTGCCTCAGATCTATACTATTGGAAACACCATAACCCCCCATTCTCCAAAGATCCAATAACGCTGACTAACCTGATTGAGTCTATTTTAGTCACCCACCAGCCCACTTGGGATGATTGCCAGCAACTCTTGCAAGCCCTACTGACCTCGGAGGAAAAGCAAAGAGTCTTTTTGGAGGCTCGGAAAAACGTCCCAGGTGACAACGGTAGCCCAACCCTTTTGCCTAACGAAATTGACGAGGCCTTCCCTCTGACGCGACCTGACTGGGATTTCACCACGGCTGCAGGTAGGGGACACCTACGCCTCTATCGCAAGTTGCTAATCGTGGGTCTCTGAGGGACAGCATATCGCCCCACCAATTTGGCCCAGGTTAAGCAAGTAATACAGGGAAATGAAGAGACGCCCTCAGCCTTCTTAGAAAGGTTCAAGGACGCTTATAGGATGTATAACCCCTATGACCCTGAAGATCTACGGCAAGCCACAAGTGTATCCATGTCTTTCATTTGGCGGTCTAGTCTGGATATTAGTAGCAAATTGCAGAGGCTTGAGGGTCTGCAGGGATGTACTATACAAGACTTACTAAAAGAGGCAGAGAAGATTTTCAATAAGAGAGAGACTCCAGAAGAAAAAGAGGAAAGATTATGGCAGAGAATGAAAGATCGGGAGGATGAAAGAGACAAGAGGAGAAACAAGGAATTAACTAGGGTGTTGGCCACCGTGGTTCAGGGACAGAATAGAGAGGGAGACAGGAAGGGAGAACGACTTAGGGCCAAGGTGGACAGAGACCAATGCGCGTATTGTAAAGAACGAGGACACTGGATTAAGGATTGCCCCAGGAGGAACAAAGGACCTAGGAAGCCCAGGCCGCAAACCTCCCTCCTCACCTTAGAGGATTAGGGAACTCAGGGCCAGGAGCCCCCCCAAGCCCAGGATAACTCTTGATGTCGGGGGGCAACCAGTCACCTTCCTAGTAGATACTGGGGCCCAGCATTCAGTCCTGATCCAGACTTCAGGGCCACTCAGCGAACGATCTGCTTGGGTCCAAGGAGCCACTGGTGGCAAGAGATATCGATGGACAACTAATGGGAAGGTTCAGCTGGCTACTGGTAAGGTGACGCATTCCTTTCTGCATGTTCCGGACTGTCCCTATCCCTTGTTGGACAGGGACCTCCTCACCAAGCTAAGGGCCAAAATTCATCTTGAGGACACAGGGGCTAAGATAACGGGCCCAGATGGAGGTCTCCTCCAAATTTTGACCCTCCAGCTGGAGGATGAATATAGACTTTACAAGCCCCCGGGGCAACAGACAATTGACATGGCCCCTTGGCTCCTCCTCCAACAAGGCCACATCTACTCCAACAAAGCCACATCTCCTAACAGTACCAGTCCCTATGGACCAAGAATTCAAACACCTGAGTTGATGGGGAATATAGCTATTCAAGCCACCACTTTCCACTCCATGACTCCCATAGGCTTGTAGCCAGAACATAAGGCAAAATGTATAATCCAACTTCAAAAGCCTCATAGTCTATCACAACCACAACAATGTTTAAAACTCCAAAGTTCAAAGTCTCTTCTGAGATTCATGCAACCTCTTAGCTATAATCTCCTATAAAATCAAAAAAGCAGATTACATACTTCTAGTATATAATAGCACAAGATATGCATTACTGTGGCAAACTGGAGAACAGGGAGGAGAGTGAGAAAATACAGGACCAAAGCCAGACAGAAAACCATCTGGGCTGAAAGACCCTACAGACCCCCTCCTCAAAACCCGCAGCTAGCATGCTCCCAGAGGAACATCCTGTTTGCTTTAAAATAAAAATATTCTCCGGATCAGCAGCCAGCCTGCTCTTGTAAGAACATCCCATGTCCTTGAGAGAGCAGGATGTCTATGAGATAGGAAGACTGCAAGACAGGATGTCAATAAGATAGGACATCAACAAAGCAGGTTGACTGCAAAACAGGATATCTATAAAGATATGAACAGGATGACTATTGACAAACATCCATACTGAGAGAGGAAACCATTCATGCCCC
>NC_022021.1:24296580-24299500 GCF_000317375.1 Microtus ochrogaster
TGAGGGTCTTTCAGGGCAAACTCCAAACTCTGCATCTTCATGTCTGATACAGAAATGCTCTTCAGATCTTCACATCCTTTCAGCTCTTTTGACTGTAACACACTTCTTTTGAGGGGCTGGTTCCACTCCCTGTTAGTAGCTTTCCTTGGCAGATATCCCATGGCTCTGGCCTCTCCAACATCTTAGAGTCTCCAAGGCAATCCAGGCTTCATCTTCACAGCTTCACACAGTGGCCTCTTTGTGCTCCATACAGGGATACCCCTGTATGATATGCCTGGCCTCAGTGACTTTCCTTAGTCACAGAAGTTTCTGTAGTCCCTTTCTTTTATCCTTGACTCTAAAATCAGAACCGTGTAGCTGAAGCTACCAAGTTCTGCTGTTTGCTGGGCTGGAATATGGCCCCTCATTCATTTATATCTTCATCAGCTTTATGTTTTGGATTGTTTCCTTCACTGACTAAGGTTGGCTGTCTTCAAATTCCAACTGTAGACTAGGTTGGCCTCAGACATGGATCCACCTGTCTTTGCCTCCAGGTGTGGTATTAAAGATGCACATCACCACACCTGGCTCTAAGCTTTCCTTCAATTCCTTTTCACAAGTTGGAAGCTTAGGGGATCTTAGCTGGGTAGGATCTTGCCCTGTGGTTTCAACTTCCTTTATTCTATTTAACAACAGGATTTTCTTTAATCTGTTTATCACAGGACTTAGCTCTTTTCCAGGTCCTAGTTCTCCCCTTGCTTTGCTTGCTCTTTGCATGATAGATCTACATAAGAATGACCACTAATAGCCACACAACAGAGTCAGCAGTAAACTGTTTTGAGATCTCCTCAGCCAGCACAATTAACTGCAAACTCTTTAGTTTAGCCTCAGGCAGACTCTTTGGAGTCTGAGATACCTGTTGAGGAAAGATGCTAACAAAGAATGGAACCAGCCAAAGAAAAATAAGTGTGTTTCAGTCAACAAAGCTGAAATAAGTTGAAGATCTAAAGAGCCCTTTGACATCAGACATGAAGATGCAAAGTTTAGAAGTCATGTTCTTCACCAAAGTATTATAAGAACAATCTCTAGGTAATATACTGAAATTCTTCTCCTCTAAAACCTCTTGAGTAAGGCTCACAGTTCAAATCACCTTCAGAACCACTATCCTCCATACCCTACTACTGTGGTTCAATAAATCCTACTTAAAATGTTTAACTGCTTTTCTAATCCAAACTCCAAACAAAAATATGGCCAGACCTATCACAGCTTTAGCCGAGGCCTGGGTACCAACATCTGCCTTAGGGTTTCTATTGCTGTGAAGACTCACCACACCCATGGCAACTCTTGTAAAGGAAAGCATTTAATTGATGTTGTCTTACAGTTTCAGAAATTTAGTCCATGGCAAGAAACATGGTGGCATGCAGGCAGGCATAGAGCTGGAGAAGGAGTTGAGAGTTCTGCATCTTGATCTGCAGGCAACAGGAAGTACACTGACACATTGGTTATAGATTGAACATATATGACCTCTAATCTGCCAGCTCCATAGTGACACACTTCCTCCAAAAGACTTCACCTATTCCAACAAGACCACAGCTCTTAATACTGCTAGTCCTTATGGGTCAAGTATTCAAATATGTGAGTCTATTTGGGCCATACCTATTCAAACAACTACAGTACTCTTGTGGTTTGTCAGGGACAAGCCTCAACAAAAATATCTCTTACCACAGTAGAGGTATGGAGATTTAGAAAATATTAGTAAATATATGAAGATGTGAATAAAAATAATAAAATGGAGAAACATATAGAACAGTATTGGGGCAGAGTTCCAGTGAGTACTGGAATTCATCATGTTTAATTTCCAATTGCTTAAAGTACCCCTGATGACAAAAGTTAGGAGTAAGACAAAAATCTGCATTATCATGATACAAGGAAATGAACAGACCAGTTGAAGGTCTGGGGCTATAGTCATAGTTAAACTTTTGTAATTAGTACAAAACAAGTCTATAATGAGCATGGAAACAGATTCCTCTGAATGAATAAATAAAGGGGAATCTGTAGTTTAGATAGAGCAGGAAATTTATAGAATAAGAATGAATATAACTTGGTGTAATGTAAAAGCATTTCTTCTTGTGTGTGGTATGGAAAATTACTACTGTGAAATATTAAGAGAACATTTGCCCACTTGAAGGCTGCCACACCCATTTGGCCCTGCCAGATGTGGGGGCTGCACCCAGCAACCATGGTAATGAAATAATCTTGCCACACAAGAGGGACCCCCACCCTTCTGTGGCCAGTTGATACTGATAACCTAGGACATCTGGTTATTGGAAGGATCAAACGAGGGGCAGTTTTGAACTGACTTAAAAGAGGTGGCTGAAGCAGGATGGTTATCTCACTTCTCACAATGGCTCTGGCACCAGGCCTCCATGGAAAGAGAGATTCCCCTAGCCTGCCTCCCGAAAAGCAAAAATATTAAATGCCTTGCCTAAATATTTAATGCTCTGTCTCCCAAGCACAGAGCTTTGTCTCCCGAAAACAGACATTTAACGCCTTGCATCCTGAATGCAAATCCACATTCCCTGAGAGTGGACATTGAAGGTCTGTCTCCCGAGAACAGACTAGATACTCTGACTTTCAGAATGCTTTGCCATCCCGAGAGCAAAGCCTCATCTTTGAGAGTAGAGAACAAAAAGCCTGGTCTCCCGAGACTCAGTCACCCAAAAGCCAAGTCCAAGGCCCTACCAGATACCAGCCTGGAACATCAGGACCTTATCTCCCAAGCACAGACTACTGGGTCAAGAGTCGATCTACACTACCCAGCCCCCAGTGCAGACAAGAACCCAGCCTGAAGAAATTCAAAAAGCCCTTTTTAAGCCAGGGAATACCAGGTCGTATGATGCTATTTCATGTGTGTATGAGAGGTTAAGAGAAGAACATAGAC
>NC_022021.1:24318619-24321438 GCF_000317375.1 Microtus ochrogaster
GAGTCTGACCTCACTTCCTCTTCCTCCCAGTATTCTGCTCCGTTCACTCCTCGCACCTACGTTCTAACCTATCAGGGCAAGCAGCTTCTTTATTTAATCAACCAATGACCTTCCTCCATCATCTATTTTTATTTAGCTTATATAAGGTAACATGTATAGGTTACAAGCATCCTATTTGGTAAATGTTGGGCAATGAATATACCAATATAATCTGTACTGTAATTGAGCACAATTTTACATGAATTTAGAAAGCCCCCACCCCATTTGAGAATACCAAACCCATAATACCAAGCAGTTACTCTCTTATTTCTACAATGATATCTTTATTTATTCTAGACCATCATGTAAATGGGATATGTTTACATTATGATCCCTTTAAATCACTGTTTTGAGTCTTCCATGATTTATGTCTCATTGTTTCACTCATTTATTTTCTGAATAGCATTTCATTATTAATATACAAAATGTGTCAACTAAATCTTCACATATTTGTCCATTTCCTAATAGAATGACAATTCTTTAGATATTCTAGATATTACTTATCTGTTGCATGTGTAATTTGAAAATATTTTCTCAACAACTTGTCTTTCTGTTCTTTTAATAAAGCTGCTCACTTTTATGAGGTGTGATTTACTGGCTTTTCTTTTCATAAATAACTTTTTTTTATGTCAGGCCTAGGTACTTTTTGCCTGGTCTCAAATTCACAAGAATTTTCTTGTTCTGTTTTATAACTTGCCATTTTACATATATTGTTGTTCTTTCTGCGGGGTTGGAGAGAAAACACGAGACACATGACTGTCGCACATGGGTGAACTTTAATCAGGGGGTGATGACAGGTGAGGGACGGGGGTGAAGAGACAAAAGGGAAAAAGGGGGAGAGTTATGGCGTTCCCCGTTTTTAAGGGGGGATCCAGGTGCATCTGGGAAAATGTCCTGTGCATGCGTGGCTTTCGTTGAATTGGGATTTGTAGTCCAATGAGATGCTGTGTCATCTACTGCTTTTGGGAATTGTAGTTCAATGATCCTTCTGCACATGTGCAGCCTTGTCTCTGAAAGAAACAGCATTTCACCCTTTTGGTTTTATTAAAAAAAATTGGGGGGGGGGTTGAGGGTCTTAAAGTGTAGGGAATGGGGGCGTAGCCCGGTCTCTCATGACTGCTTCCTGCTGGCTTTGGGTGTCCAGGGATCCGGGGAGTGTCTGATTGTTCTAATGATGTTTTGTTAATTATGTCCTGTCCGCTGGCGTTTTAAGGTGGCTGATTGAAGAAATCGCGTCTGTCTGGCTTTTGAGTAGCATCATTAAGATGCTGGAAAACAAAAGTCACATTAGTAGAGAGAAAAAAAATTAAGGGGGAGAGGGAGTTTAGGAAATTAAAGGGGAGATTTGGGGTGGGGGGCTATAGGAGGTCTGGGTTTAAGAATGATAAAAAAAATTAAATGGTGCTTATTCCATTAATGATCTGTTTGTGTCTACTTTATTCAGGTGGGTCGGGCTGGTGTCTTGGAGCTTAAAGAAAATGTCTTAAAAGAAATAGATTTTAACTGTATATTCCTTAACATTTTAGGGGTCACTGCTGCAGTCAGTGACAGACCTGTTATGTCAAGGAACTTTGTTAAGAATCTGCTTACCACCTGAACCTTTGACTCCATGTTCAATGATGATTTCTGTAAAGACAGCTGGATGGTTATTTAGGAATTAAAGAAGGGAGGGTGTGTTAACACAGGAGGATTAAGTGATAGATGGGACCCCTGTTTTCCTTAGACTGGAGTAAAGGGGGCTGAACCTGGTGTCCTTTGGAACTTAAGAGAACAAGGTCCTGTCTGAGTTACCGTGTATGGAGGATTATCTTGAGCCATGGAGATGAACAGTTTAAGATATGACAGGTGAATCCAATGAGGAATTCCTTCAAGCTTGGCAGCTGTGGGAGTTAGAAGAATTGCTCTGAGGGGACCCTGCCATTTAAGGGAAAGGGGTGAGGGATGTTGGCCTGGAGGTGAGAATAATACCTTATCTCCTATTTTAACCAGCGGTGGACAGTGTGTTAGCACATGGTTGAGGTAGTGAGTGATCTGTGAAGTCCCACAGTAGCGAGCATAGGTGGAAAAGGAGGGGAGTGAGCTGGTGATCAGGAAGGGGAGAGGTCCCCGATGAGAGGCCGGGGGTTAAAACTGGCCGCCCATACATGAGCTCGAAGGGTGAAATGAAAAGGGGGCCCTTTGGGAGAACCCGAAGTCTGAGAAGAGCCAGAGGCAAAAGTCTTAACCAGTCGAGGTGGAGTTCCTGTGACATCTTAACGAGAGCTTCCTTTAAAGAGCAGTTAGTCCATTCTACCTTACCTGAGGACTAAGGGTGGTATGGTATGTGGAAATTCCAGGGGATTCCAGGTGCCCTAGACAGATTTTGAGAAATCTGGGAAGTAAACTCTGGGCCGTTATCTTTTGGCAGATCTGACAGGAGGCTGTGGTAGCTTTTAGGAACCTGATATCCTTAGGTGTGGGTGTTTTAAGTGAATAACAATGGGGGAATGGTGATTAGTGATGGTGGGGAGCCCAGAGGGCTTTGGAAGATGGAGGGGGAAGTGTAGGGCATGAGGGGGATGAAGAACAGTCTGAAGAAGCTTCCAGCTGCCTGTGTGACCTGCGGCGGGGGGGGGGGGCCAGCTGCCTGCGCGACCTGCTGCAGGAGAATTGGGGTGAAGCTGAGTCGGAGGGACTAGGTGAGGCCACTGTAGTTCAAACTGCCCCAGCCCATAGTCTCAGCAAGCCTGAATCGTGGAGCTGTGAGAATTCCAGGCCAATTGATGGCTGCTGTTTCCTTC
>NC_022021.1:24321538-24328128 GCF_000317375.1 Microtus ochrogaster
GGACTAGGCGAGGCCCTTGTAGATCTGGAATGGGAGTTTCTTGGGGACCTAGAAGGAGAACGGTTAGGTGACCTGGAAGAAGATTTACATGGGACTCCTAGAGACTTAGAAGTGGAATGTTTAGAGGCGTTATGGGGAGATGTAGGTGAGTCCTTCCTGTGCCTAGAAGAAACCTTGGAGGAAAGAGGAATGGGTAAGCTGTCACTTGACTGGGCAGAGTGAGAGGGGGGTGGTCCCTCGAGACTGGGGGGGGGTGGAGGTTTGTCCACGGGGTCCATGGCAGGAGCAAAGGGTTTCTGGAGGGACGACATTGCTAAGAACATGTGTGCAGGTGAACAGTGAGAAGCAGCGGAGGGGTCAGTTTTCAGGGCCATGTAAAAGAATGCCATAATGTACATCATTTCTTTCCATTTAGTAGAATGATGGCAGAAGTTAGCTAGCTCCTGTAAAATATCGGGGTCAAAGGAGCCATGAGGAGGCCATTTAAAGTTTCCGTGCAAACTGTATCTTGGCCATGTCTTAGAGCAAAGACGGGTGAGTGTAGAGGAAAGAATCAGGGCTGAGGTTGTAGTGCCTCCAGTAGCTGTCCTAGGGGAGAGGACGGGGGAATTGTTTTTGAAGTCTTAGCACCCATGGCTAGAACCATGGAAGGCACCAGGAGATGCCACGAATGCTGGCAGCTCTAGTCACAGGCGTCTGAGTGACCAGGGGGCAGTGTTAAAAGACTTTACTGAACCAATCCTAGCCTTCAACAGGAAGCGGGGTCCCGGGTAAGAGGGAACAGTTAGGCCTGAAGGCTGCCCTTTGCAGCTGAGGTGCTCATACCGTAATGAGCTCGAACGTAAAGAGGACAGAAAAAGATCAGAAAAAGAGGGAGAACTGGAAGTTCCGAGCTTCCAGGCGTGGATAAAAACAGGTCTAGCCGAGGGTGGAAGGCCGGGGGAAGGGGGAGGAGTCAGCATTCGTACCCAGGACATGCCAAAGAAAGCCGGGAGCTCCACCGGATGATCTCTGGGTGAGAGGGGATGGTAAGCCAACCCAGATGAACTCATGAAGTAGCCGCTGTTGGTTGCTGATGGCCGCGTTTAACACGTGGGGGCTGTCGCAGGTCCTCTGTCCTGACCTTGTCCCAGGAGGCCCCAGGCTCCAGGAGGCGCCAAAAACCAGAGCCACAGCCTCAGAAGACCGGGAGGGAAGGTCCCCGAGCAGATGGCACCAATGTTGTTCTTTCTGCGGGGTTGGAGAGAAAACACGAGACACACGACGGTCCCACCGTGGGTGAACTTTAATCGGGGGGTGATGACAGGTGAGGGACGGGGGGTGAAGAGACAAAAGGGAAAAAAGGGAGAGTTATGGCGTTCCCCGTTTTTAAGTGGGGGGGATCCAGGTGCTGCTGGGAAAATGTCCTGCGCATGCGTGGCTTTCGTTGAATTGGGATTTGTAGTCCAATGGGATGCTATGTCCTCTACTGCTTTTGGGAATTGTAGTTCAATGATCCTTCTGCACATGTGCAGCCTTGTCTCCAAAAGGAACAGCATATATGTCCCTGGTTGCATTTGTTAATTTTTGTATATAGTGTGGTTTCAATCAGAATCCATTTTTAATCTTACAGATATCCAATTGCTCAAGCACCATTTGTGAAAAAGATGCAGCTCCTTCTATGAAGTATCTTAAAACTTCTTTTTGAAACAAATTGATCATATTTTTGTGAGTGTGTTTCTAGGTTCTCTGGTCTTCCACATTAAAATTCCATACTCAGAAATTGTATTATGTCAAACAGGAATTAAATATATGCAGTGAAGTATAATATTTAATGATGATAATAAAACTTTGTATTTAGGAAAAAAATATTTATAAATAAGGTAGAGAAGTGTTTAAGTGTTTATTTGAAAAATACTTGAGTACAATCTCAAAATCTTTGTTAATATTCATATAAATTTTTGAGACAGCTGTAAAATTAAAATTTTCCTTTATATTCTAGAATAGAAAATCTCAAATTTTGATGTGCAGAAAAATTGTCAAAGTCTTCTGTAAAACTGAAGATTGATATCTATCACATCTGAGCCAGGCTTTAAATTCTGCAGCCCAGTGCTCCAGTTGCTCTTTCTCTGTTGGCTTACTGAACCGCACTCTGAGCCAAAAGGGGCCTACCCTGTTCTGACTAGTACTAAAGTGAGCTGTTATTTTATGAGAAAACATCAGACTTGAGTGAATTATTGAGAAATAAATTTGCTCAGTTTTCACCATGCAGCATAGTTAGTATTACTCTGGTTTGAATGTTTGCATCCCCTCATAGTCATGCTGAAATCAGAACTTTCATGGAAATAGTATTGAGAGGTTATTAAGTCACGATGTCCTCAGGAATGAAATTATTACCCTTATTCCAGAAAACCAAATTGCCTCTATCATCCTTCTATGAGAGGAGAAAAAAGGAAGACAACAGTGAAAAGAAAGAAGGCAGCCAGCAAATGTTGACTCTTTGGGCATCTTGGACTTTGACTTTTCTGTCTAAAACTATGGTGGAGCCAGGGGGAATCATGCTGTTGTCAAACAACTAGTTTGTGATATTTTGTTATATTTTACAAAAGTCTAAGTTCTGTGAATAACAGCAGAAAATTCAACCTTTAATCAACTCATATCTCTTTCAAATTGATAATATAATATAAATGATTCAAAGACAAATAGTTGAACAATTTAACAAGAACAAAATAAAAAACAGATAGTGAATGAGTATGTGAAAAGTTATTTAAGTTCATTAGCACTAATGACATGAAAATTAAGACTACGGTATAATTTTCAACCAGTAGATTGGAGAAAGCTTAAAAATTTCATAGGATTTGATTTTAAAAAATAGGGAAAACATTAGATATTAAAAATTGTCACAATATTTTGCATGAGTCATTTGAAAATTTTTCCTTATAAAAAATTTATGTATTGGCAGGGTGGTGGTGGTGCACACCTTTGATCCCAGCACTCGGGAGACAGAGGCAGGAGGATCTCTGTGAGTTCAAGGCCAGCCTTATCTACAAGAGCTAGTTCCAGGACAGGCTCCAAAGCTATAGAGAAACCCTGTCTCGAAAAACAAAACAAAACAAAAAATAAAATAAAATAAAATAAAAAATTAATGTATCTAGGGAAATAGCTCAGAAACTACCATGTAATCATGAAGACATGATTTCAAATCTCTAGAACATGTGTAAAATATTGAGACATGAAGTATGAGCATCTATAATTTTAATGTTACTATAGGGGAAATAAGAGATAGAGACAGAAGAATTATCAGAAACTCATAGGTCAGCTAGTCTGGTGTACATATTGACAAACAACTAAAGATAGACCCTGTCTCAAACAACTTAAAGATTGACCCTGAATTTGTCCTTGATCATACTCACCATGGAACCACCCCACACCAGTATGAACACCTAAAATGTACACACACACACACACACACACACACACACACACACACAGAGTAGAAGTTTTTAAATGCACAAATGTACTCAGAAATCTAACACATAGGAATCTTCCCTAATAAAAGAATTTGAGGATTATGGATATACTTACAAAGATGGTTAATGCAAGATTATTTTTTCCTAACAAAAGCTTGGAAACAACTTTAGTGCTTATCAGTTAATGATAAACTAACTAAGTTGTGGGTGGAAGGCATGAGGAGGAATTTTCCCTAAGTTCTTAGCTTCAATGAGTGGAATACAATCAACTGATGAAGTAGTGGGCTCCTGATCCTCACTCAGAGACAATAAGAAATGTAACTTAGGGAATTCTTACAGAAGCAAGATTTAGCCTGCATTGTGTCTTGATCTATTTCTGATTCTCTAATCCTGTGTTCTGTAAGTGACATAGTGTCTTCACTTAGTGAAGAGAAGGGAAATCACTTTTCATTTTTTTTTCTCCTGTTAGAACTGAGGCTTTGAAGGTGTAAGTGTGAAATACTCCCATTAGCATGAGTAGAGGCAGCAGACTAAAGATATGTAATAAATAAAGAGAAATGATTATTGACTTTTCCATGTGGGAACTGCAACCCCAGTTGATATCCCTGCCTCCATTTGAGGTGCATAATAAAGGAAGGAATTTTAAGTGCTTGGTGACTGGTCCTTGATCCCTGCCAGGGTCAGGTTACAATCCCTTCGCAGCACCCTCCTCATTTGGTGCCATGGTATAAAACCAGCCCAGCAGACAATAAAGAGAAGCTGTTCCACCTCAAGCTCGTGCTCTGTGTATTCATTCAACCTGGACACCCTCTGCCGAGACTCTTGGTTCCAGGCCGCACTGGCACGGCATCTGGAGGTCCCAACCGAGATCGGAAAGTGAGGTAAGTGGACTGGGTCGTCCCGTAAGCCGGCCGGGACACTTTGGGGAATTATATAGAATTAATTATTAATTAAGAAATATGGGAAATATTACGAGTAAATCGGAGTTAAAGTTTCAGTTAAAGAGATTATTGAAAGAGCAGGGAACAGCTGTAAAAACTAAGACTTTAGAAGATTTTCTTAAAACTAGAGATGGTGGAGTCCCTGGTTCTACACCAGTGGAGCCCTCAATATTTCTGAGTGGGAACAGGTCCGCGGGGATCTTCCAAAAGCGTTGAGAGAGGAGGGGCCTGAGGTCCTGCCAATGGCCAGGTTCTCCCTTTGGAGACTGATCAGGGATGCTTTGCTTACAGAGAAAGTCCGGGTTAAGCAGGCTTTGGAAGCAACAAAAGAGGTGTTATCTGAGATCCAAGATTGTGAGACTAAGGCTTCCTTTTGTTCTGAGATTGCCTCTGACAGGGAGGCAGAAAAGCTCTCTCAGCCTGCTAAGGGGAGGCCTGGTAAGGTAGAAAACAGAAAGGTTAAAAGAAAGCGAACACCTCCAGACAAGGGGGAGGGAAGTGAATCCCAGGACAGAGTTTCCTCTCAGAGCTTAGGGGCTCGTCCCAAGCAAAATTCTTCGGCGCAAACACGCCTCTACCCTTCTTTGTCTGATTTTAAAGAGAGCTTGGGGGAATCAACAGGTTCAGAAGAAGTTTTGGAGGGAGAAATCTCAGCGCTGCAGAGGGAATTACCCAGGGCCAGTTTAAAAGAAAAGACAAAGGGGACCCCTGGGGAGCAGGACATGCCCCTCCCTATCCTCTTTCTGACCAGTTCAGGACCTCTCCGGCCCCTCCCACTTGGTTGGGCTCTGAGGAGGCTCTGCTAGGAGGAAGCTCGCCTTGAAGGCCTTAAGTGCTACCCAGTGATTGCCCCTGTTGTAAAAATTCCTGACCCTAACAATCCAGGACAGGGCTGCCAGTCCTTCAGTTTGTTAAATGTATGTTGCAGCTTGTTTGGATCCACTTAGGCATAAGTTTTCCTCCTTCCATAGTGTCCTTTATATGGGTGATATACTTCTGGCAGCACCAACAAAAGAGGAAAGTTTATTAATGTTTAAAAGTTACAGACCCTGCTAGAGGGACATGGGTTCATTTTGGCCCCAGAGAAGGTGCAGATGCAGCCCCCCTATTCCTATGTGGGCTTTCAAATCCAATCCATTGGGCTTCAGCCTCAGAGGCTGCAGCTGGATTGCTCATGTTTGCAGACTGGCAGAAATTATTGGGAGATGTTCAGTGGATCCGTTCCTCCCTTTCCATTCCTACAGGAACTCTTAAACCCCTGTATGACATGCTACCTGGGGACCCTTCCCCTGCCTCCCCCAGGATCATGACTCCAGCGGCAAAAGAAGCCCTATATGCCTTGCTTAATGCTCTTGAGCGAGCACATCTCTGCCGCCTCGATTATGCCCACCCTTTTTATTTCATGGTCTTTTCTTCACAATCTTCTCCTACTGGAGTTTTTTGGCAAGGGGGACCAATTTATTGGCTACATTTACACGCTTCTCCTAAGAAGGTGGTGACTCCATATTATGAAATGGTGCTACAGCTCCTATGGAAGACATACGATTTTAATTTACAAGTTTTTGGCAGGATCCCAAATAAATTTCTAATCCCTTATCAAAAAGAGGAAATAACAAAGCTACAGAGGGTTAAAGATGGATGGAATTGTTCATTGCCACCACTGCAGCCATTTTTGATAACCATTATCCTGATTCCCATTTAATTTCCTTTTTTAAGAATCATCCTGTTATTTTTCCAAGAATTATTAAAACCTCCCCCCTTAAGGGAGTGTGCTCAATGTTCACTGATGATTCTTCTAAGGGCTATGCAGTGGTAGTCTCTGATTCAATTAAAGAAAAGCAGCCCCTAGGTCCAATTTCTGCCCAAGCTGCAGAACTCATGGCCTGCCTTATGGCCTTTTCTCTTTTCAAGGATCAACCCTTCAACTTGTATACTGATAGTATATATGTGGCAAGGATTGTTGGGCCATTGGAAACCTCACCATACATATTACCTACCTCTCAGGTTTCCCACCTTTTGGTTCAGCTGAAAGTCTTATATGCCAAAAAGTGTTTCCTGCCTTTGTTGGCCACATTCGGGCCCATACTAATCTGCCAGGGCCCTTGGCAGAGGGAAAGAAGCTTGCTGATTCCCTCACCCGCCCAATGGCATTGTTCCTTTCAGAGGAACAACAAGCCCGTCATCTTCATGAAAAGTATCA
>NC_022021.1:24329711-24341149 GCF_000317375.1 Microtus ochrogaster
ACAGCCCGATGGAACACATCTGACATCTTTGAAACCTCCCTCCAGATTAACTATGCAGCGGGAATGACTTTCTCTATTGTCAGCCTAGCTTGTGTTCTACCTCCCTTTATGTTTGTTTCCTTTAATGGGTCCGTAGGGGAGGATGGTGTCCTTAATTGTTCTTCTAGCTCCTGCTTTTTGAGCAACTGCTGGTCCCTGACGGATGAGTCCGTGCTGATGGTGAGAATTCCTGCCCTGGTTCCCCTGGAGGTAGAAGACGCACATGATGGACGAGAGCTCATCTTGTATAGAGAAAGGAGAGACTTTGGGATCACGGCCGTAGTCATCACAGCTATCGCCATATCAGCCACAGCTGCCACCGTTGCAGGAATCATCGTGTCCCGGAGTGCAGCTACTGCAGAGACTGCTAACACTCTTGCTGCCCGTGTTACCCAGGCCTTAGAAACTCAAAATACCATCAACTCACACATTCAGTTGGGTATGTTAAATTTAAATCAGCAAACGGCCTTATTACAGGAACAGATTAATGTGTTGTGGATGGTGCAACAAGCCTCTTGTCATTTTTATCATTCTGCCTGTGTGACCCTTATGGAAGTGAAAAATATGTTTTTTGAGGTGCAACACCTTAATGCTTACCTTAGGGGGCCTTGAAATGATTCCTTTGTAAACTTTACCCACTCTTTGGTATATCAAATTATTACAATTAATGAAACTCATGTTATACCTGTATCTGCTGAGGGATGGTGGAATACCATGGCCCAGATTGGGGGTTGGGCACAGCGATGGGGAGGTGCCTTATCCCTGGGGATCTTGGGACTAGTAGGGGAGGCAGTAGGCCTGCTCCTCTTAAAACGAGTCTTAAACATCTTCACCCTGACTGAGCTTCTCCACCATCAGGTCTTACTCAGTCTGACGCATGGCTCTCCTGGAAGTCATGAAGTGTGGTTGCAGATGCTGAATAAATGAGGGTCTCCAAGGAAGGCAACCTGTGGGGAGACCCCCCCACCTAAGGCAGGGCATCGGGGGCCCTATGATGGGTAAGGAAAGGTACTTCTCTCGCAGGACCTAAGACAGGACCCCTCATTATAAAATAAAATGGGTGGAATTGTGGGAACTGCAGCCCCGAGTTGATATCCCTGCCCCCATTTGAGGTGCATAATAAATTCCCTCTGCTCCTGGAGCGGGGAAGGAAGGAATTTTAAGTGCATGGTGACCAGTCCGTGATCCCTGGCCAGGGTCAGGTTACAGTCCCTTCGCAGCACCCTCCTCATTTGGTGCCATGGTATAAAACCAGCCCAGCAGACAATAAAGAGAAGCTGTTCCACCTCAAGCTCGTGCTCTGTGTATTCATTCAACCTGGACACCCTCTGCCGAGACTCTTGGTTCCAGCCCGCACTGGCGCGGCATTTCCATCCTTGATTTTTCAAATAAGATCCATATTTGAGAAAATGCCTTCTTTATCTTCAGTCACTAAGGGAAAGTGACTGATCTGAGACTGGGCAGGGACATGGCAGCAAACTCTCTGAGCATGTGTCTAGGTGTTTCTCTATGTATCTAGGATCAGCGCGTTGTGCCCAGAGTATGACCTCCAAAGAAAGACCACTAGAGAGGGCCTGTAATAAGCAAGGTTTAATCAGCATAATACAAACATGTTTGTAACTCATCTCCTCCATTGTAGAGTGGTAGAGAGGAGTTGTATCTCCTCTGTTGGATAAACTTTTAAATGCATAACTACAAAGAGGATTTTTGAAGCTGCTTTGGAATGGGTGCAAGGACTTTTGCTTCCTCCCATCCTGCTATATCAGCTTTTTCCTTGTTTTTAGAGCAAGGCCACTGTTTCTGAGTTGGGCCATCTTTATCAGCCTGTACCAGGTGGCTGGCTTGGCTGAGCTAAGTGACCTTGTGCTTGGAATCTCCCAGGTGGGAGAGGGGAAGGCCACTATCTTCCTGGGAAAATATTCTGCTAGGAAATTTCTTCTTGCCCTTTTGAGAATAAGGGGTGAGGGCCCTACAAGTGAAACCTACACCTGCTCTTTGCCAGAACCATAGGCCAGCATAAATGCTCTCAGGAAAGACACAAATGTTCTCCTTTGTGTACCAGTGCAGGATGAATGCTATGTGTCTGCATTTCTTTCCATTAGTAGTGTGAGATCTTTGACATATGCTTCTCAGACTTCATAAGCATTTGTTACAAGAATTTAAAATATAGTCAAGTAACTTTTTATAACAAAAATATATCAGGCACACATTCAATTATGCTGTATGCCAACAAAATAACATACATTACCACTGGTTGGCTGCTGAGATATGATTCAAAATTTCATTACTTTGTTAAATAATTGGCAGCTATTGCTCCAAAATCACAAATTAGAAAGACAGAAAAATTGAATGCAAAATGAAGGGTATAAAAAACTGCTGGTGGGGACTGGAGAGATGGCTCAGTGGTTAAGAGCATTGCCTGCTCTTCCAAAGGTCCTGAGTTCAATTCCCAGCAACCACATGGTGGCTCACAACCATCCATAATGGGGTCTGGTGCCCTCTTCTGGCCTGCAGGCATACACACAGACAGAACACTGTATACATAATAAATAAATAAATAAACAAACAAACAAACAAACTGTTGGTGGATCTAAGTCCCAAATCTTTAATGCTTTCCTGTTAGCTCCCCTTGAAGTTAGCTTTCTATCATAAAACATTTTTTTAAAAATTAATTGCATTTATTTCTTTACAGTTTGGATGTGGGCTCGTCTATGGAGGTCAGAGGGCAACTTGTGGGGCTTGATATTCTCACTTCCTCTTATGGGATCTGAGAATTGAATTCAGATTCCCTAGATCGGTGGCAAGTGACTTTACCCATTGAACCATCTCACTAGTCTGGAACCTTTAAATCCATTCTGTTTTTTGTCAGACTCAGATAATGTTCTTCTTCGTTTCTTACATTTCATTTGAAATTCCTTCGTCTTCTGTTGTGGTTGTTTGTTTTATTTATGAGAAGTACCAGCATCACTGGTAGTTTCAAGTTAAATTTTCTGAAAAACTTGCTTGACAGTTTGTATTTAAAGTAGAGTGTTGGGAGCATAGGCCCCAGCCTCTTGCGTCTATCCCAGCCCCCAGACCTGAGAGTTATATTGGTTTGGACTCCAAATCCCAGCAGGCCTGGTCCTGACCCCTCCCTGGGGAGGGTCAGGGCCACTCCCACAGAGTATTCAAATGAACTCCCAAAAGAGGAACACATGGTCTGTTTTCCTTCCTTCTGGTGGTCCTCGAGTTTACAACCTCCCTGTTTCCCCTTGGGGTCTCCCTAGAGCACAGAACTCCCATTCAACCTGGATATTTCTTAACTTGGCTTGTTTTGATTTGGCTTGATTGGGAATTTACGTCAGTAGAGAGCTCATGTTCATAACACAACAGAGAGGATTCTGAAAAATGATTATTTTAAAAATATAAACATATTTAAAGAAACTCAAAGAACTGGGGAATTTTCCAGTAAAAAGTCTGAGTTGAAGTACATAGGTTCAAATTCTATACTCACTATTCTTATTACAGGCTTCATGTGAAGCTTAGGGTGGATTCATGTCCTAAGTTCTACCTTGGTTTCCCTTTTTGTGAAGTGATAGTAATGGCATTGATACCCTAGAGTTTTGAACTAGTGAAGACAATATATTTAAAACGTTTAGCAATAAGTGTATATTAAATATTTCATAAATCCTAGACCTATTTTTATTTATTTATTTATTGACATAGAAACTCAGAAAATTTTACTGACAGCATAAAACATTTTACATAACATCTTTATTGCTATAAATTTACCTATTTAAATTCTTTATCGTTTGCCATTTTTACATATTTATATACTATATAGTAGTCTCACTGTTCCATATCCCCTCTCCCTTCTCTCATCACTGAGAACTTTCTTCCCCCAAAACCCTCCTGCTTCTTTGTCTTCTCTTGTGTGTGATCCAACAAGTTGAATAAAATCTTTTGTCCCATCATGGGTGAAGGGGTGGTGTAACTGGCTACATATCTGAAGAAAATGGCATCCCTCACCAAACAACTGTTAAGTATCAGTAGCTCCTTGGGGAAAGATGGAGACTTACCCTGATATCCACGATAAAGTCTGGTTGCTCTGGAGCCTGTGATGGTCCTCTGCAGACATCCACAGCAGCAGGGGCTTCCTGAGTGCAATGGCTGTGCCATGTCCAGAATCCATCTTTCTTTTGCATATCTCCCCATCTTTGATTTCTGACCCCTCTTCTAATATGTTACCTGAACCTGTGCAAAGGTGATATAACTGACACAGTTAGAGCCAGCATTCCAATATCATCTATTTTCAGCACTGAGGTAAGCACAGTTTTCTGCAATAAGTACTGCTCACTATGTTAAGAAGCTTCTCTGATGAAGGCTGGGTACAGCAGTAATCTATAGACATAAAAATGTTGGTAAGTAAAACAATGGTAATTGATTCCCTATAGTGTAAAAGATTCCAGCCCATTTCCAGGTTACCAAAACCCACCAACACCTTGACTTCTTTCCTATTTATATTTCCTTAATGTCCTTCTGTTCTCTTAATTTTCTTAGCTATGAATTCAAGAACTATTGATGAATATGGAGAGAGTGTACAACCTTGTCTTGTTCCTGGTTTAAGTGGAAATACTTTCAATCTCTCTCCATTTAAGTCAATATTGGCTACAGGCTTGCTGTAAATTATCTTAATTGTGTTTATGTATGTACTTATAATTCTAGTCTCTTCAGAACTTTTACCATGAATAGTTGTTGAAATTTGCCAAATTTTTGACTTCTCAGTAGATTATGTTGTTTTTGTCTTTCAGTCTGTTTTTCTGGTGGATTGCATTTATCAATTTTATATATTAAATTATCCCTGCATTTCTCAGATGAAGCCAATTTGATTGCTGTGAATAATTTTTGATGTGTTCTTGCATTCAGTTTGTAAGTATTTTATTAGGTGAAAATATGGAACATTTTACAAATTTGGGGGTCTTCCTTGTACAAGAGACTTGCTGATCATCTCTATAACATTCTAGCTGTAGTACATGTGCTCCTGAAGGTAGCACAGCCCACAAGATTTAACTTTAGAGAATGCTAAGTTAACATTTGTTTGGGGACAAGATTCTGATTTCAAAATATAAAATTGTCCAATTCCCTATACCATCAAGATGAGAGCACTCTTTGCTTTTGTTCCATTTATGGCATCTAAATAAACTATACTCTGGAAATGTTGGTTAGTTGCTTCAAAACAGTTCTAATTGTAGTGGATTTTCTTGCAGATCTTTCCTACAGGGTCACAAGACCCAAGTGTGGTTAACTGTACCTCCTTATGAAGGCAGTGAGGTGGCTCACCTCGGTTTTCATGATTGGAATGTAAGCTGTCTTTATATTTATTCCAGGATTAAACCACCACATGTTTGCAATTCTTTAAAAGAAATTATTATTACTGACATGTTACCTCTTTTATAAACTGAGAACTGCACCATTATAATAGATAAAATCAACGTCAAATTTAAATACTCTCTTATAAAGCATTAGTTCCTCCTGCCTTGTTGTCTGATAACTAGAATGGTCCAAGTATAATTTTCAAATTCTTGTTACCAATTGGATGACATTACAGATAGGTAGGTAAAAAAGTGAGTTATAATTAGAGCATAAGAGAAATCAGTTAATACTTTGAAGCCCAAAATCTGATTGTCCTTTCCTCCAGTGTAAAACTCCATGCACTCCAAGCTATTGGTTATAAAATTATTCTCCCTCTGTCAACAAATTTTGCTTTGTGATTCTTCATATAATTTTCAAGAAAGACTTGGTG
Organism: Microtus ochrogaster; assembly: GCF_000317375.1. Lineage (NCBI taxonomy): Eukaryota > Metazoa > Chordata > Mammalia > Rodentia > Cricetidae > Microtus > Microtus ochrogaster. Next base: position 24,335,533 of record NC_022021.1, read on the forward strand.
TGATGCTTAGTAACTGATTGCTCCATGTATGGAAAACAGTGAGTACCCGGTTTAGCATTGCTTAGCAGTGAGGCAGCCATACTTTGTCAAATTGATTTTCACAATTAACTGTCATAAGTGATTTTATTCAAATGCCCATGAATCTTTAAGCCTCTAAAACTTTGTTATTCTACACATTTTTCCTTCTCTGGATAGTATAGTTAAACAGTTTTTCATTTCCAGTTATTCAAACTCACTTCTGTACCTACCCTATTTTCCAAAGACAAATTCACTTTCTAATATTTAGTTTATATTCAAAGATCTAAACTGTTGCTTATAAAGATTAATAGAATAAATTTGTTAAATTTTTAACCAACTTTTCAAAGACATTACAAAAATTTTGATCTTTCATAAATATTTTATATTTTATGAGCAATTTTAACATCCTAATTTTCTATATTTGACTTTAAATACAAATATATTTTTTTTCAATCTCATATCATGCTGATATTTTTTCTTACAAACAGATTTGTATAAAATGAAATATCTAAATTATTTTTTATAATTATTTATTATGTATACAATAGTAAGTCTGTGTTTATGTCTACAGTCCAGAAGAGGGCACCAGACCTCATTATAGATGGTTGTGAGCCACCATGTGGTTGCTGGGAATTGAACTCAGGACATTTGGAAGAGCAGGAAATGCTCTTAACCACTAAGCCATCTTTCCAGCCTGAAATGTCTGAATTATTTATTTCAAAGTGTTTTGAATCTTAATACAGTTAGAGCAAAAGTTTTTGAACTAATTTGAGGGGAAAAGATATTTCATGTAAGGTCAAGTGATCCTCTTAATAGCATAGCTTCTCTACATCCAAGTCTTGTGAATATAATAACTTTATCATAATTATGACTTTCTTTGAGCATGTTTAATCTAGACAAAAGTCTTTCTAAATAATCAGTTATTACATCTCTTTCTTAAGTGTCTTCCCTTGATTATAATAAGATTAAACTTAATAGTTCTCTGAACTCTAGGCAAGTGTTCCTTATTAGAGCAAATGTCAGTTATAACCATTTTAAAATAGAAATCTAGAAGCTTATAAAGAATCGGAGTTTGAAGTACTGAACAAAGGCAGATTCAGTCTAAGAAAAGTGTTAGTCTTTACCTCTAGTAAAAAAGAGACCACTATTTACTAGTTTTGGTAATGAATTTTTTAAGAGAGTAAATTTTCTAAGACTTAAGCCCAATTACATTTTTTTTTTCCAGAGCAAGCTGAATTAGTGAGTCACTCAGCTTTTATTACATACAGTATGGGTCTCATGAACCACACTGGCATCATGTGAAAAGTTGTTAGTCATGTAGACTCTCAGACCCACTGAATCAGAATATGCATTTTAGTGACTCTTCTCAGGCAATGCATAAGCATATTAAAGTGGAAGAAACAATGATCTAGTTAACACAGTATGTGGAAGGGCTAAAGGTTCTCTTTGATTTTCTTAGTCTTTGAGCTAAGAAAACCTGTCTTACAGCAAATCGGTTGCATCTGTGACTCTCCCTGACTTCTCAGAGCAGATAGGTGGGGACTGCTTCAACCAGGACCCTACCCAACCCACAGCTGCAGTGTAGCAAACCTTGCACATTACCCTGACACACAGATATCATTTCTATGTGTGCTTCATTATAACCTTCTAGAAAACCATTGCTCTGTTGAACTAGATTTTGATGTGCATGACTAGGGGAAAGAAAATATAAGTAAAAAAAAATCAAATCTCAAGAGTACAAATTCAAACTGAGGCTATCAGCATGAGATTTAACCTTCACTTCAGTTCTTAGAAGTGAGTAAAACCACCAAATTATATTGGAAGCATAATTCCTGGCTGGCAAATTTCTTTTTTAAAAAAATGATTTAAAATGGATGTTCAATTAAAATATTATTCATATATTAATGTTATAAATACAAAAGACAAATTATCAAAATGATCATATTAAAGAGATAAACTATCCTAGCCAGCCACAGACAGATTTTACTGTACATTTAAGCTGTTGATAACACAATAGAAAAATCATTTGAGGGAATGGAGAACTGACTTGGGAGTTAAGTGGGCTTGTTTCTCTTCCAGAGCCTGGTAGGTTTCTGGACAACCACAACTCAGGTGAATCACAAATTCTTGTAACTCCATGATCAGCGGATACAATGTTCTCTTTTGATGTCAGCAGACAAGGCACATTGAACAAGCACTGTTATGAACAGTGAGGAAAATGTTTCTTTCCTAATAAGGGAAAATACTGTTTACAACAACAGTATCATCATATGCCCCTTTCCATCTAGAACAACCAGAAAAGACACAGGAGCCAATTATGGAGCCTGTATGTGTGAAAAGGAGTGGATGAAGAAAAGAGAAAGAACAAAGAAGATGAAGATACAGGAAAAATTGTGTGGAGGGGAGAATAATGGAGGGGAAAATGGTGAGAGGAATAGGAGGGGAAGGGAGGGGAGGAGAGCAATTATGAAAGAAAAAAAGCCCTCAGCTAGTAGCAAGAAAGGACATTTGAGAAAAGCATCACAGTTGGCTAGAACTCTGTTTTCCTGAGTCAAACTTTGGAACTAGTATCTTGCAAAACACTTGAACCTGTATTAAGAGCATAAGAGAGACACCAATTTTTAGATGTTGATACACATGGGACTAAAGTGGAATAAAAACAAAAGAAGAAAAATAGAAAACATATCAAATTAGGAAGTAGATAATGTCTTAGCTGTATCTGTTGGAGTTTTCTTCAAAGAACTGAAGAAAATGGCTCATATGTTTTTTTAAAATATTTATTTATTATGTATACAATATTTTGTCTGCATGTATGCCTGCTGGCCAGAGGGCACCAGACCTCATTACAGATGGTTGTGAGTCACCATGTGGTTGCTGGGAATTGAACTTAGGACCTTTGGAAGAGCAGGCAATGCTTTTAACCACTGAGCCATCTCTCCAGCCATAATAGCTCATATGTTGACAAAAAAAAGCTAACTATAGGTTGGAGAGTATGAGCTGTTCTTGCAGAATACCCAAATTGGGTTTCCAACACTTATGTTGGGCAACTCACAACCACTTGTGACTTAATCTCTGGGGAAGCCAATGCTTCTAGCCTTTGCAAGCATAGGCACACACACACACACACACACACACACACACACACTCAAACACACTTAAAAATAATAAAAATAAATTTTAAAAAGGAAGTTAACTGTATAGAACTTTTATGATTATCTGGTATGTTGCTTTAGTTAAGCTTTTACTTGTTATCTTAAGTCTTTACTATTACCTTTCTCAATTAGCTCAATTCATATCTTTTAAAAGAAGAAAATTAGCTAAACTGTGGTCTCTTATTTCCTGTAGCACAGAAATGCCTTTACATTGGTTCATCTTCCTGGAGTTATCCTCCTCTAAGCCATCATCCTTGCCATTTCCAGAGGGAGCCTTGGAGAACACAAATCCTTTTGTGTTACTTTCCTACTTAAATTGTTCCCATGACGTACTATAGCTTTCAGGAAAAGTTCAATTCCTCCATTCCATCTTATATTCCTTTGGAATCTCTCATATCTCCACTTGCTAGCTGCTCAGTACCATCTGTTTTCCACCACAAAGTCACAATGCTTTGAGGTGTCCTTTGACACCCAAATAAATGTTCTTCTCCTTTAGCTTGACACATTCTGACTTATTCTTGTATGTTTGCTTCAGTGTCACCTCCTCTATGAAGTCTCTCTTTGTATCCTTCTAATTAGATGTTCCCATGCACACTATCATGCCTTCCTCATGGAATTTCTCAGGTGTTGACAGAGGTTTCTGTCCCACCTGGTCCCATAACTGTTTAGTCCCAAATAATTCACACAGAAGTCTACATTAGTTATAAACTGATTGGCCTATTAGCTCAGGCTTCTTATTCATCTTATAACTTATATTAACCCATAATTCTTGTCTGTGTTAGCCTTGTGGCTTGGTACCTTTTTCAGCAAGGCATTCACATCTTGCTTCCTCTGAGGCTGGGTCATGACTGGAGACTGAGCTTCCCTCTTCCCAGAATTCTCCTGTTCTCATTGCCCATCTCTACTTCCTGCCTAGTCACCCTGCTTATACTTCATGACTGACTACTGGCCAATCAGCATTTTATTAAAATAATACAAGTGACAGGATAAATGACCATTGTTCCACAACACTCAGGGACCTTTGGGACCAACTTCCAAGGTGTGTAGCTTGTGAAGTCACACAAAGCCTTGCCTACCACACTTTAATTTTCTACTGTGACTATTGAAAAAGTATTAATAAGTTTCTTTGATTATATATTTTGCAAGTGGAATTACATTAAAACAATCATGAGCAGAGGATGTACATGTAGTATGTATGAAAAATTCATATGATGAAATCTAAACCTCAGTTTTGGTAGGAAATTAGTTCATGAATTTAGAACCATCACAAATACTTCTGCAGTGTGAGAAGACAGATATCTTCCACCCAAAAGAAGTCTCTCATTAAGGTTTGATAACATTTAAGTCTTCATCTTGGACTTGCATACTATATAACTGTAACAAACAGATTTTTATTGTTCCTATGCCACCTCATTTATGGTACTTTATTATAGTACCTTGAACTAAGAAAATGCACACAAGCTGACCTAATTTTTTAAAAAATGTAAACACTTATAATTACAAAGAGGACAGATTTCTGTTGACCCACAATGTGTAGGAGATCAGCAAGATTCAAGATGAATGTAAGTATGTTATGTCCAATACCATGGAAGTGGCACTCACCAGCTCAGGCACAATACCATACATTCCCAACTAGAATTTCCTTTGAAAACAGAAAGAAAGCATTGGAATCGTAAGATATACCAATGAGCAAGAAACACTTTATTCTTTTCTGATGCTCTTATCTCTTTACACAAACTAACCATTTGTTTTGAAAGAAACATTTAAGGAGCATATTGTGGTGGTTTGCATGCAGATAGCCTCCATAGGTTCATATGTGTGAATGCTTGGTTCCCAGTAGATGAAACTGGGAAGAATTAGGAGGTGTGGCATTGTTGGAGGAGAGAAGTCACTGGAAGTGTGCTTTGGGTTTTCAAAAAGCCACACTATTCAAATTAACCCCCCTTATGTTTGTTATCTCAGCAGGTAAGCACTCAGCTACTTCTCCATCACCATGCCTGTCTGCCTACCTACCTGTTGCCATGCTTCCCACCATGGTGATCTTGGACTAATCCTCTAAAACCATAAGCAAGCCCCCAATAAACTCTTTCTTCTATAAGTTGCTCAGATCATGGTAATTTCTTCACAGCAATAGAAAGGTAGCTGAGATACATATTAAGAAGACAAAAATAATTGAGCTAGTTTTGTATGTCATTTCTACTTTTCTGGTAAAAATAATACCTTACAATTATGTAAGTTCATTATTCTGTATGAGTTATTCAGTATAGTATTTGAATTTTAATCTGGCATTAGACAATATGCAGATGACAGAAGTCGTGCTAATAATGTAAATATTATTTTTCTTTGCTTAGAATAATGTCAGAACATTATTCAAAGAATGATGCCTGGTGAACAACACCTTTGGGGAACTGTATGAGAGGTTTTAGGAAGAAAGGCAGAGGGCCTTT
>NC_022021.1:24342244-24343534 GCF_000317375.1 Microtus ochrogaster
TCCTATTTCAAAAGAAAGAGCAGAAGAATGCTTGAATATCCTGAGCACTGGTCAGGGTAGAGAGGATCTACCTGTATGAGCAATCTTAATGTCAAAAAGACCAAGAAACCACACGCTAGGTCAGGATGTGTAGCCATACTCGCTGTCAACAACTCTAAACAAGTCAAAACTCTCTGACCTTTCGACAGGGTGGACATAGGCTCACATTTTTTAGCCTCCACGGAATATTTTGTTTTTTGTTTGTTTTTATAGTTGTATTTTCTTAGGAAAATGTGATTTTTTTTTTAGAGATTTTATTTCGGAGATTATAATGTAATTATATAATTCCTCCTTTACCTTTCCTCCATTCAAATCCTTCCATATACCTATCCTTGATCTCTCTCTAATGCATGGCCCTTTTTCATTAACTATTGTTACTTGTAAACTTGGGCACACCAAGTTGAGCAACTGGGAGTTAGACAGAAGGGGAGAGGGGCTACATCTAGAGAACAAAGAGAAAAACTTCGGGCTTCTTCCTTTTCCTCTTGATGTCAAAAGCCTAGCATGTCTACCAGAGTTCTTGCCTTTGTTCAGATTGGTGAAATAGGGGAAGAAGATCCCACAAAGACTCTTAAGACCCCCAATCTAGAGGAGGGCCTTCCAGAGCCCAGGGTCTGTCTCTCTATGTTCAATTGCTCTTTGTGTTTCTTCATCTTTAATTAAAGCCCTTTCTTCACTGCCTGATTCTGTCTGCCACGTCTGAGATTTTCCCTGCTTCTGCCTGCTGTGCTAAAGATCTTTATTTCTGCCTTTTAATTCCTTAATTGACAATGAAAATGAACCCAATCAAGATGCCTATCGAGTACAGAAACTGAAAGGGGCAATAGGAAAGTTTTCCAGCTATGGAGAAAGCAATGCTTATTGTGTTTTCGTTGTGTGAATTTATGTTATAAGTGTCGTGTTATGTGTTCTTGTGCGTGTGTTCAGATGCACACATGTAGGTTGATGTCAGTTATCATCTCCAGCCTATTTTTTGAGGCAACATCTCTCATTGAACATGCAGTTCATTGACTCAGACTGCCTGACCAGTGAGCTCCAGTGATTAGTCTGTCTCCCTCACTTTTCCTCACCTAGTTCTGAGATTATAAATTTACATTTCTACTCCCTATTCTCACACAAACATTGAGGATTCAGAATCAGGTCCTCAGGCTTGCACCACAGGTAATTTATCCACTAAACTTTTCCTGCACTCAGAGTCATGTTTTTAATCTTGTTTAGAATTTCTGTGTCATAGTAATTTGTCAAGGTTTG